>NW_012149063.1:3603978-3653535 GCF_000956105.1 Propithecus coquereli
GTTGAGGATTTCAGGAACTCTACTTAAATGTTCTGAAAAGATGTTCAAGGTGAGGCTGAACTTTTTACCATTTGTCAGTGCATTTCATTATTTAAAATATGCTGTGTTTTAGATGTTGCTGGCATGCCACTATTTAGAAAACTAAAGACATTTATTTTATGGAGTGGGCAGAATGGCATTCATTTATCCTAAGCCTCCGATGTGAGCCAAAAACTGATAGCTTAAAAGGGTGGATGCTGAAATTTCTTTCTCTCACAGAGGACAGCTATGAAGAATAGAAATGCAATGCTAATTGGAGGGGTATTCATCAGATTCAATTTCACAGGAAATTTCTTTGTATCAAAATCATCTTAAATAACAAAGCATATAGCAAAATGTACTAAACCATTGTTTTCTTTGAAAAGGTTATTGAATCTGAAACAGAATGTAGTTGTACCTGTATGGTTTTACCACTTAACTGCAGAGGAGTTTAAATGCAACCTGATTTTTACCATTTTGAGTGGACTTTTTGTTCCCCATTTGCATAATTCTATCCCAATTCATCTGAATTATATTGTAGTCACTTCCTGTTCTGAGGTTTCTCTATTTCTTCAGAAGACGTTAGAAATCAAGCTGCTGAACTTTCTCTGTGAAGGTTTCTTTATGATTATTTCCTTTCTTTGCAAATTCTGAAATGTATTTTCCCTACCATCAAATAATGGACATTTCACATATTAGGATTTAATCGAGGTGATAGTATTTAAATTCTATATGCTTCTCAAATAAAGTACATAGACTAATCAACTTGATTCCACTGAAAACATTTTTCTGTGGTGAAAGTTCAGACAGCAAATTGTCTGACTAGTCTATTTTTTCAATGTTTTGAATACTTCAAATTGATAGTGAAAATTGATTGTGTTAAACTAAAGTAGATTTCTGATGTTTTGATTAATTCAACTAATAGAGAATTAGAATTTTTTTCTATTTTCTGATACATGTTAATAAAGAAAGAGCTCTGTAAGGTTAATGATCAAGTTTTATAAATGAGCTTTCTCACTTTCTCTCTCCCATATTCACAAGGGAACAGGAAGTCTAAGATTGTACTCTTGATTGTTGATTTTTGCAAACAGGTGTCTTATTAAGGATTTTGAAAAGCGGCCTTCTGTCACACAGCTCCTCGACCACCCATTTATTAAAGGAGCCCACGGAAGTGTTTTGTTTCTGCAAAAACAGCTGGCCAAAGTTCTCCAAGACCAGAAGCATCTACACCCTGTTGCTAAAACCAGGTACAGTACTCTCTGTCTTTCTGTTTTCTCCCTCCGGTTATTTATAAGAATGGCATGCCATGTGTTTTGATTTGCCCAGCGTTATTACTGGTAATTACCCCATCCCTGCGTTTTTGAGAGTTTCATTTACATGACATTAAGTACTCCATGCCCAGTGGATGAGAGCAGGGGAGCTTCAGAAACGAACTGCCCATTTGTGCTCTTATGGCTAATTTCTCTCAGGTGGACAAAATCTCACTCTGCCCTCATGTTCAGTTAGCTCTAGTTAAAAAACAACAAATATATATTTTTACATTTAATATAAATTTGGATTTTTTTTTACCAATAAAGGTAACTATATGAAAGCAGCTACCGCTGAGATTGTGTGAAAAATCTTTACTTGGCTGTTGCAGACTGGAGAGCAGAAACATAGCCTATAAAGTGATTTTAGAGAGATTATGAGTTAACACATTGACTGCCACAGTAGGAAAAAAAAAATCTTACTTGGGGCCACAGTGTTTTATTAGGAAAATAAAATAAAAACTTTGAAAACAAAATCATTCTTTCTAATTTAATGAAAATTTTGTTTTTTATATTGTTTTCTGTGGATGAATTATGTGCAGCTTGAAAAATAGTTCTTGTGGCTCCCAAAGTGAAGAGACATAAGTTACATATGCTTCATGAGGTCCTGGGCTCAAAACTAGCATGAGTTAAATACGACTCACATGGCAGTTAATGTGTTAAACACTGGAGGCTTTTTCTGTAATGTGCTCTGAGACCATTTTCTCTTTAGTTAAAAATTCCTTTAGAGTCAACTTATTATTTTTAAATAACTTTTTTTAATAAATATATTTTCTATGCTATCTAAAGCAATGTTTTTTTAAAGGGCAGATTTTTTAAAAAAATGTTTATTTTCAGGGGCGAATGCTTAAAATAGTATTCCCTGGCAAATCTCTAAGAAACAGATCTTTCGTTTCTGTCCAGAGGGTGGCAGAATTTCTCTTAAAAAAAAAAATTAAATGCAAATAAATCTGCTTCCTCTGCTCAGCAATTATTTGGTTTTATAAAACTGGCTAGGATTTAGATAAGCTCCAGTCTATTATTATTAAAAGAACATTCAAAGTACTAAGGGTAAAAAATAAAATATCATAAGTCACAAGTTCTGGAAATATTCATGTATTCTGCAGAAAACTGTTTACAAATCAAAAAGCCAAACATTGGCACCAGAACTCTTGGAGCTAGACATAGTTCCAAGGTGACTGCATTTTGCCGATTTGCTCCTCCACCACCAGATTCCCTTTTGGATAGCTCAAAATGGATTTTTTCCTACTCTTCCCCTTTTCTACTGCTATTTCTGTTTCTATGGATTGCCTATGGGGTAGAGAAATGCAGAGAAATTCTTGTCACTTGGTGTCTTTTTTGAAGCAGTGGGAACTTATGTTTAACCACCCTGCCCCCAACTGAAATCCCTTTTCTTCCCCTGATTTTGTTCCCATATACCAGCCACTGCCCCCCTACTACCCACCTTCACATACATACACACACATACACACACACGCACACACACAGCACTACCACCAAAAATGAAGACGAAATAAAATAAGATGTAAAACCAAGCAAAAAACAAACTCAACATTTAAATGCTGTAAGTCAAATCCAGCGTCTCCTCCATGTCTCACTGTTCTGAGATCTGCTGCAGAACGATTTCTGAGACTTAATTTGCCAAGTTATCCAGCTTTTCACATTTGCCTGACTTCACTTGTCCAGATCTAGGTTCTCCCTTTAAAAACTTTTCTCCTTTTACCATAGGAAATTGCAACTCTGGGCTCTCTCATCTCCTTTCTCTAATTTCTCTTTATCTTTGTTAACTCCTTTGATGTCAAAAGCCTCATACAGTGGCAAAGGCTTCTCACAGGGTCTTTGTAATTTTGAGTTTCACTCAATAGTTCGTGTTTCTTTGAACTATCACTTAAAAAAAATACAACCTCACAAATAGGTATCAAAACTTTAAACAGCCATTTCCTTAGGATGTAGGAAAATTAATTCCAAAGGAAACACAATGGACGTAATTAACACTTAACCTGCCACCTATTCCACACTATTACTTCCTCTTAGCAAGGAGCTGGCTACATAGATGCTGTTTAAGCCCACCAGGAAAAATTCTCAAATATTATTCGATCCTGATAAGTCAATATATTTAGAGTTGTGAGTTTCCAAGTTAAGGTGGAAAAAACAAAGAAAATTGAGGTGAGTGCATATATAAGTGAGGCAAATATCCACTCACCATTTTTATGCACAATGAGGGCCACATGGTAGGCAGTACAATGTAGTGGTTAAAAGCTACTGGTTCTGCTGTGTTTGGATCCCAGCTCAGACACTTATTGGATAAGTTATTTAATTTTTCTGTTCCAAAGTGTCTTCTATAAAATAGGGATTGTTTTGAGGGTTGAGTCAGTATATATTAATACACAATGCTTAGAATAGTCCTCCATACAGTTAACCCTCCATAAATATTAGTAGTAGTAGTAGAAATAGTGTATATGGTCTATTTAATTCAGAGTCTCTCATTTCTTTTTAACACTAACTATCTCTTGCCCTTAATCTTTGCAAATTCATCTTTTTACTTACTGTACAAGATCATGAAAATAAAGAGTTCTGAAGTACTGAATGTTAAAAATATCCATTTTAATCTCTTGTTCAATACCTAATTTATTCATTTATTCATTCAAGAGACATTTATGTGTGTGTATGTGTCAGGCCGTATGCTCAACAGAGGGACTACAAAGGCAAATCAGATGCAGTTCCTGATAAAGAGCTAATAGTCTGGTGTGTGGTACAGACAAGAATCAGATGAGAACAGCTCAGCATGAAAAGTACCTGGATGAAAGAATGCCTAGGGTATCTCTCAAAGCACCTGGGAAAGAAAGCCGACCTGGGGTTGGAATGGTTGAGGAAGAAGACCCCCTGGAACTGGTGGGAAGATGATCCTTGGACTATCCTGAAGAACAAATAGAAGATAGTAGGGAGAGGAGGTTATTCCAGGTAACAGGGCAAGAATGAGTAATGAGCAAAGGGCAAGGCAAAAGGGCTGGAAAGAGCTTGGGAAATCTGATGAACAATTAGTTGGCATGGCGGAAGCTTGGCGTAGGGTAGGTAGGAGGGAGAGACGAGATAGGCAGGGGCCAGGTCATGATGGGCCTAAGGAGCTTGGATTTGTTCTTTAGGCACTAGGGAGCCGCTGAAGAGTTCCAAAAGATTGTTCTGATTTCAGTATGGAGAATGGAATGGAGCTAGGGAAATGGATGAGCAGATCATAGCAATTACAAATGGCAGAATATATTAAGATAATGGTATTGTTAGAATTTAGTTTGATGGTTTGATTGAGGGAGATTGGGGAAAAAGAGAAGTATGTCAGTGGCTACCCAAATTGGGCTGCCTCCCTGCTCTGGTTTGCACTGCAATCAAGTAGAAATTGCAAGACATTAAGAGACAGAGACCGGTCAAAAGATTACTCCTTCTTCCTATCCTATCAAATGTAATACCAAGAACTTCCAGATATTACACGAGACTTCTAGCTTTCTGCCCCAAATAGCATTCTTCAATGGTTCAAACAATTCTGGGCTCCCCATCTGGAGTAACTCCTTTGGATTTGAGAGTTGATACAGAGGAATGAGGCCTATAGCCTATACTGTTCTGCTGTTCCTGCAAAGGCAAGGAAGGTTCTGTCTACTTTAGTACTTTCCCCCGGGGATAGAGAAGTTGGTGCTTTGAAGGGGCTTCAGAGAAGAAGGCAAGGTTCTTAAAGGATGGGGAAAACTTGGATAGGTGAAGGGGAAGCATCTTATGTAGAGGGAGATATTGAAGATAGAAGACAGAGGGGGTAATAGAGGAAGCAAGAGGGAGTGGATCAGGGCCTGAGAGGAAGCTTGGCCTTACAGAGAAAGAACCTCTAAGTTGGGAAAGACACAGAGAGGTTAGTTGAAAATACTCAGAAAATTTGAGGGAGAGAGGAGGCACTATGAGAAAACTCATGTTGAATGGCCTTTATCTTTCCAACAAACTAAGCAAGGTGGTCTCAGAGTTGGGAGTGGACTGTAAACTCCAGAGGAGTGTTAAATCTTTGAAATAGCCACTATGAGGAATATGATAAAGGATCAATTAAAGATAGACATAATGATTGCACAATAGCCCAAAAAACCCAGGTGGGATGTAACTGAATAACATCCTGTTGTAGTGAAGTCAGTTATGTTTAAGATAATGCATGTAGAGCATTCAGGACAGCATTTGGCACTAGAAACTCTCAGAAAGTGTACCATCACCACTACCACACTTCCCATCTGTCATCTCCAGTAATTCTTAGCAACAAAGAATAAGAGTAGAGAAAGCAGATATCGTGGTCTTCTTCAGGCTGGAGACTGGCTTCAGTGGACACGATGGGTGGATAAGGGGGCTAGGGAAGCAAGGTTAGTGGGAGAGTATCTCTGAGGTCTTTTGGGGGTAGGGAAGATAGTGAAGCCAGAGTGGCTTACTGACTTGGAGGCTGAGTCTAGTCAGAGGACTGGCAGTTGAATGCAGAACAGATTAAGTGAAAGGATGGTGAGAAAAGGGATTGTTGAACTGAGATCATGGGAACTTTTGAGAGATAATTAGGAACCAGGCATAGCTGAGCTTGTGGTCAACTTCAGTAGAATAGAAATAAATGCTTTTAAATGTTGACAAGTTGAGGAACCCTGAGATCAGAATTTGAGAAGAATTAACGAAGTGATTGGTGGGATATAGGAAAACCAGACTGATACCTGGGGAGGGGGTAGAGAAAAAGGAAAATTAGGGGTCAAGTGCTAGAGAGGATGATATCAACTTTTAAAAAGGAGACATTGGTTAGGGAGAACAATGGTTGGGAAAGGCAGAGGGGAGCAGGGAGGATACACAGTCCCTTTACCCCCTCACAGTAAGTAGATGGAAGGTGGTGCTGGGACAAGAGCATGATGGGAAGTGGTCCACCTCAGCTGTGATGAGTAGGCAAGAATATTCAAGAGCAAGGCCAGGAATCATGGGGAGCCTGTTCAAGATAGAGCAAGCTGTACTGTGCATGGAGGGCTTTCATTGTAAGGCCCCCATCTCACTGCTCCTGGGTCTAAAGTGTAACTGATATCAAGCTGGTACCACTTGCCACGGGACAGCCAATAAGTCAAGAGGCAAGGTGTTGGGGCAAGGAAAGCAACTTTTATTTGAAGAGCGAGCAAACCAAGAAGATGGCCAACTAATGTCCCAAAGAACCATCTTAAATTAGTATGAACTTTAGGCTCCTTTTTATCTTAAGGGAAGGGGAAAGTGGGGGGAGTTGGGTTGCAAAACTGAGGACTGTCAGTGAGGATCTGAGGAGGTTGTAAAACTTTGCTGTTGGTCAGTTACCTTTGGAGGACAAAGGTCAGGATGTTCCTAAAAATCTCTAACATAGCATTGTTACTCTGTCTGTACACTTTCCTTATCTTCCTGGAAGTTAGTTTTGGAAAAGGCATGGTTTTCACCTTTCTTCTAGCCTACATGCAGAGCTAAGCAGTTTTTAACCTAAACAATATGACTACAGGAGGTCAGAAGCAAAATGGAGCTAGTTATGCTAAGCCTCCCTTCCAGTGTTACATAAGCATTCTAGCTCCTCTGATTGCTGCAGCTTTTTGCAAAGCCTGGCTGTGATCCATTCCTGTTTCACTATATATACACTATGGATAGATAGTCATAGATACAGATATAGGATTGCAGAGGCCCCTATGGAGAGGCAACATTGTGCTGTTTGAGATTTGATAGATACCATTACCTGATGCTGATTATAATGTATGCATGACACCAGTGGAATTTAAGTTTTCCAGTAATTTATAATTTTGCCATAGCATATATTCAATTCAGGTACAACAGAGCAGTCATGAATCCAAGGCTTACTCTCTTAAAGGAGTTAAAAAGCCCTAAAATTATGTGAATAATAGTTTGAGGCTACATCATTACTTAATCTGGCAGAGGTGCTTCTAAACAATTTGTTCATTTTCTTTATATCAGCTCCCATTTCCTTGACCTTGAAAAAGGACTTTTTCCCCACATCAATTTACAAATTCCCAGATTCATTAACATCATCTGGTATGTTGTTCTATCGTTAAAGTTCAGAGAAGTAGACTTAAAAACTTGCTTTTTATCACTTTACAAGGGCTATTGAGAGAAGAGCAAAATCACTCTCTAGAATGTGAATGGAGGCAGGGAAGGCACTAGGGTGGCTGCGCCATGACGGTGAGCTCAGCTGTGAGCCTCAGTAAAATTACAGGATCCAGCATGTCATTCCCCTGCAGATGGCTTAGAACTAGCTGAAACCACAAATGTTAGACCTTCAAATGCCAAGAGTCTACTCTAAGTATTATTTGGTAGAAGAATTAAGTTGCAAGGTTTTTTCTGCTCCATTTAATGGATTTTGATTCTGCCCTTGTGATTTTGCCTGAGGCTGATTAAAACAATGACTTTAGCTTTTCTGATTTCTTTTCAATCTGCAGCAATGACCTTTAAAAACACATTTCTCACAGTTTAACTGCAGAGCTTTCCCGGGTCAGCCTTGCTCACTCCCTCCCTCTTCTACCTGTAAACACACACAGACCATATTACATCCATTGATGGGTTCCCAGGTTCTTGTATAAATGAATGACTCCTGAATAATTACTTCATAAAGTGCTGAAGATGTTTGACACCTAGGAGGTTAAAGATTCTCCTATAGTCCTGACAGAGAAGAAACGAGTCTGCATCTTGATATAATTAGTATCTGCTATCCATTAATATATACCTATATCTATATAACTGAGTGAATGAATTAATTAATATTTAATTTTCTACTGGTGTCACTGATAATTGCTGTTTAGAGAAGTTAGGTATATCAAATACTGTTTAATATGATTGATGATAAGATGCTGATTTATTGGGATTCTGGCCAAAACTGTGCTGAGATGAAAAACAGGTAGATATTATAGTATTAATAATTTCTACCCAAACAATTCTGTTTTTTGTTTGTTTGCCTTTTTGCTTTTTTGAGACAGCGTCTCACTCTGTCACCCCAGATAGAGTGCAGTGGCATCATCATAGCTCACTGCAACCTCAAACTCCTGGGCTCAAAAGATCCTCCTGCCTCAGCCTCCCAAGAAGCTGAGACTACAGGCATGAACCACCACACCCGGCTAATTGTTTTTTAATCTATGTAGTGTAGTGTATGTTTGATTGATATAACTTTAAGTTTACGATCAATATAAAGCTCACATAGTTAAAGGTATCCAGGTGGCATCTCTGTCCATATTTGACTCTCAGTAAAATAGTGTCACTCCTAGATGGTCTGCTATTGTTTTTCTCATTTTAGGTCCAGGACTATGTGTTTTAGTCAAATAAAAGTTTCTCTTTCATCACCTCTGTTATCAAAGGTTATATTGAAATGGAAATAATGATTTAGAAGAAATATTCAACATCACTGACTTTGGTGTAGTCACAGTACTCTATCCTCAGTTTTCAGTAATGTTTTCCTTGTTATATGGAATCCATTGAAGGTAGTGATAAGTCCATGGCCACAAAGGCCTTTGTCATAGACTCTTGAGGACCACCATCTTTGATCCTGGACCTTTTCCCTCATTGCCTCTCTATCTCCTTTTTTTCTCCACCTCCAACAAATTTTACTTCCCTTTATTTCTGGAATCTGGTGGGAGCATCCATCATTCTCCACTCCTTCCAGTTCCACTCTTGGATGGGAGGGAGGGCCCTGATCCTGGGTGTGGAAGAGCAGAGGCAGAGGTGATCTTTACAATGGTCCTACCAGATGGTGACTGTCTAAGAGGCCATCAGGCATTTCTCAAGACAGAGATAAACGTCTCACTAGCATAGTGCTTGTAATTATTAGGCTAAAAGAGTTTATTTCCTTTCCATCCCTGAGTTATGATTTAGAACACCTTCTTCCATTGCTTTGTGCTTCCTCATAGTTGGGGATTGAAAGGAAGAACACATCCTGCCACACCTATATGGAGCTCCTCCGACCCTGTCTGTACTTACCTACATGGAAATCTCCACTTCCACAGGCGTAATTAGTTGGCAGACAGGAAGAGGCTAAGGGATTAAGGAGCCACTTTTGGGCGAAATATATGTTTGTCAATATTGTTCTTAGGACTTGCAGCTGAAAGAAGTTGGCAGGCCCAGTGATGGGATATTAAAGAGCATTCACACAGAAATGATTTTAACCGTGATGCAGTTATAGAGATTAAACTATAGTGAAAGCAGCAACACTTTAGGAGTTTCTTTCATGAGAACAATTCCTCTAGTATCTGAACCATTTTGGTTCTAAAGCTTCTTTCCCACTCACTGGATGGGCCAAAGACATTCCAAAAAAGTCCGTCATCCTCTTGCCTCATCTATGCCCACTGTTGTCTTAGGGGAACTCCCAGCCTCCACCTCCGGCTTTGTCTCACCCACTCTTCAAATCCTGTTCTTACTCTCTGCCCATTTCCTTGGACTTGATGTTTAGGACTTGCCCTCATTCCCACCTTACTTGAGCCATGGATTCAGATACCAGTTGCCCCGTTTCCTGATTCCTGAAACCTAAGACAAACCCTACTGTCTATATCCTCCCCCTCAACTACCACCCCAAACCCAAACTCCAAGAACCAATCCAAGCCAGAGCTTCTACTCTAAGCTCCAACCCCCAAACTCCATTTGTCTGAGAAGGCAGGCTTGGCAGCCAACATACTTAGAGCCTCATAAAAACAAGTAGGAAATCTAGCAAAAGGCGGTATATAGACTTTGCTGGAATTTAAAAATGTCTTCTAAGCCATTAAAACTATAATACTTTACCATATTCTCTTGATTTAATTGATTTAATTTTGCTGTTTTTCTATTCATTTATCTATCTCTCCATTCTTCTAAGCTTTGGAATATTCAATGCAAGAACCTTTTAGTTGAAGATCTGTAATTTTCACATTAAACAAGGAATTCTTCAGCAAAAGTTAATAATAGATGCTATTCTCAAGTAAGTCACTAGGTGGAGCTTCTGAATTTGAAGGAAATTTTGAGACTGTAGTTACTAGTAACACATCATTTAACTCAAGAAAATTGAAAAATATTTAAGCCAAATTTATTTTCATTAATTTAAACTAAAAATAGGGAAACATAAGACAATATAACGCTTTTTATAAGTATATATAAAGTCTAGAATAATTTTTTTAAAAGAGATAAAAATTGAAGTAAATAATATTTTTTCTCCTCAACAGACCCTCCAAACCCCATAGCCAAAGGAGGAAAATGAAGCAGGAAGCAGTTTCAGAAGAATACTAGCCAGGGAAGAGCAAGATAGGGCTGCAGGTTTTTTTTTTCTGGTTGGGAAAATTAAGTGTATTTTTGAGACAGAGTCTTGCTCTGTTGCCCCAGCTAGAGTACAGTGTCGTCATGGTAGCTCACTGCAACCTCAAACTCCTGGGCTCAAGCAATCCTCCTGCCTCAGCCTCCCAAGTAGCTGGGACTACAGGTGCTTGCCATCACTCCCAGCTAACTTTTCTATTTTTTGTAGAGACCAGGTCTCTTGGCTCTTGCTCAGACTGATCTTGAACTCCTGACCTCAAGCCATCCTCCTGCCTCATCTCCCAGAGTGCTAGGATTACAGGCCACCGCGCCTGGCCTGAAGTGGTCTATCAGAGTGCAAATACCTTGCATCTATAATACTTCAACTTCTAGATTGCCTACTTCAATTTTGGGAGTAAATAATTCTAAAGAATTTGATTGCTTATAAGCAGGGAAGAGGTCACACATTGCTAATAACAGCAGGTAAAATCTTTTAAACGTTGTTTTTTGTTAGTAAAATATTTGGGGAAGATTTTTTTATGAGAATCAAGCTTAGATTTATAGACAGCATCTGCATGATTCTTGGAAGTTAAATCTGGGAGATAGAAAGATAGATTGGCATAGCATACAGACAACATGCTCTAGGCTCAGAAGATAGAATTCTGATACTGGTGATGTTGTATTGTGTATGTTCACACTGAAAATCACAACTTTCTACTAGAGTGTATCTATTTGTGAGACTGTAAGTGAGGTCTCATCAGTGCTTCCATTTTTAGTTGGCTATAGAAATGTCATCCAACATGAAGCTTGACCTCCCTGTATGTAGTTCAGGCTGCCTTTAAGTCTAGGTCAGGAGTTATGGGAAGCAAAAAGCCCTGGTTTAGTGCTATTTTGAATTCTGATTTCCTTCCCCAATCTTCCTGTTTCTATTTACTTTTCAGAGTCCTGAGATATCTGCTCCATGCATTCTGTCCAGGGTATTTAGTGGCATTCACTGGAGAAATAAGAACAGAGATTATCCATCTTAACTGGAACCAGATCTGTGGATAATTTTTTAAATCCTGATTTTCTTTGTCAAATGATAAGTGGAATCAGCTCTGACTTAGCTTATTTCACACAATTATAAGAATTTAGGAAGCAGATAAACTAGCTGAATTTAATATGAGAATTTAATTACTTCATAAAAATGTATTGCAGTATTTTTATGATGAACTTCAAAGAAAATAATTCTTAGGTTTTATGTGAAGGGAATTTTGATCAGAAATATGCAGCCTCTTGCTGTTTTATTTACCAAAATGGTTAGCTAGAAGCAGGCAGCAGCTCTGAGTTTTAGAAAAATCAGTATTACAAACCAGTTGATTTCTCTTTGACATCACCAATATGTAAAGACACAGATGAAATAATTGTTTTGTTTAATAATAATAAGTGTTTAGATTATAAATTTGCTTTTATTAAATAAAATTAAGCTTCTTCTATTTTGGACCTCTATATGAATTAGCAGCAAAACTGGTTCTAGCACTGGAGATGACTACACAGCATGCTTCAAATATCCCTTTTTCAAATCTATCATTGATGGGGATTGGAAAGTAAAATTTAATTTAATAGGCTAGAAGGAGAAAAAAACGTTACTGTTTTGTTTTATTTGCTATTTCTATTGTGTAATACATTTAAAACTTAGTACGTAGAGCTAATATGTTTACTTCTTCCTCTTTACCTACTTTTGTGAAATGCGTGTAGCAAGAGGTAGGGTGTACATCAAGATTCTATGACTTCTACATGGTATTCACAGTAAAACTTTCAGTCAAAGCCAGCTTCTGGGACCTGGCTAGCTAGCATAGTACCAGTGGATGACATCCTTATAAGCTGTGGTGATGGTGGGCATAAAAAGTGACAGGGGTCCAGGCACAGTGGCTCACACCTGTAATCCCAACACTTTGGGAGGCTGAGGTGGAGGATCGCTTGAGGCCAGGAGTTCAAGACCAGCCTGAGCAATATAGCAAGACTCCATCTCTACAAAAAATAGAAAAATCATCCAGAAATAAAAAAAAAATCACAGGGTGTACCTGTAGTCTCAGCTACTAGGGAGGCTGAGGTAGGAGGATTGCTTGAGCCCAGGAGTTTAAGGCTGCAGTGAGCTATGATGACACTATGGCACTCTAGCCTGGGCAACAGAGCAAGACCCTTCTCAAAAAAAAAAAAAAAAAGTGACAGGGAAGAGCCAAACAGTGATGTGTCTCTGCTGGTGAATTTATAGTACATAGGAGGACATTTTACATGTGATTTTGTTTAGTTAATGGTATTCTGAGTAATGTGTGGAGTTATGGAAATTGTTGATTTCAAATTTTGACAAGGATGTAACAATAGTACATGGTACATTTTTTCAGTATTCTTCCATTTTTGTATCCATTACTGTATGTGCTTTCACAGCCACCTGTGAGATACATAGATCAGTCATGAGTCATTCTTTTTATAGATGAAGAAAACTGAGGTACTGGATGTTAAGGGATTTGCTCTAATTTCCTTCAGGTACCTCAGCTGGACTTGCTCTTCCTATCCTTGTCTCTGAAGTCTCTGAACATGTCGTGTGATAAGATTGTGAATGAGCCATCCTCACTGCCTACTTTCTGCTACATTATTTGCTGTCTTAATGGTAATACTCTCTTGATAAATTTCTAGGCATGAGAGGATGCATACCAGAAGACCCTATCGTGTGGAAGATGCTGACAAATACTGCCTTGAGGATGATTTGGTCAATCTAGAGGTCCTGAATGAGGTACTAAATATTTAGTAGACAATTCTCATTGATGGCATTTGTTTCATGTGAATGGTCTGACCTTTCTCTTGTAGACCATGTTCTCCTAAGGTCATTTGAAAATTTAATTGTTTGTATAGCCATGAGGTGAAGCTCAGGGAGCATTCAGTTGCTGTGACTATGATCCTGTGTTGTGTTCATTTACAGATCCTAGAATCATGAAGAGAAAAGGATTTGGATTTTTCCAGTAAAGCCTTTTACATCATAGGCCTAAAAGATAGATTTTATCAGCTAAAATTATTTTCTGTTTAATAAAAATTGCAATTAACCCCTAAGTTAATGTAGTTCTTCATAAAGAGGAGCTTCATTTAGGGAAATAGTGGAGTTAATATAGCTTGAATTCTAAATTTGAAAACTGTGATAATCCCATTTAAAATATGCATGTTTAATAGAGCTGTTAATTGTACTGGATCTGTTCATACTGAGTCCAGCTCTGGGGATTTTTAGTTTTAATGCACAAATCACTAAAGTATAATATAAAAGTGTTCAGTTCTAGTATATATTCCTACTACCTAGATTTTACATGTAATGCTTTGAGAAATGAAGTTACCATTTTGTCAGTGCTTTATCAATAGGAATGACCTATTATATAAAATTCTAAATACAACATTTTTATTGATTGTGACAAGTTTTTTCATAATAATAAATAAAAACTGTGTTGGATACCTCAGTGCCTTTCAGTAAGTTCTTAGGAGGCCTAATTCCATAGTATATTCCTATTTTCTCTTCTTTCAAG
The DNA here is from genome assembly GCF_000956105.1 of Propithecus coquereli. Lineage (NCBI taxonomy): Eukaryota > Metazoa > Chordata > Mammalia > Primates > Indriidae > Propithecus > Propithecus coquereli. The sequence continues at coordinate 3,618,110 of NW_012149063.1, forward strand.
GTAAATATTGGCATCATTTTAATGATTAAGGATCATTATAGTGACTGTATAATTTAAATAGACTACTTTCATCTTTTAGAGAAAGATATTCTTGTAAGAATAAATTTATTGTCATTTTTAGAATCTCTCTTTTGATTGGAAATAACGATTACTCTCAATACCATTTATCCTCTTAGGATACGATTATCCATCAGTTGCAGAAACGTTATGCAGATTTGCTGATTTATACATATGTTGGAGACATTTTAATTGCCTTAAACCCCTTCCAGAATCTAAGCATATACTCTCCACAGGTAAGGGGTGCTTTAAGAGCAGATTGTTCCTTAATTAAAGGAAATTAAAAATCATAAAGGCAAATGAAAAGAAGGAAAAAGTAAGAATAAAATTATGCTACCCTAGAGGTGTATACCCCAAACTGCAGACAATAATGCAACACAAATGGAATTCTTACACTTTGGGGGTAACTTTTTAAAGCAAGCTGTAACAATAGCTAATAGTTATTGAGTGCTTATTGCATGCCAGGCGCTGGGTCACTTCACTTACTTCTCACAACCCCGTGGGACAGGTATTGTTGTTAAGCCTAGTTGGCAGATGAGGAGAATTACCATAGAGTGAACTCCCTTATACAAGCCCACAAAGCCAGTCAGTACAGAAGCAGGATTTGAACTCAGGCCTGCAGACTCCAGTGCCTGTGCTCTACAGACTTTCTGATGCAGCAAGTCCCCTAATAAGTGACAAAGTCTTGGGTAATAAGTAATGAAGCACCAGATGGTCCAGTGGAGCATTAGAAGTTTCTTTTAAATTAATTATTTTTTCTTCAGTTTTCCAGACTTTATCATGGAGTGAAACGTGCCTCAAATCCCCCCCACATATTTGCATCAGCAGATGCTGCTTACCAGTGCATGGTTACTTTCAGCAAAGACCAGGTAAGAATCCACCTTTCTTTCCTTCCAGTCACACAGCAAGACATGTCCTAGCTTCCTCTTCAGCTTATAAGTCTTTCTGAAACCTTTCCATTCTGGTTGCTGATGCTGACCCAAAGAAACAGAAAATGAAATAGCAGTACGGTGGAACTGGAACACTGATAGAGCCATAGTAGCAGGAGAATGTGAAAACCCTTTTCAAGAAAAATGAAACATACACATAAAGAGCATTCATTTTCTCTGATAAAATGTAATAAAGATATTTCTAATACGAATATAATGAGAACATAGTGCAAACATTACCTGATTACATGGCAATGATTGTAATAAAAATAGGACATAGAATAGCATAAGTGAAATTCTTTCCTATTAAGGTCTCAGAATTTTCATGGTCTGGTCCTTTTTGTATGAAATATTGCACAGATTGACAGTGATCATGCACCGCACCATTTAGCTGCTGAGGAATAGTGATGGATTGGGTAAAGACCGAATGAACTTTAAACTCAATGCTAGTTAAACCAAATTTTCCTCATACGTTTTACCTTTCTAGACTTCTAATTCACAGTGGTGACATATCCAACATTTGACCCCTCCTTTACTTTCAGTAGATGGGCATATTTTCCTTTGTTTCTTTATTCTGTTTGAAATAGAAGTAATCTAATCTGGCAAGCAAATTTTATGAGTGAATTACTGTGTGTATTTCCTGAGACTTGTAAAGTCCCACTTTGGGGGTTTGTGGAATAGATGAGATTATAACAGTGCAAGTTACAAAGTGGAATACGTGGATTCACTGTAGGTTGGAAACTTGGCTTCTCCAAATTCTTACCTTTCCCAGAGATTTGTGAAAATGTCCATAGATTTCATAGAGAAGAAGTAAATGGAAAGAAATATATGTGGTTTTCAAGTTAAAAAGTTGCCACACCGTGTTGTCTTTTTTCTAACATCACTTCTGACATCAAATGTGTCTTTTTCAACACCAACCAATTCTCCAGCACCAACTGGGTGTCCAACAATTCAATTCAATCCTGACACTAACTACCTGGAGTTGGTGCAGACTCCGCAGATTAGGGGATCAGTCCTACAAAACTCTTCCGACTTTAGATGCCAGCTACAAATGATGTATCCAGGCTTCCCACACTTTTTTCCAGCCAAATACAAATTGAGGGGTTCCCACAACATCCCTCAGATTTGATAATTCACTAGAATGACTCACAGAACTCAGGAAAACTGTTTATTTATGTTTACTGGTTTGTTAAAAGGGTACAACTCAGGAAAAGCCAAATGGAAGAGATTTACAGGGCAATCTATATGGGGTGGGGGGACATGGCACACAGCTTCTATGCCTTTTCTGGGTACAGTCCCCTCCCAGGAACTCAATGTGTTTACCAATTGGGAAGTTCTCTGAATCTTTTTGTTTAAGAATTTTTATAACTCAATTTCTAAGCCCCCTCCCCTTTCTGAAGTAGGGAGGTGGGGCTGAAAGTTCCCACCCTCTAATCACATATTTGGTCTTTCTATGACCAGCCCCCATCCTGAAGCTGTTTAGAGGCCCTACCTTGAACCCTCTTGTTAGCAATAAACTGAGGTATGGTTGAAAGGAACTCCTTGTGAGTAACAAAAAATGCTCCCATCATTCCTATCACTCAGTAAATTCCAAGGATTTTAGGAGCTTTATGCCAGGAACCAGGGACATAATTTTATTATGCCACACCCACTAATTTCCTTTATACGTAAAGAGTTCCTAGAAATGAATGATAAAAAGATCAACAATACAATAAAAAGTAAGAAAAGGATATGGACAGGTCACAAAAAAAGAAAAGCTTCTTAAGCATATGGAAGGAGGCTCAACCTCACTCATAATTTTAAAAATACAGATTAAAACTGTACTGGGATACCATTTTTTACCTATCAGATTGGCAAAAGTCCACCATAGTCTGTTGGTGAAGCTGTAGGAGAGCAGGCACTCTCCTATGTTGGTATAGTCCTTAGGGGAACAATTTAGTAGTCTCTATCAGATTTACAAATGTATTCACCTTTTGATCCAACATCACCATTTCTAGGAATGTATTCTGCAAACCTGCATATAAATATAATGACTTATATATAAGGTTATTCATTGCAATATTGTTTGTAATAAACCAATAAAAAAACTCAAGTATCCATCAATATGGGACTGGTTAAATAAATTATAATACATCTGTATGATGGAACCATAAATAGCAATACAAAAAGTTAAAGAAGCTCTCCCTGTACTGAAATGGGAAGATTTCTAAGATGTATTTCTCAGTGAAAAATTAAGGTGTGCAGTAGTAGATGTTATATGAAAACCATAGCTAAACGCACAGGTTGTTTCTGTGCTATAAATGCTTCATCTGACATTCCATTTTCTGTGTCAGTGCATTGTCATCAGTGGAGAAAGTGGCTCCGGGAAGACAGAAAGTGCCCACCTGATTGTTCAGCATTTGACTTTCTTGGGAAAGGTATTGACTAACCTGCTTTATGTATCAAGTTCCTACAGAGTAACTGCATATTTTACAAATGATGAAAGTACTGGTTTTTTTTTTATTAGGGGTTACATAAAAACATTCCATCTTTGTTATGTTTGCCTCCTGGTAGCGAGGCCTCTTACAATGTCAGCATGCTCTCCTTCTTTCACATAGGGAGGAGAATAATGCCAGCATGAGTTTACTAGTTTATTGGCAATTAATTTTCATGTTTTCAATGTAATAGAAACATTTAGCCATTAAGTAGTAAAAGTGGTTAAGCACTAGGAACAGGATCAGGGAGAGCCACTACAATGATTAAAGGGATGGAAAATAGAAATCTTTGAGCAAAAGTTGAGAGAAACGAAAATTTTTAGAAATGAAAATTTTTTAATGGACATTGAAGGAATGACTTCAAAAGTAGTCTAGTAGTGACATACTCAGAATTAGTGTATCAGGTGACTAAGAAAGAATTTATGGAATTGTCTTATAGATAAGGATTATTGAATATTATAATAGATGACTGAGAAAAGTTATGGGATCTGTTTAAAATTCTGTCTAAACTGTTTAGGCATTTCATTTGTCAAGGATTTTAAATGAAGTGTTGTTGGATTTAAAAACTGCTGTTCTAATCTAGCCTAATTTGATTCATATGCACCTGGGGACATGCTCATCTGAGAAAACGATGCTGGTGGTTGATGCTAATTTCCCCCCAAATGGAGCTCTTCGTAAAAGGACAATGTGAATTTGGGTGGGCAAGGGAGGGGTGCCTGGCAACTTTGCTGGAGTAATGTTTCCAGAGGTTCCTCTTGACTGTTCTCTGTTTGGCACAGGCCAATAATCAGACCTTGAGAGAGAAAATTCTACAAGTCAACTCCCTGGTGGAAGCCTTTGGGAATGCATGCACTGCCATCAATGACAACTCGAGCCGTTTTGGAAAATATCTGGAAATGATGTTTACACCAACTGGAGTTGTGATGGGAGCAAGAATCTCTGAATATCTCCTTGAAAAATCCAGAGTTATAAAACAGGCAGAGTAGGTGCACTACTTTATTGCTCTGTTTTTGCTCTGCAAACTGGGAGGCTTTGGGAATTTTATTAAATAATGGTTCCATTTTTCACCCCTGTCCTTGACATTTCCCAGCTTCTCCAAGAGCAAAGAATTATTTAAGCAAAATAATATTTAAGCAAAAAATATTAAAAATAATTATTTAAGCAAAGGATCAGTGGTAGTCTTTGATATAAAGGATGTTAAGGGGCAGAGTATGAAGAGCAAAGAATTATTTAAGCAAAATAATATTTAAGCAAAAAATATTAAAAATAGTTATTTAAGCAAAGGATCAGTGGTAGTCTTTGATATAAAGGATGTTAAGGGGCAGAGTATGAAGGGCCAGGGTGGGTGTGCTTTTGGGATAGGTATGCCTCATTCTCTTGTTGGTTGTGTCAGGTAGAATTTAGCAGCATTGCAGACACTTTTAAAAATCATTAGGCCCCTTAAAATTGAATTTGTCTATTAAAAAAAAAAAGTGCTGAGACTATTCCACATGTTAATTTTGTCCCTAGATTGAGAGAAAGAGAGAGAGGAGAGAACTCCCAGTTATTCTATTTTTAAGGAAAGCAGTATGATAATAGTAATCGAAAGCATGGACTTTGCTGTGGGCTCAAATGCTGGCCCTGATACTTACCTGGGACGTTTCACTAACTTTCTCTGTGCCTTATCTGTGAAATGGAGATGCGGCTAGTACAGACCTCGTGTGTTTGTTGTGAGGATTAATGAGTTCATTTATATAAAATTACCTAAAAGAATGCCAGATATCGTACATGCTATCCGAGTATTAGCCACTCTTCCTATTATCATTATAATAATAATTACTATTATTGCCAGACATCAGAATTCCTCAGGAGTATGACTCCATACATACATATCAATTATCGAATGCCTGCTGTGTGCCAGTGCTGTGCTCTCTGTTGAGGTTACAAGAGTAAACAAAATAGAAAAGGTTTCCATTTTCATGGAGCTTGGAGTATGTGGTGTATGGGAGAGGAAGCGGGGGAATCATAGGCATTAAACAAGTAAACTTAAATGCAGAACAATTCTGATAAGTACCAGGAAGCAACGTAGGTGCTACGAAGGTGAAACAAGAGAAGGGAAGGGCAAGTAACCTAGTCCAGGAAGAAAGAGGGCTCCCTGTGTATGAGACATTTAATCTGACATGTGAGGATCACCGGGAGTTAGGCAACAAGGTGGGGACAGGGCAGGGAGGGAGAGAGTGGCAAAGATGAGATGGCAGATCTTTGGAACCAGGCTGAGGATTTTGAACCTTTTTCTAAAGGCAATAGGAAGCCGCTGAATGTTTTCAAGCAGGGAGGTCACCAAATCCAACTTGCATTTTGAAATGATCACACTAGCTTCAACGGGCGAATGGACTGAAGGAGATGCAAGAGGAATTGTGTTGATACCATTAGGAAGCTGTTGCCAAACCCACCTGAGAGAGGATATTGGCCTGCACTAAGGTGGTAGCAGTGCAGGTGGACAGAAGCTGAGCAGTCTGAGAGACACTGTACAAGTGGAATCCACAGGACTTGTTCTAAGTTGAGAACTCAAACGTCTTTCTCTGTCATGCGCTTGCAGTTTCCTCAAGTAGGGACTGGTGTGAACATTAAACAAATGAACAAAAAGATAGAGGGAGAGTCATTTAAGCTTCCCTGTGGCTTCTTGATTAATTTTATGAGGTCCTCCAATTCTTTCTCCCCAAATTAGGATGATTTTAAAGTTTAGGGAGCTACCTCTGACAGAATGAAAAGAATAGTGTTCTGTGTTCAAATGTAAAACGGTCTTTTGCAAAGATGTGAGGTTGATTCCACTCACAGCTATGTCACTTGTGATATGTCACTTATTAACATAAATATCCTTATCCCTTGCTTTCCTCATATGCAGTATGGGCATAATAATGCCAACCTCACAAGGCTGTTATGAGAATTAAATGAGATGAAGAGAAGATGGGCAGTGCAAGTCCTGTTCATCTAACCTTTGTGGTTCAGCCCGCTTCCGGGTGTGCTATAGAGTCCCCCTTAGGGCTGGGTATGGTCATGTGACCAGTTCTGGCAAATGGGCAGGTAATGACAACCCTCCAGAGTCTGGCAAAGTGTAAGGTGGTGGCTGTCCCATCAGTGACTACAATGAGCACAGCCCCACTGCTGACCCCCGGGGGACATTACTCTGAGCAAGAAGTGAGTCTTTGTTGAGTTAAGCCACTAAGATCTTGGGACATTTGTTACTGCAACAAAACCAAGCCAATCCTGATAGATGACGGGATGAAAATCAAATTGAATTTATGCTAGGGATGGATGTTGGCAGGAAAAGCATGGAAGCATTGAGAACTAGAGGTATCTGCAGAAAAACTGTAGGAAGGTCAAACCAAGATGAGTCAGCCAAAGCCTGCACGTTTAACGGAGGTTCAAGAACAAGTGATATTCATCCCAGGCATATTGGTTCCTGTCTCAGTGAATGGTGCTAGCATCACTAGATACTCAAGTTAGAAACCTGGGAGCCAGACTCCAAGTCCCTCTCCCTCACAATCCTCATTTAGTCTGTTGGAACGTTCTTTTGGTTGTTTCTCCAAAATATATATAAGCTCACTCTTGTTCTCCATCACCACTGCCATTACCCTATCCAAGCTGCTATACTTTCTCAGCTAGACCTCCTAATTGGTCTCTGTATATCCATCTTGACTTCTTACAATCTAGTCTTCATTCTGCAGCTGGAGAGTACATTTTCTAACACAAGTCTATTCACGTCACACACTTACAGTGCAACCCAGCTCCAGTTTAAACTTCAAAGAATTCCAATTGCTTAATCAGAAAAAATCCTAATTATAGCCTAACAAGGCCTTGTGTGGGCTGGCCCTGCCTACCTGTCCACCCGCTTCTCACTAGCATTGTTTGGTCCACCTACCATATGTGGGTATTGTGCTCAGAGCCTTTGTGTCTGCACTGCTCCCTCTGTTTGGAATGCTTTTCTTCCTTCTTTTTGTAGCTCCTTCCAGCTCTTTATTATGCTTCAGGGTTTCACTTAAGTGTTATTTTTTTAGAGAGTCCTTCCCCTGACTTGACACAAGTAACCCACCCTTATTCCCCAACATAATTCTTTATTTCAGCCCCTTGCTTGTGTCTTTCAAAGCTCTCATCACAAATTTTCTTGTTGTTTCATCTAAACGCATCACTAGAAAGGATGCTCCAAGAGGACATGAAACCTCTTAGTCCTGTATCCCTGGCCCCTGGCTTAGTACCTGCCTTGACTGGCACTCAGTACATCTATTAGTTGAACAGTCATCTTTCTTTTTACTATCTATATGTATCCCATAACATCATGTTGTATTCCTCAAATATACACAATAAAATTTATTTTAAAAAATGAAGATGAATAAAAAAATAAAAATAAATTTATTAGTTAAGTGAACAAATGAATGAGAAATGGCAAGTAAAGGCATCTAGAATGTAGGGCAGGGACAAAAATGCACCAGAAGAGCTTTGACAAAATGAAAAACCAAAGGAAGATGAAGATACCCAGGAGAGCCTGAAGAAAAGGATGGAGGCCATGTCACAGATGGGGACGAGGGGGAGAAGGAAGACAAGATTTCTTTCCACAGAGCTAGATTGGCCAAGAAGAGGATTTGCCAAAATTCAAGAGTATCAATGAAAGTGACTGTCCTCCTCCAGAGGAAAGAGAGGGATCTGGAGCAGTGCTTTTCAAACTCTCTGTGCTGAAGGACCAGTTTTTTGTTTTTTTTTTTTAAATCCCAATCCATTGTGAACTAATACCTTTGTAAAATACAATGAAAATTATTCATCAGAAAAATTATCATACTCTTAGATGTCATCGCAATATCATTTTCTATAAAATGTCTAGGCATGTATTTTCTGGTTCCTTCTATTGTCATAAGCTGATATCAGTCCACGGACCATGCTTAGAGTAGCGCCAATCTAAAAGGACTCTGGCCAGGGTGGCTTAAAAGAGGTAGATGGCAGGAGACCAGGGGCACTCATGAATGACATTTTGAATGGCATTTGAAAGAATACCAATTTGGGAGAGTGGAGACCTCAGTTCTGGGACCATTTCTGCTCCCTAATCTGCTATATGACTGGCAAGCTACTTCCTGTCTCAGGCACCAGTGAAGTAGGGGATTTGGCTGATCTTTCTAAGCTGGACCTCACTGTCTCCGAAGCAACAGGGGCTACAAATAGAAGGCATGTGGCAGAGATGCGTAGGCATTTAGGCTGAAATGGAAAGATTTCAACATGTGTAACCTGAGCTATTTCCTGTAAATGTCCTATTCTCTAAAACCTCCTTCTGCTTTTAGTAAAGTTGAATGTGTTTAATAATGCAGCATTGTCGCACCACCCGAAGGATGGACGTATTTGAAACACAGACTTGGGGGGGGGGGACCAAGGGCAACATACGTAACCTAAACACCTGTACCCCCATAATATGCTGAAATAAAAGAAAAAAAAAAATAATAATGCAGCATTGTGACAGTCTCATTACTGTTACTATTCTGTAATTAGGAGGTAGCTTATTTAATTGCCTGAAAATGTTAACTTGCTAAGGTATAATATTTTGCACAGAAAGAAAATGGTGTAAATTACTTGGGATGGGGAAGTACAGAATAAGTTATTAATAAAGTCCGTTTTTTTTCAGGGGAGAGAAAAATTTTCACATATTTTACTATATTTATGCTGGTCTTTATCACCAAAAGAAACTTTCTGAATTTAGGCTTCCTGAGGAAAAGCCTCCTAGGTAAGTGTCAGGGGTTTTGATTGTTCATTTTTAATACATATACGATTAAACTTGGAAGTAAATGGAGCTGTTCTCCTAACTGGAAACTCACAGTCTATTTAACTGAAATACCCAGAACAAAGTGGCAGGAACTGCATCTCACCATTTGTGTATTCTAGAAAGTTGAAAAACTCAACTGTAACCATTTTACTCAGCCCTCCGTACCACATTCAACTGCAGTATTAGATGATAAAGGAAATGCCCTTGCAAAGAAGAAGCTCAACTGGCACCTGCCCTGGCATTTGAGGTGCCATTTTCCAAGTCAGTGCTCATTCTGCTTGTTCATGCTTCACTTCATTTAGGTACATAGCTGATGAAACTGGGAGGGTGATGCATGACATAACTTCCAAGGAGTCTTACAGAAGACAATTTGAAGCTATTCAACATTGCTTCAGAATTATAGGGTTCACTGACAAGGTAAGAGATCATCAAGAGAAAAAGAAACTCAAGTGTTAATATTCTTAGATGAATGTGAGTGAAGATGTGGATGTTCTAACTTGGGGCAGGATACTTGCTTTTCAGATACCATGGTGGTCTTGCTACTCCAAGTGTGATCCAAAGACCAGAAACATTGTCATTATCTGACAGCTTGTTAGAAATGTAGACTCTCGGGTCCATCTAAGAATGACTGAATCAGAATATACATTTTAGCAAGATGTTCAGGTGAACATCAAAATAGCTGAAGCTCTGTTGTAAGGACCATGTGCCAATGAATTATCATTGTCTTCAATTCACTATGCCTGTAATAACAAATATCAAAGCAACACTTCTTTTTCCTGAGTTGAGGGTTGTTCTGACCATTAAAGTGAATTTTGAATAGGAGTACAGGAATATGTAGATTACACCCAAGCCACAGAAATATATTTATGCAGGTAGCTTCTTGGGAACCAAGACAAATTAATTATAACCCTTTCAACTTTCTTGCAGTTACTTCCTTCTCCATGGTACACAGTTGCACATTATTAACTATAGCTCTAAGTACTGTACTACTCTTATCATCCTAGATACAGGCTGTCTCTATTAAATATATGCTAGGGGTGACAGACAATATTTATACCCCTTGGCTCAAATATTATTCTGTGATACATTATGTCATAGTTTCTGGGCTTCGTGCCATCAATTTTGCAAAATATATAGATTCTTTTGCTTTTCCAACAAAGGGGGTGAATGATTAGGAGGTAGGTGAGAGTGTTAAATCTTAAGGGATTAGATTACAAAACACTCCAGTTACCCGAGGACAGCCACTCCAGATAAAGGATTGCTTCTGTAATCCAATGAGTTTGGCTAGCCCTTCCCGCCCCTGCATGGTTGATTTTAGTCATAATAACACCTTTTTTTCCCCCTAGCCAGCTGTTAATTTTCTCTGTCGGCCTCCCACAGATTTTAAGCTGACAGACAGTGGAAAATCCCAAAGGTTAGATAAAAATAAAAATATATTTCCCTTGGCTCCTTAGAGGAGAGCAATTAAACAGGTTCCAGCATTGTTAAAGGACCTTTATTGTTATTAACTTATAGAACTGGTTTTTATCAAAGAAGAGTCAAAGCATGGTAGGGATGGCAATAGAGCAATTTAAAATCACCTGGGTCATGCCAGAGTGTTTGGAGGCATACTTCGTTAAAAGGATACAGGAACCATAGAGAAGTCAGGGTTAATAATAACTATTAATAGGGTTAATATTTTGCTTTTGGTGAATACAAAGATGGTTACAGAATACCATGAAGAGATTGGTCCTTGCTCTAAAAGAAAGTATATAATGGTACTGTTCTAATAATAGAAATCTACTGCTAATAATAATAAAACAGATGCTGTTTTAGGATAAACAACATTAAAAACTGTTTTATGATAACAGCATTAAAAGCAACATTAAAAACAAAAGAAATTAAGTATGTTCAGTATATGTCCTCGAAGCAAGCACGGCTAACCTCTGTGGGAAAGAAGTATAATGGAAATGAATGAATGATCGTATGAATGAATATGAAAAGAAAGAAATGTAAAAGATGGTGAGCATTCTTAATTTGTGCCTGGGCTGGACTGTTAACTGAATAACCAGAATGTAATGGTATGTGTGTGTGTGTGTGTGTGTGTGTGTGTGTGTGTGTGTCTGTCTGTCTTCACCATATCCCATATTATTATAATTCATACTGGAAGTAAAGCAATTTATGTCAGTTAGCAACCTTGGAAATGGAAGGAAGAGGCTGGATCTTGTTTCTCTGACCCTGAATTCTGTGGTTCTGTCTCTACAGACAATCTGTTTTGCTTACTTTATGTTGTTCAGCTTACTTTATGTTTATAAACTCAAAGTACTGTGAATAAATTCAGAAAGATTCGTTGAATGCAGTCAGGCAGCAGATGCCAAATGGCTGATGTAACAGAACTTCTTCTTAGGTTTTTCTGGCAGACATCTCTAGATAGAGCTTAAATGAACTGGTCAATTTGTTAAAATTATGGTTCTTTTCTTATAATGTCACTAGTTCCCTGCAGGAATTCCTTTAGTTTTTCCCCAAACCCTTACAGCAAAATTATGAGTAGCAAACCTTAGTGTGGACTCAGGAGCATGAATTTTAATTCTGGGACACCAGCCAAAAGTATCTGAAAGAACACTTGACCCTGAATTTATTGTAAAGAAACTTCCCTGGTGGAGGAGTTTTCCACTAATGATGATGGCTCCTTGCACAGGGGTTTGGGGGATTATACCTGAAATCCTATTGTGAAGATTGTATTTTTCAACTTATTTCAGAAGCCAAACCATACTATTTTTGTCGATACTTGTCTTGCTGGTAGGAATTATCATAATATGTTAGATAAATTGAGCTTTAGATATGTTTATATTTGATGCTAATTGAAAACTTTTTGGGCAGATGATCTATATGATGGTAAAGATTGAACCTATATTGCAGATCTCTGGATGCAAAGGTTAGGGAGAAGCCTTTAAAATCAAGGCAAAATTTCTTCCCTCTCTTCAAAATAGATTATGAATTGAGAAAGTACTGCTGAAGAGAGATTGAAGAGTTATGTGTTAAAATATAACTTAGGAGTCTTGAGTTTCCAATGTCTTGACAACAGACAATACGATACCATTGAGTTTTTTTTTTTTTTTTTTTAGACAGAATCTCACTCTGTTCCCCAGGCTAGAGTGCTGTGGCATCAGCCTAGCTCACAGCAACCTCAAACTCCTGGGCTCAAGCAATCGTCCTGCCTCAGCCTCCCAGGTAGCTGGGACTACAGGCATGTGCCACCATGCCCAGCTAATTTTTTCTATTTTTAGTTGTTTGGCCAATTTCTTTCTATTTTTAGTAGAGACGGGGGTCTCACTCTTGCTCAGGCTGGTCTTGAACTCTTGAGCTCAAATGATCTGGCCGCCTCGACCTCCCAGAGTGCTAGGATTACAGGTGTGAACCACCGTGCCCGGCCGATACCACTGAGTTTTAAGAAGCCAAATGTTGCGAGCTTCTGCAAAGGAGATTGAGTAAAGGCATTGGAATATAGCCCATAGGAAGAAGCCCCTTCAGCTTGTTCTATTACAATGCTTACAGCAGAACTGGTAAAAAACTAAAGAGACTTACAAAAAAAAAGACAGTAAAGAGAGACTGGGAGGGGAAGTAAATTCCTAGGGATACCAGAGAAACAATGATCTGCCATGCCAGTCAGTCAGGCAAGGGTGATTTCCTGAAATCAGCACCAGGCTAGCAGAGAAAACCAAGGTTCTTCTCAACTTGCAACTTAACCTCAACTCTATTTAGGGAATACCTGTCTCAGTTAAGGAAATGTCTTCTGAGTAAAAGAGAGATGCAACTAAGACCATATATCCTGCAATGGGGCTTTGATGGAGAAATGCTTTCTCTTCTCCGCTTTTATTGGTTGAGTGAAAGTGAATTCATACTCATCAACAATAAATTGAGAAACCCAGTTGGAGGACTTGTTAGGCTTCTTGAGTGAGGGTATTCCATTTTATCATATATAAAGTTGGAAATTGGTAGAAAGAAAAAGAGGTAGCTGCATAGCAAGATTCTGTAGGAAAGGCAGAGATGCCAGGAAAGGCTGCATAGCAGGAGATGAGGCAAGAGAAAATAGGCAAGGCGAAGAGGGCAAAAAAGCCTTCCCAGGCTGTCTGTGGGGAGAAAAGGAGAGAAGTTTAATCAAGAAGTTTTAGGAGGCCAGGCGCAGTGGCTCATGCCTGTAATCCTAGCACTCTGGGAGGCGGAGGCGGGTGGATTGCTCGAGGTCAGGAGGTTCGAGACCAGCCTGAGCAAGAGCAAGACTCCGTCTCTACTAAAAATAGAAAGAAATTAGCCGGACAACTAAAAATATGTAGAAAAAATCAGCCAGGCATGGTGGCGCATACCTGTAGTCCCAGCTACTTGGGAGGCTGAGACAGAAGGCTTGCTTGAGCCCAGGAGTTTGAGGTTGCTGTGAGCTAGGCTGATGCCATGGCACTCTAGCCTGGGTGACAGAGCAAGACTCTGTCTCAAAAAAAAAAAAAACAAAAAAAAACAAAAAGAAGTTTTAGGGAGGGAGGAGTAATCCCACAGATGGACATATAACTGATTGAATTCTACCATGACAATATAGGGGTGATGTTCTGACCTGAACACAGAGGTGGATATAGGTTCCTAGGTCAGAAAGGAAAAACCAATTAACCAAGGTTAGGGGTAAAGGAGTCAAGGAGGTGGAATAGTCCAGAAATATAGCATAAGAAGCACCCTAAGGCTAGTAACTCCTTAATGTGCATTGGATACCCCTCTGTAAATTCCTTCACTAAACCAAGGAAGGAGTCCCAACCTGCCATTAACTTCAGTGATTCACATGGTATTTGAACCTAAAAGTTTTTGCTCAAGGTCATAGGTAATTTTCCACCTTAAATGACTGTCTAGGCATTATGCTGAAGGGAATATTGCCAGAGAAGCAACAGGGTGAGATGCTGGTCTCAAGGGTCTGGTCTTTGATAACCATTTTCTTTGGTGATGATCATCTCAGGGATGAAATGCCTGAAGGCCTTATGTTGGGAGGTTTTGTGGCCTGTACTGTAATACATGGTGTATGTGTGTGTGTTTTAATTAGAGGAAATGCATTTTTTTCCTAAGAGTATTGAGAGTTTTAGATAATCCCTTGAGATAACTGCATATAGAAATAGCAGATGTAGAACTAATTGCAAAAGAATCTCTGTTTTACTCTCTGGGACCTGCCTCTGTGGAAAATCACTCTATGTATTCAGCAAAACTCACACTGTATTGATCAAGGTAATTTGGTGCTGTCACGTTAAATCCAAGCAAGTCCCAGAAAACCCATTTAATCGGTGTTTTGCTTAGCCACTCTTAAGTTGTGTGGTTAAACAGTGATTCTTAAAGTAAAAACCATGACATCCTGCCTTTGATTTAGAAGTTGGAAGAACAACATTTATCTCTAGTAGAAGCCTGGTTCAAAATCTTCATTTGTCTCTGTAGCATTATCAGGTATCCAGCAGATGTCACTGTTACAGTCTGTGTTCCTTTTTTTTTTTGACTTTACTGAGTAATGTTTACAAGGAAGGCTCAATTTGGGGGGCAATGCTTTATCAGTGGTCTAATGACAGTTCCTATTAGTTTCCTGCTATGTATAGCACTAAATCAGATTACCTGCCTGAGTGTTTTTTGTAGAAGTATTTTTTTATCTATCTATAAGCATAAAATGCAGAAATTTCATGGCTATGTGTTTTATTGTTTCACATACAGAAAATGTAATTTTTTAAATACATAAATATACTTTTTTTTGCCATTAATGGTATTCAACTTTCAATACAAAAATAGGAATTAGATAATCTGAACTTTTTAAATTCATATTTCTGACACCAAATATGTGGGGCTTTCTTTTACACACCAACAAACACCAGCTGGGTATCCTACAGTTCAATTCAATTCTGACATTACCTACCTGGAGTTAGCATCAGACCCCGCAAGTTAAAGGTTCAGTCCCACAAGACTGCCCAGACTTCAGACACCAATCACCTCCTGTATTTCTGACTGACTGGCTATAAATTGGGAGTTCCTCCAACCCATTCCTCAGGTTTGCTAAAATGGCTCACAGAGTTCAGGAAAACATTTTACTTACTGTTACTGGTTTATTATGAAGGATACAACTCAGGAATAGCCAAATGAAAAAATGCATAAGGCAAGGTATGTGGGAAAGAGTGCAGAGCTTCCGTGCCCTATGAGCACACCACTCTCCAGCACCTTCAATATGTTTGCCAACCTGGAAGCTCTCTAAATCCCGTTGTTTAGGGATTTTTAGGGAGGTTCCATTACATATTCATGATTGGTTAATCCTTGGCCATTGGTCATTAACTTAATTTCTGCCCTTCTTTCCTCCCCAGTGGTTGGAGAAAGTGGGAACTGAAAGTTCTAACCCTCTAATCACATGATTGGTTCCTCTGACAACCAGCTCTCCATCCTGAAGTTATCTAGAGGCCCATCAAGAGTCACCTGATTAGCATAAACTCAGAGATGGTTGAAAGGGGCTTGTTGCAAATAACAAAAGACTCCTAATACCCCTATCACTCAATTACAAGGGTTTTAGAAGCTGTTGTACCAGGAACTAGAGACAAAGACCAAATACAGTCCTTTGGTCTACGTGGGGTTTGGTTCTGGGATACCCCCTCCCCACCATATACCAAAATCCGAGCATACTCAATTCCTACAGTTGGCCCTGAGAAACCCACATATATGAAAAGTCAGCCCTCCACATATGCAAGTTTCGTATCCCATGAATGCTGTATTTTTGATCTCCATTTGGTTGTATAAGTGGATCTGTGCAGTTCAAACTCATGTTGTTCAAGAGTCATCTGTATATATTTTTTGTCATATAACAATATAATTTCATAGATAATTATCACAAATAATTTCTAGTGAGTATTTCAAAATATTTCCTGACTTTGTAACTATGTACTCCATCATTTAACTTCAAAATGTTCTAGTAAGCCATCAAAGAATGCCCTCCCAAAGATTCCATAAAAACTATATTCAAAAGAGGTTAAAGTCAAAAGAGGTCTCTTGCTTTAGACAAAAGATTGAATTTGGAAGCTGGTATTAGTTAGGGTAAAAGTCTAAAAGTGGCTTAAAGAGCAAAGAACATAGTTCTCTCTTACATAATCATTCCAAGGTAAGAGGTTCAGGTTGCAGAACAACTCCATTCCATGTGATTGTTGGTATAAAGCATCCTTGTCAATGGCATGGTTGAGGCTGGGTTCCTGGGAGTTCCACACAGCAATGAGAAAGAAAGCGTGGAGGAGGCATTCTCACTCCTGTAAGGGTTGGGCCCAGAAGTGACCTACATCATTCTGTTGGCTTCATTGTTAAAATTTAATTACATGGCCAACCCTAACTACAAAAGAGTTTGGGAAATTTGTCTAACTTGGTGCCCAGGAAAAGGGGGAGAATGGATTTAGGTAGACCACCAGCAGTTTATACCACAGGATCGATTCATTGGTTTGATTGGCAATGACCTTCATACATGGTTTTGATGTCCTTTTCAGGAGGTGTACTCAGTGTACAGAATTTTGGCTGGGATTTTGAATATTGGGAACATTGAGTTTGCAGCCATTTCCTCTCAACATCAAACGGATAAAAGTCAGGTGCCCAATGCTGAAGCTTTGGAAAATGGTAATTCTTTGATGTTACTTTAATAGTTGTTCAAGACTCTGTAAAATATAATGCAGCTCTTGCTGATCCTTCTACGGCTCTGGATGTTTTCCACTAGTCAGTATTTCCCCAAGGATGTCCTGTGGAACATCAGTGTTCCTTCCATAAGCTGCAAATAGATGTTCTACAGAAAAAAATTCCATGGCAGGTAAATTTGGGCAGTGGGTCTTAACCTTGGCTGCTTTTGAAAGTCATCTACAAATTTTGAATAAAATACAGGATGTTTGGCCCCATTCTGAATCCACTAACTCAGCATCTGCAGGAGAGAAAGCAGACATCTATTTGTTTTTAAAGTTCTACTACAGGCAATTATGGTGACACAAGGAATGAAAATCCTCAGTTATAAAAAACAGACTGATTTAAATAAAGTAAAATCTTTTTGTGTTAAATGACAGCACATTTTAGAGCCTTTAATATACTAATGTATTTTGTGAGTCTCTAAGGGGAGGTATAGTCTGCAGCTACTCCTACAACTTATTTGACAAAAAACATTTCCCCCCTCCCTTTTTTTTTTCATCAGATGCCAATGAAGAGCTTTCAGAACTGTGTCAGTCCAGATGCTTGTCGGGGTTAGGGACCTAGCATTTTTATCTTTGACTCTGAAGTCCTAGGATAGAGCCTGGCACATAGTGAATGTTGAATAAATGCTAACAGACTGAATGAATGAATGAAGGTCTGGCCACATTCCCTACTGTCATCTTTGCTCCTTGTTCCAGCTGCCTCCGTTCTCTGTATTAGCCCCGAAGAGCTCCAGGAGGCCCTCACTTCCCACTGTGTGGTCACCCGGGGTGAGACCATCGTCCGAGCCAACACTGTTGACAGGGCTGCGGATGTCCGAGACGCCATGTCCAAAGCCCTGTATGGGAGGCTCTTCAGCTGGATTGTGAATCGAATTGATACGCTGCTGCAGCCAGACAAAAACATATGGCAAGTTCCCCGGGGAGCAGTGGCCTGGAGAGAGCTGTCACTGCCCTCAGTGTCTCTTAGATTTTGCAAGTGGAAACGTGTGGTCCTCTCTGGGGGTTTTCTTTAGCAAAGCCCTGAAGCCTTCTCCTTTAAAAAAACACAGTGAGATCCAGGAGAGCTGAAGTGTTTATACCTGAGAGGTGAATGATTGATGGAGCCATTAAAATGTAGAGTTTAAGAGAACAGGCTTGGCGGAGAGCTGGACAAACTGGGTCCGCACTCAATCTCTACAGCTTAATCAGCTGCATGTTCTGAGTCACAGTTTTCTCATCTGTAAAATGAGGACACTAAAATCCTCCTCATAGGGTTGTTTTTAGAATCAAATGAGACTTTTCATGAAAAGTTTTAAAGCACAGTACCTTACATTATTATTACTACTACTTCTATTATGTTACTTTTTCTTTCCTAAGCATTAGTGGTTTCCTATGTTGTAGAAGAACTGACAACATCAAATTGGGAAGAGTACTGCTCCAGTTAAGCTTTGTGGCTAGATAGGTGGGAGAATAAATAAGCAGCAGCTGTAGCCCCTTCAAACAGAGTGGCCTCTCTTTAATCTGTTTTATATATGGAGCTTCTGAGTAAGATTTTAAAGGATTCTACAGCTCAAAAAAAAAGTAGTTGGAAATACTGTTGAAAGATGGAAAGAATAAATTGCTTAAGACACAAACTGTTTCTTCCCTTAGGGTTGGCAAGATGCTGCTTCCCACATGTGGGTGGGTAGATGTGTTGATGAACACTCAGGCACTTATATTCTCATCATCTTGAGATGGCTATTTCCTCCCCTAAAGAGTTTTATTCTTCTCTCTCATGCAGCCGTGCAGATGATGGAATGAATGTGGGTATCTTGGATATTTTTGGATTTGAGAACTTTCAGAGAAATTCGTTTGAGCAGCTCTGCATAAACATCGCCAATGAGCAAATCCAGTACTATTTCAATCAGCGGGTGTTTGCTCTTGAGCAGGTAATCCTGAACTCTGAAGTAACTAAACCTGATGGGGCAAAGGTGTCTCCAAGCCACCCCCAGTGTGAAGCAGAAACCCTGTTAGGCTAACAGCTAAAAGACTCTAGAGAAAAAATAGGATGAGAAAAAAATAGGTGTCTAAATAAATAAGCAATCTAAATGTAGTCTAAAAAAAGTCTTGATTTCTGTGGAAAGGTACATTTCCTCATGAATGGAGCTGGTGACAAGCCAATTATTTAAATCTTGCTTCAAAACTCTTTCATGCATATTTCCCCAAATGCTGCATTCTATTCTATTTTATTTAACTAAAAATATCTATGATTGTGTCCAGAATGACACAGGATGGTCTTGAATTCAGGACATAGGTTCTTAACTCCTAAGCTAGCCATCTCTATTCCCCATCTTCTATGTACCAAATCCCACAGGAACTGGAGGTGTTTCCAGGGAGGAGTAAGATATGTTCTTGGTTTTCTAGAAATGGAAGTTTTTCCTCTCTGAGCTTAGTGGTAAATAAAACAGGGTGAGAAACTAGTGAACCCACTGGTGGGGGCCCTTTTCCTGCGGCAACAGCCTGTATAACAGAGTCTGCCCACCCAAACCCTTACTTAAACCCCAAGACTCTATTCTATATGAAGTAGTTACAATAACAAAACATTCTGACCAAGCCTCTTGGATGCAGGAACAATTGTTTTAATTCAGGAGTGAGGACACACAAACTATACTGTGATTAGATAAACACAAACACATCAAGTAAAAATATGAGCATTGGTTGTATCACTGGAGCTGGATAAATCGGAATAGCACTCCTCTCCCCACTCACCTTGCACAAAGCTTGACCTTGTTTCAGTTCAGGGTCCTTTCATTTATTTTTTCCTGTGAAATCTGGGGTTTTTCTAATTTTCTAGTCATCTAGGTATAGATGACTCCTTCGCAGAATCCTTGCAGAAGAGAAGTCTGCTTTCTTCCTGGTTTAAACAATATTCACCAAAATAAATCTTTTTTCAGCTTTACTTCCTTTCTACATTAGTTTCTGAATTAGCAGTTACTAAGTCTGTGTTTGAGAGACAGCTGTTGCCAGCTTTAGCTGCCTGCCATGGGCCACCCATAAGTCAGATTAGAACACACAGCTTCAACAGTTTTATATGCAGACTTCTTTGCTACACACATAAAACACACTATTTTCCACATATACATTCAATGTTGCCAGACCTAGAAAGTTCATGCCGAAGTATCATGGGTGGTACCAAGCCAGTTTTGGGCTGGAGAGATTCACAGTCCATTTCCCTCCAGATGGAATATCAGAATGAGGGCATTGACGCTGTACTGGTGGAGTATGAGGACAATCGCCCGCTCTTGGACATGTTCCTCCAGAAACCCCTGGGACTGCTTGCACTTTTGGATGAGGAGAGTCGATTTCCCCAAGCAACTGACCAGACCCTGGTTGGTAAGTACCTTTTGGAAAAAAGGCATATGCGCTTAGAACAGAACTTGGTTCATGTCATCAAATGAGTATACTTTAATGAATTTATCCTACATATGTTGACTACCTGGTGGGTTGTAAGAGTACAGACCCTGTTTTTGATTGAATTGAAATGTGCTAGTAGAATTTGCATATTAAAGAAAAGTCATCACCATCCTTAAACCCTCCCCACTGTCTAATTCCTGCCAACACAAATGCTATTACTCTATGTTGATATCATTTTTACACCTGCCTCTCGCTTATTTCCCATAGCCAGTACTTGCTTCCCCTCCTTTTCGTACACTCGCCTCATATCTTCACCTGGACCCTCATCCAACTCTAGTCTGAATTAGTGCAGAAGGCCCTTCTAGCCTCCTGGCTTCCAGGCTCCTCCTTTCTCCCTCTACACTGGACACCTCAGCTAGTTTATTCTTTCTAAAGCCACCTTCTCATTAGGTTATTGTTTTCTACGGATAAAGATAGGGCACTCCTCCTGGCATCAAAAGCCCTGTATTTTTTACTCCTATTCCTCTTGAACTCTCCTTCTTCATTTTGAATCTTTAAAGTTTTACATGAGCTTTGTTTCTCACTTGGATTGTGAGATGTGGGGGGGCAATGAAGCCCCAAATCTTGCATACCTTTAGTGCTTAGCACAATTCCTCACACCTAGTAGCCTCTTAACCACAACAGCAATAGCAAAAATTGTTTGTTGAGAGAGGAACAGAAAGTTTCAAGCCTTTTCCCAGATGTAAAACGATTTGCGGCAGAGATTCACTTCTAGGAGTTGAAATTGTTACCCTCAGCAGTTTCTTTTTATCTATATTGTCACAAGTTGCCAAAATGAGTTTAAACCAGGGTTATTTGCCTTCCATAGGATATTCTCACGGTTTTATAGCTAACTGGCAGGACTGCTGGTGTCATCAGTGTCCGTGCTAGGAGTTCTTAGAAACAGCAGGAGAACATGCAATCTTAGAGCACAGCGTGAGACTCAAGACAATACTTAACAACTAAACAAGGACCCAATCATAAATCCCACCATATGAGCGATCTTTCTCCACCTTTGTACATACAATGAAAATATCCTTCTGGTCTGAGATCCCTTATTCTGATTCACTCATGGATGGAGGAGCATGTTTTTGTATGAAAGAGCAAGCAATTCATATTGTAACTTTCCAATATGAAAATCCACACAGATAAATTTGAAGATAATCTACGATGCAAGTACTTCTGGAGGCCCAAAGGAGTGGAGCTGTGCTTTGGCATTCAGCACTATGCTGGGAAGGTGAGGCGCGTGTGACAGTTATTAGACCTGAATTTGACCAAGGGTAAGCGTCCGTATTACCCTGTCTGTGCTGCTCATGAAATTGCTTGCAGATTTCTTTCTCCTTTTAATTCTTCTTGAACACCTAATCATAATTCTCAAACTTTCTCAGTGGTGCTGCTCACAGAAAGTTGCCCCTGGCGTAGAAGCAATTTCTCGCTGGGGTGGCCCACAGAGTTGCCATCTGCTTCTCACCTGAGGTTTGGCCCAGAACTGACAGCTCTCCAGAGAGCTAACATATTACAGCTTTTTGCAGTGTTTAGTGGTGAATGTTCACATTCTAAAGTCATTTAGAGATGTGTAGGTAATGGAGGAGGGTTACTATCACAGTGGGGCTCAATTTTTAGTACTTTAATCATATGTCTAAGGGCCCCAAAAATGTCCAGATGAAAAGGAAAAAAAAATCACATCATTATCCAGATGTTAAGCTTTTACAACATTAACTGAAATTTCCACTTTTCATACATTATGCCTCAGTCTCAATTTCAAGTTCCTGAAGCAGATTAGTGACTGATTCAGGAAATTCTCCAGTCCTGTAGCCACAAACTTGTTGCTCATGTTACTCCCAAAGGAGCCATTTGAATTACGGCTAATTGGTTCCTGTGGGGTCTGCTGAGGCCCTAGGTCCAGAAAATGGGTAGGAGTTCAATAAAAAGCATTTCATATTATTTTGATGATTTAAGATGTATCAAAATTATCTTTCATGTTTTTATCATGACATTGAAACTAATTTTGCCTGAGTAAATGTTGGTTGAAAGGCAATTCTTGTACAAGGAAAAGGGATTGTTTTTCTCTACCCACAGTACTTTATGGCGTCTATTTTGGATCTTTGTTAGAAATTGTAATTCAATTTTTGCCTTTAAATACTTCATTTATCTTAACATTGATGTCTGCCTGCATATTAATGTCCTCTTCTGAGTCTGGGATACCAGAATCTACAGTTTCCCCCTCCCCATTCTTCCCTTCTGTATCATATTCTCGTCCCCTTCCTCTCATCTCTTTTTCCATCTTTCTGTCCTTTTATACCTATCTCCTACTTGCCTCTCTTCTTCCTTCTTTATCCTTCATCCCCTTTCTTGATTTTAGGGGGGAATAGGGTTTTTTTTTCTCTCTGTGCTCTGTGTCCTTTGCTGAATTTATTTGCCATTCAAAGATTATTTGGTAGACAAGGGATTCTCTGAACTAGCTCCTCTCTGTTCTGAGACCTAAGAACTGCTTAGCATCCTTGAGTGATCACTCAGATCTTGTGAGTACCTTGGGAGGCAGTGAGAGTACAGTGGTTATGAGCATGGAGTCAAACTGCCAGGGTTTTGTTGCCTGCCTACCACTTGTGAAATGTGTGACCATGGTACGTTATTTAGCCTCTTTTTAAGACCCTGTTTGCCCACCAGTAAAATGGAGATAATAATGTTTACCTCATAGGACAGATGGTTTGTACATAGTGAGTGTCTAATATATTTTAATAATTATTCTTTTGTGATATATCTTTGATAGGACTCTATTTGTCAAAAAGCAACTGGACAAGAAGTTAAGATAAACTGACCTGTCAAAATTATAATTTTTTCCCCCTTATCTGGTGCTCTGGATTTAAAACCATGACTATATCAAGATAAAGTCTATATAGAGGTCAATTAGTGACTGACCAGACAACTTGCCAGTGTCACCAGTGATGGACAGTTGACTCGACTAACTTGCTATTTGCTATTTATATTGCAGGTATTATATGATGCTTCTGGGGTTCTTGAGAAAAACAGAGACACTCTTCCCGTCGATATTGTTGTAGTCCTGAGAACGTCAGAAAACAAGCTTCTTCAGCAACTCTTCTCAATCCCTTTGACCAAAACAGGTACCCTGGGAACCCCTTGCCAGCCCTGGTCCTGATGCTTGTACAAGATCAGCTGGCATTTTCTAGTTAGTGTCTAAATACTGCCAGGGCTGCACTACTAACATGGAACTTCTTTAAGCAGTGGTAAGGTCTAAGTTCAAGAAAAGGAAAGTGATTGTTTCTTTTGTGATTTAATTGCACAGCATCGGTACGTACATACACAGACACATGTATACACTTTCCATAACATCAACTCTTAGACTTCTCACTTGCTCTATCATTTTTCATTCTCCATTTATAAAACTATATGACATCATTAATTCATGCTAAGCACTCTAGAGTAGTCTCAGTTTACCTCGACTTACTGGGAAGATTACTTCTAGTCACGTATGATTCCAACTGAAAGGAATGTGGTGAATCAAAGGCCTTCTGATCATGGGATCCTCAAAGGTCACCCGGTCCAGCTTCTCACCCCGTCATTGATCCACCCCACCACTCTCCTAACCAACTTGGAACAGGTCTGTCACTGGCCTACATACATGGCCTTTGCCTACTTACAGTCAACTTCTATTTAGTTGCTCTGTCAGTCCTCATGACAGAAGCAGGAAACTAGGGCCAAAGAACAGAACTTCCAGGTCTCTGCTGTTTTGCCAAATGCATCCTAATTGGGTCAAGCTCCTTTGATTTACCTGGGATTCTGCTGCTTTTGGCTGGGCAGCCAACTCAATCTTCTCACAGTTCTACTCTCAAGATCTTTATGTTTTTGAAGCTATGTCTGGAAATAGCAGTGGTATGCTTTTAAGAAAAAGAGGGCAAGTCACAAGCTGTGGCATGCGTCTGTAGTTGCAGCTACTTGGGAGGCTTGAGGTGGGAGGATCATTTGAGCCCAGGAGTTTGAGACCAGCCTGGGCAACATAGTGAGCCCCTACCTCAAAAAAAAAAACAAAAAAAAAAAACGGGAGGAGAAACCTCTTTATTAATCTCTCTTCTTTTCATTATTTTCTCTTCTTCCCACATCCCTCTTGAAATCATTGGCATCTGTGGCTAGCATGGGACCTTCGCATGCTAAAAGAGAGCAGCTGCCAGGTCTGATTTTTAGCGGCTTGCAGAGGAATGAAAAGACTGGCTAAGAAAAAAATCCACACCTACAACTTTTGTTTCATCTTAACTTGGAAGGAAAGTTGAAATCAGCCTCTTAACTTTCTTCAAACACGCTCCTATAATAAAACTAGTAGCAGGGTGCCCATCAGAAGGCTGCCCTCCAGCTTTCTTTCCAGACCTGCCTTGGGGCAGCCAGAATTTAATTCATTATGGATGAATTAATGCTGGGGAGCAGGTGTGTCTCCTCACCAGAGACTCAGAAACGTAGGCTCCTTATCAGATGACTTCTGTGCAGAGGCAAAGAGATGGCCATTACCGATACGGAATATACTCTCTGGAAAAAAAAATAAATCCAAATAATTCTTCAGCTGTCATTTACACCCTCCCATAAAAATGAGTAACTACTTGTCAAATCTGTTTACAACTTTGGAATTTTCAATTTTTCAACGTTTGGCAAAATAAAACAATTTCGTGGCTCAGACCACTAGGTGACGCTGTGCAGAAAGTAAGGCTCTGCAGCGAGCCCTGCTCCCCTCGCCTCGCCAAACGTGGGGGAGGAACAGAAACAAAGGGACAGCCGCCGCCGCTGCGCTGCCGCTTTTCTTTTTTTTCTTTTCCCTTTTGCTTTTTTTCCCAAAGAGCTTTCCTCCTGTCTTGTAACTCTTTCTGAATCTTGTCTTGAAACTACACACCACACCGCCTGATGGAAACAAAAGGGGAAAAATAAAATAAGACTAGAAACAAACGTGCTATGCTGACAGGCTTCCTTATGTTCCTGAGTTGTACGTTATATATTATAATTTCTTTGGAAATCCTAAGCTTGATTTTCTCCACATTTTGAGTATAATTAAGAAGCCACAAATAATAAGCATGATTCTATTTTCTTTTTCGGGAATTATTTATTTAAAAATGCATTCGGTCAACAAATGTTTATAGAACAGCTTCAAGTAGTAGGGCACTATTTAGGCAACAAGGGGGATGTAGAAGCAAAGGTAATGTGGCTTTGCCATAAAGCAACTAGAACTTTCTTTCACCTTCACGTTGTGTCTAGAATCAGGCACTAATTTATCTTCTTATGACAGTACCTGCCCTGCAACCTCAATTCTGAAGTGATTGTGCATCCTCTGTTGAATGTCAGAATATTAATAAGCTTCTAAATTTTAAAAACATCCACATTCTATATTTTTTTGGTTTTATTGTGTTACAGCCTTTGAAGGTGGGAAAACCTCACTGGACAGAAATAGATTGTGCTGTTAATTGCAAATACTTGTTTCAGGCATGTGCCCCTTTTGAAGGGGCAAGTGGCTACACGTCTCGGCATTCCCACTGGAAACGTCACACACATCCTGGCATTTTGGAAAGGAATAGACTAATATGTCAGTGTACGAGAAATTATTTTCTTATCATTTTTATTTTTATTTATCCTGCACCAAAACCTTCAATAATTGTTTTATTACAATTAAATAGAGCACTAGTTCAGTGAACATAAATATTATGGGCAATTACTTTACAGACCTCTTTTGGGGGATGAACTATGGGGAGGAAGGGAAAAGATCAAAGCTGGGGAGCCGGAGGCTATTAGCCACAAACTTAAGAAGAGGGCCATTGTCTGACTCCTCAGTTTCGAGAGGAGAGGGCATTTGTTAAGAAGACTCCTAAGGGATGTTGGCAGTGCTCTGGCTCCTGATCTTGGTGGTGGTTACATGGATATTTGCTTTATAGTATTCATTATGTTGTCCATTTGTTTTACATACTTTTCTGCATGTGCACTCTATTTCATAGTAATTTTTCCCCCAAAAGATAAAGAAAACCCCTTAAAATGCAAATAAAAACTTTAATTTCTTTATCAAAGGATTCCTTACAGTTAAGTTGAGGTTTCTCCGTAGCTACACTGTTGCTCTCCTTTGCTTTCAAAAGCAGGCCTCAGAGAGCTCCAGGCTGACTCTTCCGTCCTTTCAAGTTAGCCTGCTCCCTGGGCTGCTGGGCAGGTAACTGTCTCTTCATAGTGGATATCAAAAAGTACAGTCATGTGTCAGATAATGATGGGGATACTTTCTGAGAAATGCGTCATTAGACGATTTTGTCATTGTGCAAACATCATTGAGTGTACTTACACAAACCTAGATGGTATAGCCTACTACACAACTAGGCTATATGGTATGGCCTATTGCTCCTAGGCTACAAAATTGCACAGCATGTTACTGTACTGAATACTGGAGGCAACTGTAACACAGCGGTAAGTATTTGTGTACCTAAACGTATCTCAACATAGAAAAGGTACCGTGAAAATATATTATTATAATGTTATGGAACTATCATTGTATATGTGGTCTGTAGTTGACCAAAACATTATTATGAAGCACGTGACTGTATTGGGGCTTGGTTTAATTTCTTATCAAGCTTGAGAGGATCAACCTCTGTGTGTATGTGTATGTAACCATAACATAAAATCGAAGATGGTAATCCAATTGGCATTTTCCTGTTTCCGCCCCCCACTTTCCTGTTCATGTACATTGTAGAGTACTGAAGAGATTAAAAACCATGGGGAGTGAAATCAGGAGGTCCAGGGTTACTGGGAGACAGGGCTCCCTCAGGTTTCTGCAGTCCCCATACCCAGTGGCCCCTTCTGCTGGCACAGAAGCATCTGGTGGCAGAGGTGTCTGTGCCTGAGGGGCACACTCTTGTCCCAGGATTTTCAGTGATGATCAGGTAAAGGAGGCTGATCAGTCAGTATGGATTCTCTCTGTTCTCTTATGCTTATACAACCACCCTTTTGCCTACAAATGGCCTACTTCAGACATGATGAACTTTTCTTTGTAATCCTTCCTATTGACAGGAAATACTCTGAAGATTTTATGTCTGAAAATATGATGTGGCAGCAACACTGCTTTCTAACCCCTCAGCTGGGGCTTTTCAAACTGAATGACTGAGGTAGAAAAACATTAAAACGAAAGATGTTATAACAGGGATTCATGGCATTATTTTCCTGTTTGGGGAGTATTCCACTTGCTACTAGGAAACTGAGAGAAAAGTTCAAAAGGCTGAGGGGAAGAAAGAGAAAATCTTTCAAAAAGAACTTGAAAAAGTCACTTGTGTCTTTGAATAATGAATTCTGACTTCCAAAGAGTAGTTTGGGGTTTTTAAAGGAGTTAGGAACTTGGGGAAAACTAGAAAAGTAAGAGTAGCACCAGAGGCTGGGCACGGTGGCTCACGCCTGTAATCCTAGCACTCTGGGAGGCCGAGGCGGGTGGATCGCTCAAGGTCAGGAGTTCGAGACCAGCCTGAGCAAGAGCGAGACTCCGTCTCTACCAAAAAAAAAAAAAAAATTATTTGGACAACTAAAAATCTATATAGAAAAAATTAGCCGGGCATGGTGGTGCATGCCTGTAGTCCCAGCTACTCAGGAGGCTGAGGCAGGAGGATCGCTTGAGCCCGGGAGTTTGAGGTTGCTGTGAGCTAGGCTGACGCCACGGCACTCACTCTAGCCCGGGCAACAAGGAGAGACTCTGTCTCAAAAAAAAAAAAAAAAAAAAAAAAGAGTAGCACCAGAGAGAACGTTCTCTGAACCTTAAAGTCTAATTTTGCTTCAGAACCTAGAACTGAGTTTTGCTTCCATTACCTTCTTCTGTCAGAATTCTCAGGTATCTCCCTTAGAATTTTATTTTCAGTGAAAATCAACAGTAAAGTCTCTCTTTGACTTTCATTTGTTCCTCTTTCTGTTTGGATAATGGGACAAGATGAGCTCCCACATTATAATATCTGCAAAGAATTACAACACCTTCACTGCTGAAATCCTTGCTGTCAATCATCTGATTCCTGATTCTGTAACTCCCAAAATGAATGGCATTAAGCTCTTAAGAGAATGCTTTTTGATAACCATTTCTCGGTTTCCATTTTCCACTTATGGCTACCCCTCTATCCTGACAGTTTAGCAAAAGGATCTGGCAGATGAACTGAATGTAAGTGACAAAGTTTCAGGGCTACAGACATGGACAGTGCCCAGCTCTTCTTGAAACGGAAGCTCTGATGAACCAGCCCCATCAGGAAGCCCTGGGGAATGCATTCCTCCTCACACAGAGACCGGCTTCTTTCTATTTGAGAGTGTATTTCGGTCAATAGATAATTATGCATTTAGAATCTGTCTAGATATTGTGCCAGGCATAGATACTTTCTAAAAGGAATAAAAGGAAGTCCCAGCCAGAATGGGCAGAGACAAATAGTGCCAAATCCCAAAATGTATAAAGAATGCACAAAAAATGTAAATTCTGAAGAGGTATGTAAATCAGTAAATGAGGCAATATAAACACTATATTTTAGAAGTAAAAATAGAAGGAAAAGCCAGGGAAATGTCATGGATTAACATGGGGGAAAGACTTCTTTTACCTAAGAAAGACTTCTTAAAACAGATTTTTTAAAAAATAGGAGACCAGAAAAAATTGGGCAGTCTGGGAGTGAGGCTTCTAAGCCAGAGTCTACAGCACGGGAAAGAGAGGGAGGTGGAAGTGGGATAATTAAGTGAATAGGACACTGAGGAAAGAAATCTTTGGGTAGGGGAAGGGTGTGAGGAGGAAGAAGATGGGAAAGTGATGCAGGCTACTGAGTCAGGGGTAGCTCCTGATGCCAATCTGAATTGCTTTGGGTGGTCAGGGTGGGCTCCTGAAGAGCACAACTTTGGGGTGAGAAAGAAAAACTTGAGCAGTGTGTTAAAGACAAATTAGTGAGAGCCAAGGAGTCTGTGTGCAGCTGTGTGTAAATAGATGCCCAAGAAATATGTTTACATTCTAGATTTAGATCTAGGATGTTTGAGTTAATTTTTGTATAAGGTGGGAGATTGAGGTTTATTTTTTTTTCATAAGTATGTCCAGTGGTTCCAAAACCATTTGTTGAAATTACTATCCTTTCTCCCTAAATTGCTTTTGTACCATTATTAAAAATCAATTGGTTATATATGTGTGGGTCTTTTTCATTGATCCAGGTATCTATCTCTTTACCAATGCCACACTGTTTTGACTATTGAAACTTTGCAGCAAGTCTTAAAATTAGGTTGTGTGATTCTTCCAGCTTTATTCTTGTTTTTCAAAATTGTTTTGGTTACTCTAGTTTCTTTGCCTTTGCATATAAATTTTAAATGCAGCTTATCTATGTCTACAAAAAATATTGCTGGGATTTTGACTGGAATTGCACAAAATCTACAGATCAATTTAGGGAGAATTGGCATCTTTGCTCTGTTGAATCTTCCAATCCATGAACATGGTATGTCTGTTTATTTGGATCTTCTTTGATTTCTTTAATCAGTATTTTGTTTTTATCAGCATACAGATCCTGAACATGTTTTGTTAGATTCATACCTAAGTATTTCAATTTTTGGAACTAGTATGAATTTTAAATTTGATTTTCAATTGTTTATTGCTAATATGCAGAAATACAATTGATTTTTGCGTATTGACCTTGTCTCCTACAACTTTGCTAAACTCACTTATTAGATCTAGAAGTTTTTTGTTTTATTCTCTCCTTTTTTTTTTGTAAATTCCTTGGGATTTTCTACATAGACAACATGTTTTCTGTGAATGAGAATCCTTTTATTTCTTCCATTCCAACCTTATGCTTTTTATTTCTTTTTCTTTACTTATTCACTGGCTAGGAATTCCAGTATAATGTTGGATATAATAGAAGTAGTGAGAGAAGACATCCTTGCTTTGTTCCTGATCTTGGGGGAAATGCATTCTCTCTTTCACCGTTATTCCTTCTCTCTTCTGTATATCTATTTATTCCTCTCAATTTGATCATTTTCATCAACATAGTATCTTTCATCTTTTTGCCCCTTTTTATGGGTTGTATTGTGTCCTCTCCAAAAAAAAAAAAAAAATACATTGAAGTCCTTTCCCCTAGTACCTCAGATTATGATTTTATTTGGAAATAAGGTATTCACAGAGGTAATCAAGTTAAAATGAGATCATTAGGGTGTGCCCCTAATCCAAATTGACCTTATAAACTCCAATCCAATTGGTGTCTTTATACAAAGGGAAAATATGAACACAGAGACACACAGAGGGAGAACATTATGTTAAGATGAAAGCAAAGTTCAGAGTGATGTATCTATAGCATCTCTCACCTGAACCCCCTTACTGGACTCTACTTCTCTTCTTGCCTCATATAGTTTAATGGCTAAACTGCAGTCTTTTAAAAAATATAAATCAGATCATGTCACCCCCCTGTTTAAAGCTTTTAGTGGATCCTCATCACATCTAGAATAAAATCCAAACTCCTTTTCTTACCTACAAATTCCTACATGATCTATCCCTGCCTGCCTCTCTGCCCCTACCTCCTTAAAGTCTTTCATTCACTCTGTCTTTATTCTGTTCCTTAGATATTACAAGCCTTTTCCTAACCCTGCTCCAGCTGCTTACTCTGCCTTGAACATGGTTTCCTCAGATCTTTACGGGTCCATCTCTATCTTGTGATCCATAATTTAGCTCAAGTGTCACCTCCAAAGAGAGGCATTTTCTGTCTACCCAATGGATAGTAGCCCCATGCTTTCCCACTCACTCTATCACATCACCTGTTTAACTATCTCCATCAGGAGCTGACATATGTCTATCTCTATCTTCCTCCATCCCCAATGCTAGCCTGTTGGCAACTTGAGGGTAGAGCCCTTATTGGTCCTGTTTACTACTATATAGCCATGACTCAGAGAAGTGCCCAGTGCATAGAAAGTACTCAATAAATATTTGCTAAATAACTTAGGAACTACTGCAAGTTGGAAACTAAAGCTAAAATCCAAGTCTTGACTCCAAATCTAAGGCTCTGTATTAGTTTTCTAGGGCTGCCATATCAAAGAACTACAAACTAAGTGACTTAAACAATAGAAATGTATTATCTTGGTTTTGGAGGCTAACAGTCCATGATCAAGGTAAAGGCAGGGTTGGTCCTTCTGGAGGACTCTGAGGGAGAGTTTGTGCCAGGCCTTTCTCCTAGTTTCCAGTGGCATTCCTTGGCTTGTGCACCACCCCTCTCTCTGCCCTCACCTTCACAAGGTGTTCTCCTTGTGTGTGTCCTGTCCATGTCCAAGTTTCCCCTTTTTATAAGGACACCAGTAATAATGGATTAGGGGTCTTCCCTAGTCTAGTATTACCTCGTCTAAATTTATTACATCTGCAAAGACCCTATTTCTAAATAAGGTCACATTCTGAAGCACTTAAGGGTTAAGACTTTAACATATGAATTTTGGAGGTGAGACAATTCAACACATAACAGGCTCTTTCTGAGTTGGGGAGAGGGCTTGGGAGAGTTTAAGGTCCTGGGTAATGAGGCATCACCAAGAAAGGGAGAGTAGGGCTGCCAAGCCCTAAGCCCGTGTGAGCACAAGATCATACTCCTGGGTTTGAATGGCCCAGGCATGAGGGGGTACTGTAGGTTTCTGCCAGACTATCCCTAGTTTGACCTTCATGTCAAGGTCATGGGATTGTCCCCAGAGAATTGAAATTGCCCTCATTTGGGCCAAAAGAACTAGGGAGTCCCAGTTTCCTTGGCTGGGGGACCTGTGTGTCTGGCTTGCAGGGCAGAAGAGGGTCCATGCTTCCCGATACCTCCCTCGATCTCTTGTGTTACTTCTGAGTCTGGTAATGAAACATGGTTGCTTTGTTTTTCAAATAACTAAGCGTGCTATTGGAATGCATCTTTTCATCACTGGAGACATTATTGTATTAATATCATCACTGTTACTAACTTTTCTCTTTGCAATACTAGAATTTTGCACTGGGATCTGGGGTGGTGCAATTTCCCTGGAAAAGAATTCCCTAGAACTCTTTATTTGTGAAAAATTGCATCATTAGATCTTTGCGAAAGATCTAGAGGTCTGAAAAATACAAGAGCTCTCTTTAGACCCGTCACAACAGTGAGTGTGTACAACAGGATAGAGACAGGTGCTTTTTCCAGTCCTATTTTCCTGGAAATAAGGCCCATGGGTGAGAACAACAGTCCCTGCACCCCACATTCTAAGTTCAGAAAAGGTCCAGGAGTTGTTGCAAGTTACCTCCATCCTCTGACCCTGGGCCTCATGGGGGCAAAGGAAGAGTATACTTTTACTACACCCATGCTAGGGGAAGGACGGAGTTCTCAAAATAATCACTTGTGAAATTTGGAGGCAATTATTTTTTTAAAAGGATACTGTTACTTTTGTCCCCTAATTGGATGACTGCTTAGCTGGCAATATGTGTAGCCTTTCCCGTCCTAAGGGAAAGATAACCGGAGAGTGAGAGATTGTCATGATGGGGAACTGCGCCCCTTTGCGTTTTCAGTTCTTCAGAAAAATGGAAGACTCTCTTATGAGCCCCCAGCTCCACCATTGTCTGAGGACACAGAAGAAATTGAGAGCTACTGTCTCATTAGGAATCAGGTAGCACAAGGCAAAGAGATGCACATATCAGATGAATGCAGTGTGCCTATTGAGCTCAGGGCGTCAGCCAGAAGTTGTGGCCTAATCTGTCAAGGGGGGATCATGTTACAGTTTGCTAGGGCTGCCATAATAAATTAACATAGACTAGGTGGTTTAAACAGTAGACTTTTTTTTCTCATAGTTCTGGAGGCTAGAAGTCCAAGATCGAGGTGACAGCAGGTTTGGTTACTTCTGAGGCCTCTCTCTTTAGCTCACAGATGGCTATCTTCTCATTGTGTCCTCACGTGGTCACCCCTTGGTCTGTATGTATGTTGTCTGTGTCTTAACATCCTCTTCTTATAGATACACAAGTCAGACTCCATTAGGTCCCACCCTAATAGCCTCATTTCAACTTAACATGTTTAAAGGCCCTATCTCCAAATGCAGTCACATTCTGAGGTGCTGGGGTTAGGGCTTCAACATAGGAATTTTGGAGGGAACACAACTCAGCCCATGACAGATCACTGAGAACTGGGGTAGCTGTTGAGTGTGAGCTCCTTAACTCTGGGGCTTCTGGAGGCTATCACTTTCCCCATAAAGCCCAAGGACCATTATGACCAGCCAGAAGGGTCTGCAGCATCACCTAGTCAGGGAAGGAGAGCTCTGTTCTCTCCTTCTTCCCTCACACCCTCACTCACACCCAAGGAGCTAGCCCAGAGATGTGTGTCAGAGAAGAACGCCCCAAGCCATGAAAGCCACACGGTCCAGCCTGGGAGGAGCAGGAGTGGGAAAAAAAGCTTCGAGTTGATATGATATTAAGGGTTAAAAATAAACAAGAATGGATTATAGAAACCATAAGTAATATTTAATAACTGAGAATCTATTAAATGGAGCTGAGAAACAGTTTTAAGCAGCTGCCATCCTCACAGAAAGCTGGATCAGCAGGCATGGGGGGAAGTTAGAGGGAAAAGGGAAACTGTTTTTTGCTTATCCTCAGTGAACTGAGATGCCTCCACACACTGATTTCATGCCTAAGACGCAAGCAGAGAACCACAAAGCTTTCTGCAGACCCGATCCTGGGAGGCTGACAGGTTTTATCCCACTAGCTGGGGATTCCTCCCAGCGCCAGCCTGGAGTGGGTGACAATCAGATTCTTATCTCAGGAAAAGGGCAATGACACTGAGAGTCACTTGCAAATAATGGAAATAGCAAATGTTAATTACATGGACTCCTCATCTCCAACAATCTACAATCGAAGCTGTGCAATTCAGCGCCTGGGTCCACCCAGCTGTGCAGTTCTGTCTCATGTGACCATCTTGTCTGCCTGACAAGATCCTAAGCTCCGTGAGAACAGAAACCAGGTCTTCTTTATATACAGAACTTATAGTCTATACTAGTTATATTACTTCACAGCTCCATGCCAACTCTGCTTTCTAGAATTACTTCTGCTCCTCACCCCACCCCTCATCACCACACCTTCCATCCCTGCCCCTCAAATCTCTTTTTCTTCAAAATTCAGTCCTAGCATCAGCTCCTCTAGGAGGTTTCTGTCAGGGTTGGGTGAAATTCCTAGCGCCACTAGAATATAAGTTCCATGACGACAGGGAGGTTGTCCATTTAGTTGGCTCTTCTTTTAGCTCCTAGAGAGGAGTCTGGCACATAGGAGGTGCTCAGGCAGAGGGTGTGATTTGTGAATAGAATTTACTAGTACTCCTGACAGCACTTGAAGCACATCACAAATGTGGATCGTCCTGTGATTTATGGTGCTGGCTGGAAGCCCACCAGAGTCTGAGATCTATTTTAACAAGTTGTGAACTTCAGAAGCAGCAGCTCCATTGAGAACGCCATATTCTGAATGCAGAGCGAAGGGTATGAAGCCTTTATTAGGATTCATGCGCAGAGGAGTGCAGATGCAATTGTATTTACTTCTGGCATCTGAAACTGATTGCTGGCTGCCTTCCTGGGGTGGAGTGAGTGGGTGGGATGGGGGCTTTCCCAGAAGCAAACAGCATACTCGTGACTCAAGTACAGACTGTGCTGGGAAGCCACGTACTCCCTTCACATCACATGCTCTCTCTGAAATGTGGCTGCTCTGGGGGCTCCACCCATCCCTCCCCAACCACGCTGACTCTGGGTGGATGTGTGAGTTCATGTCCCACCTTACTGCGGTAGCCTGCTGGGAGGACCAGTAGGGAGGCCTCTGCTGCATCTGTGAGATTCCGTGAGAGGCCTTCCTCTGCCCTTGAACAGACTGGAGGAGGTGGCAGAGGGTCTTGGCATCAGCTGGACAGCCCCAGGAGAAACTTCACACATTCCTGGCTTTTCTCCTGTTAATGGTTTTCAGCCCTTGTCTAGAAGAGTCTGATCTTCTTTGTAAAGCTTATTGAGGGCAAAATGTGTGTGTCGTGTGGTTGTGGAGTGGAAAGAGCATCTCTTGAAATTCTTGTTGCTTTTTTCCCCATCCCTCAAAGGTTTTAGGTTTTGAATTTGTATTATCCAATTGCTG
>NW_012149063.1:3654875-3656436 GCF_000956105.1 Propithecus coquereli
CACCCGGCCCCAACAGGTATCTTTACTGCAGAAATACCAAGAGATGCTCCGCGTATAGGCAGGACTTCTGAAACTAGTAAGATCCATTTTGTGAAAAGCACCTTGAGGGTCAGGAATCATGTGGGATCCACTAAAACAATGCTGATCAGAGGATTTTCTCCCTGAGTCTTTCTTTTTCAGGGCACCTTTCCAGTGTGGGTCTTAAATCCATTTCCAAAAGTTCCTCCTGCTATCCTAGCTCTAGGAGTTCTGTTGTTGCTAAGTGTCTGAAAAAGAAAAACTAAAAGAAACTTCAATATTGAGTTGTGATAATGACTCTAATATTGTAGAAGTTAGTATCTGTTGTGAATCAGATTCACTATCTTTCTCTAACACATTTTAGTAGTTCTTTCATAGCTTCTAAATAAGACAGTGAATGTGCATTTTATTAAGTGGCAGTTTAATTTAGAGACATTTTGTTTTATTTCTTTAATGATCCTGTCAAGTATAGCAAATATAGCAGCTTTGATTTTTCAAATGGTCAGACTATAAGAAAAATAAATTCTGCTTTCTGCCGGCATCCTTCTCACTGATAGAAAAGGAAAAAAGGTTCCCATTTAAGATTAAAGGTTCTATACTTTTATTTCCATATTTATTTCATATTTCAATAGCACATATTGGAGAAAAAGTCTCAAAGCCATTTACAGTTTATTAATTCATCCCTCTATTAAATTTCTTTATAATGGGGCTTTTGGGTCATTTCCTTCCCTTAGTAAAAGATACCTCCTGGCACTTTAAATCAAATAAATGAGAAACAAAGCCATTATAATTATCATCTCTCTACTTAGAGATGGATCAAAACTTCACATTTTTCCCCCCAGGAATTTAGGTCATGTTAATAGAAACTGTACTTTTCTCTTCAGAACACAAGACCAGCTTCTAACAGTCTGGTCCATATGTTAGAAGCATATAAAGTTAATCGTTTTGCTTTGGTGCCAACGTGTTGTGTGAGAAGAGAAGCTGTAAACCACAGCTGTAGGGAGTAACAACTGTGAACTTTACTGACTCGCACATGTGAGACATCAGTAAACTAAATTAAATGTTGTTTAACTGAACTTAAGAGTTGGAGGTTGGGAGAGAGGACTGCTACAATTTTATTAAGGTTTGAATTTAGTAGAGTGGTTCCATTCTTTGCATTTCACAAAAGTAGTTTAAGTTATACAAAAACCAAATCAACTGTTTCCAGATGATTAGGTTTGGCTTAGCCATAGCAATAGTGATTGCTGGGTAATCAAAGGACCACTGTCCAGTTGACCTGGTTTGGTGTGTAAATGACCCCCAAAAATCCGGACATCATCTAAAATCAGTTGGGCTCAACCAGTTTGACCAGGCAGCAATCCCATCAACTACTCAGTGGTCTTCCTTTAATAAGATCAAAATCCATGAAATGACCACGATGTAGTTAGTGCATCTTGATCGGCTCTCTCAGTGTTACTGCTCAGTCCTCTGACCTTGGGCGGGAGACTTGAATACTCTTTGCCTCAGTTTTCTTTCTTTGTGGATTGGTGACTCACTTTAAACA
>NW_012149063.1:3657376-3660685 GCF_000956105.1 Propithecus coquereli
GTGACTCCAATTAAATATCCTGCACCACCAACACCTGCATCTTCACTCACCACTGAAACTATGCTAGTTATAAATTTAACAGGAACACATTATATTCCCCAAGCTCAGTAAACATTCATTCAGCCCTCTGTATGATGAAACCAAGTTACTAAAGGCAAGTAAGTCACCCAAGCCCTCCTAACAAGTAAGTGGCAAAGCTAAGACAAACTCCAGGCAGTTTGACCTCAGAACTCAGATTCTTAACCACTGTTCCTCTAAAATCCAGGTATCAAATAGCTTGAGCAGAGAGTCTGAAATATGAAAGCATCATGACACGGCCAGAAGATTCATGGTATGTGGAGGGCAGTGAGGTGAGCTGGGGCCTGCTCATAGAGGGCTTTGGATGTCATGCCAAAATTTAGTGGCACACAATTCATTCATTTACTCATTCATTCACAAATAATTATTGAATACTTACTATCTGCTAGATATATTGTGGTAAGCACTAGGTATATGTTGGTAAATAGAATAGCTTTAGTGTCTGCCCTTATGTAGCTCAGAACCCAATGGGGAGTCACAAGGCACACTGTTAATTATTAATAAATTCGTGGGTACCTTTCGGTATTGCACCATTAATGAACGTCTTTGGCTTTGGCGAGACATTCTCTAGAAATATTTAAACTATAAATCTATTTCATTCAGTTTTATTATTCATCCATAGTGCTACACAAACTCTGCAAAATGGTTCATAGTCAATTGCTTATCTCCTCAGGATAATGAGCCATAAGTGTTCTTGGATGGCTGAAAGAAGAATCTGTGGTACTGAAGTGTGCCAAGAGATGGTAGATATAGTCCATCTCTAGGAGGCAAGAGTAGACACATTCTAAAATGTTGTTCTCATGCATTGTAATTTTTTTTTTTTTTTTGAGACAGAGTCTCGCTCTGTTGCCCTGGCTAGCGTGCCATGGCATCAGCCTAGCTCACAGCAACCTCAAACTCCTGGGCTCAAACGATCCTACTGCCTCAGTGTCCCGAGTAGCTGGACTACAGGCATGTGCCACCATGCTCACCTAATTTTTTCTATATATTTTTAGTTGTCCAGATAATTTCTTTCTATTTTTTTTTAGTAGAGATGGGGTCTCACTGTTGCTCAGGCTGGTCTCGAACTCCTGAGCTCAAACGATCCGCCCGCCTCGGCCTCCCAGAGTGCTAGGATTACAGGCGTGAGCCACCATGCCCGGCCCATTATAATATTTTAAATAAACTTTTTTTCTAGTGTCTATGTAAGGGCATAGACAAAGGATACTTTACAAGTCTTACAGGTGATGAAGAAATATTTTTTGAATTAATCAATGGGAATAGAAATAGATGCTTGATATCTGGCTTCAAAGAGCTTGTAACCTCTATAAGGAATTAAATCATTTCTAAAGATTAATACTAATATAAGATAGCATATTTGTATTAACTTGAAAGGACTCAGACACAAGTGTACTGACTAGCTACAGCCTCTAGAATTAGTATAGAGCTGTGATGCTTGTAGAGTTCCTTCATCAGATAAATAATCTTTCTTGGCCTTTATTCTCAATGGGTTCTATTCTTTTTTAAAAAAAATCAGTAATTAGTTGTATCACCAGTGTGTAGGATAAGACTAATTTAGAAAGTTTTTGAAATCTATCAGTTATTTTGGATACAATATTACAGTTCCATAGAGTTAAGGTCTCAAACAATGACTGTACTTAATAAATAAGTTACATTAACTTTATTCTTCAACACACTATGACACATATAAGATTCAGTAGCCTTTCTGGGCACTGGCATTTTACAAATTGGACATATATATATATGTGTGTGTGTGTGTGTGTGTGTGTGTGTATGTGGACATGATGTTGATTTTTGAACAACACTGCTTATTGCCCTGACTAGCTCTCTAATTTACAGTTCAGGTAAAGCTCTCACATGCCCTGGCCACAGAGGTCACACGATCTTTGTTTTTGGACTAGTTTGACATTACACTATTCCTTGTAGTTCTCTGTCACAGAAGATTCCACCCCTGTCTACACCACATGCCTGATACGGATTTAGACGAAGCTGCACAGTCACAAAAAGTGTGCACTGTGGCTGCCGTGGCGCACAAATGCAGGACCACTGATCTGCTCAAGCTCCTCATTCGACGTATAATACAAATGAGTCAGAGAGAGTAGATGTGATCTCCTTAAGTCAGTGGCAGGACTGGGTCAAGAGTCCAGGTATCTCAATTTCAGGTTTAGTATCCTTTTTATTGCTTCCGTGCTGAAGGGGGAGACTCAAAATGGCGTTTTCAGTTCCAAGCACTGAATCATCATCCCGTGCAATAGGAAGTTAACAGCATCTTGTTTTCTGAAGCCTTCTATAACTTTCTCAGACTTAATTAAAAACACAAGGAATCATAGGTATTGTAGGAAATCACATGACTGAACCACCATCAATAGATGGGGTATGTTGAGCAGATCTTCTAGGGAGGCAGTTTTAAATCTGCAGTGATCAGTTTATTCTCTCCTGTCTGAGCATTTTATTTAGGCTTCTACTCTGGAACTATGGAATGTCACTTCTCTGTGTGCAACGACCTGACCCGTATGAGATTTTGCTCAAGACTTTGGCCTCATTAGCACTGTGTACTAACTGGAATGAGTCCCTGTGTTAGTCCATTTGCACTGCTATACAGAAAATACCTGAGGCTGGGTAATTTATAAAGAAGAGAGGTTTATTTGGCTCACCGTTCTGCAGACTGTACAAGAAGCATTGCACCAACATCTGCTTCTGGTGGGGGTTTCAGGGAGCTTTCAATCAAGGTGTGTCACATGGGGAGAGAAGAAGCAGAGAGAGAGAGGAGGTGGTGCCAGGCTCTTTTTTAAAACAACCAGCTCTCACGTGAACTACTAAAGTGGGATCTCACTCATTATCGCCAGGAGGGCACCAAGCCACTCATGAGGGATCTACCTCATGACCCAAACACCTCCCACCAGGCCCCACATTCAACACTGAGGATCTAAGTTGAACATGAGATTTGGAGGGGGCCAAACATCCAAATCATATCAATCTCCTAGTAGTTTGTATCCAAACCATCCACCTTTGGTCTTGCAGAAAGATGGGCAGTCTACCTGAAGGCCATTGGAAGAACAGAGCAAAACTTTTGTCCGTGTTCCCAACAGTGACTTATGATGCCTTAGCAAAGCCTTCTTTTCCTGTGAATTCTTCTCCCTAAAATTGTCCCCATAGTTAGTATTTTCATTGATAGGGAGTTACAAGTAACTTGTTTTTATGCCTGCAAGTTATTATTGCAAAATAATAACT
>NW_012149063.1:3661740-3776102 GCF_000956105.1 Propithecus coquereli
ACTTCCTGGCCTCTGGAAATCACCCATTTACTCTCCCATCCAAGTACTAACCAAGCCTGACCCTGCTTAGCTTCTGAGACTGGGCATGTTCAGGGTGGTACAGCCATAGACACACCCATCCACTCTCCATCCTCATGAGATCCACTTTTTTAGCTACCACATATCAGTGAGAACATGTGATATTTGTCTTTCTGTGCTTGGCTTATCTTGCTTTTCTTTGTTCATTCATCTGTTGATGGGCACTTTGCTTTATACCATTATTTTGGCTATTGTGAATAGTGCTGCAATAACCATAGGAGTGCAGATATCTCTTCGATATATTGATTTCCTTAGTTTTGGATATATACCCAGTAGTGGAATTGCTGGATCATATGGTAGTTCTATTTTTAGTTTTTGGAGAACCTCATGCTGTTCGCCATAGTGACTGTACTAATGTACATTCCCACCAGCAGTGTATAAGGGTTCCCCTTTCTCCACATCCTTGCTGGTATCTTTTCTTGCCTGTCATTTTGATAGAAGCCATTTTAACTGGAGTGAGATATCTCATTGTGGTTTTGATTTGCATTTCTCTGATGATTAGTGATGTTTAGCATTTTTTCATATACCTGTTGGCCATTTGTATGTCTTCTTTTGAAGGATGTCTGTTCAGATCTCTTGCCCATTTTTAATTGCATTATTTGGTTTTTTTCCTCTTGAGTTATTTGAGCTCCTTTTATATTTTGGTTATTAATCCTTTGTCAGTTGGAAAGTCAAATATTTCTCCCATTCTGTGGGCTTTCTCTTCACTTTGTTGGTTATTTCCTTTGCTGTGCAGAAGCTTTTTTATCTTGATGCAAGACCAATTGTCTATTTTTACTTTGGTTGCCTGTGCTTTTGCCCAGACCAATGTCCTAGAGCATGTCCCCAGTGTTTTCTTCTAGTAGCTTTATACCTTTAGGTCTTAGATTTAAGCCTTTAATCCATTTTGACTGTTTTTGTGTGTGGTGAGAGATAGGGATCCAGTTTCATTCTTCTGCATATAGTTATCCAGTTTTCCCAGCACCATTTATTGAAAAGACTGTCCTTTCCCCATTACATTTTCTTGGTGCCTTTGCTGAAGATGAGTTGGTTGTAAATGCTTGGATTTATATCTGGGTTCTCTGTTCCATTCCCCTGATCTATGTATTTGTTTTTATGCCAGTACCAGGCTGTTTTAGCTACAGCTTTGTAGTAAATTGTGAAGTCTGATAGTGTGATGCCTCCAGCCTTGTTCTTTTTTCCCAGGATTGCTTTGGCTATTCTAAGTCTTTTGTGGTTCCATATAAATTTTAGAATTTTTTTTCTATTTCTGTGAAGAATGTCATTGGTATTTTGATAGAAATTATGTTGAATCTGTAAATTGCCTTGGATAGTATTGTCATTTTAACAATATTAATTCTTCTAGTCCATGAATGTAGAATATCATTCCATTTTGTGTATGTGTCCTCTTCTATTTCTTTCATCAGAGTTTTATAGTTTTCCTTCTATAGATCTTTCACCTCTTCAGTTAGACTGATTCCTGGGTATTTTATATTTTTTGTAGCTATTGTACATGGGATTGCTTTCTTGATTTCTTTTTCAGATTGTTTGCTGTTGGCATATATAAATACTAATGATTTTTGTATGTCATTTTGTGTCCTGCAGCTTTACTGGGTTTGTTTATCAGTTATAACAGCTTTTTAGTGAAGTCTTTAGGTTTTACTACATATATGATCATGTTCCCTGTGAACAAGGCTAATTTGAGTTCTTCTTTCCAATTTGGATGCCTTTTATTTCTTTCTCTTGCCTAATTGCTCTGGCCAGGACTACCAGCATTACATTGAGTAATAGTGGTGAAAGTGGGCCATCCTTGCCTTGTTTCAGTCCTTAGAAAAAAGGCCTTCAATTTTTCCCTGTTCAGTTCAATGTTCTCTGTGGGTTTGTCAGATATGGCCTTTATTATTTTGAGGTATGTTCCTTCTACACCCATTTTGATGAGAGTTTTTATCATAAAGTGGTGTTGAATTTTTATCAAATGCTTTTTTCGGCATCCATTGAAATGATCATATGGTTTTTGTGCTTAATTCTGTTAATGTGATGTGTGAAGTTTTCTATTTCTTTATGGTACAACCTTGGTAGGTTGTATGTGTCCAGGAATTTATCCATTTCTTCTAGGTTTTCCTATTTCTTGACATACAATTGTTCATAATAGTCTCTAATGATTCTTTGTATTTCTGAGGTCTCAGTTGTTATATCTCCTTCATCTGATCTTTATTATTTCTTTCCTTCTGCTAATTTTGGGTTTGGTTTGTTCTTGCCTTTCTAGTTTCTTGAGGTGCATAATTAGGTTGTTTATTTAAAGTCTTTTTACTTGTTTGATATAGGCAT
Source organism: Propithecus coquereli (assembly GCF_000956105.1). Taxonomy (NCBI): domain Eukaryota; kingdom Metazoa; phylum Chordata; class Mammalia; order Primates; family Indriidae; genus Propithecus; species Propithecus coquereli. Next base: position 3,664,126 of record NW_012149063.1, read on the forward strand.
TTATTGCTATAAAATTCCCTCATAGTACTGCTTTGTCCACATCTCATAGATTTTACTATGTTGTATTTCTATTTTCGTTTCAAGAAATTTTTAAATTTCCCTCTTAATTTCTTCATTGATCCATTGTTCGTTGAGGAGCATATTGTTTAATTTCCATGTGTTCATATATTTTCCAAGTTTCCTCATGTTATTATCTTGTTTCTTTATCCATTCAGCCACTCTATGCATTTTAATTGGAGAATTGAGAACATTTACATTTGGCATTAGTATTGATAAGTAAGGACTTACTACTGTCATTTTGTTGCCGATTTTCTGGTTGCTTTGAGACTCTTCTCTTTCTTTCTTCTATTGTTACTGTCCTCCTTTGTGGATAAATGATTATCTCTGGTAGTATGTTTTAATTTTTGCTTTTATTTTTAGTGATTCTATTATAGGTTTTTACGCTGTGGTTACTGTGAGGTTTACAAAAAAACATCTTATAGGTATAACAAAGTTATTTTAAAGAGATGACAACTTATCTTAGAACACAAATAAAAGAAACAAACAAAGGCAAAAAACACACAAAAAAATTCCACACTTTAAGGCCGGGTGCGGTGGCTCACGCCTATAATCCTAGCACTCTGGGAAGCCGAGGCGGGTGGATCGTTCTGAGCTCAGGAGTTCGAGACCAGCCTGAGCAAGAGCGAGACCCTGTCTCTACCAAAAAAATAGAAAGAAATTAATTGGACAGCTAAAAAATATATATATAGAAAAAATTAGCCGGGCATGGTGGCACATGCCTGTAATCCCAGCTACTTGGGAGGCTGAGACAGTAGGATCGCTTGAGCCCAGGAGTTTGAGGTTGCTGTGAGCTAGGCTGACGCCACGGCACTCGCCCCAGGCAAGAGAGTGAGACTCTGTCTCAAAAAAAAATTCCACACTTTAACTTCACCCATCCCCATTTTGACTTTTAGTTGTCTCCATTTACATATTTTTATATTACCTATTTCTTAACAAGTTGCTGGAAATATTGTTTTTGATAGATTTGTCTTTTGAGTTTCATACTAGTTATGAGTGGATAGCACACCACAAATACATTAATAGAGTATTCTGAGTTTATCCATGTATTCAATTTTTTGTAATTTGAAAACTTTTCTTTTGCATATTAGTGTTTTTTTCTTTCAGATTGAAGAACTTCCTTTAGCACTTCTTGAAAAATGGGTCTGGTGGTGGTGAATTCTCTAACCTTTTGTTTTTCTAGGAAAGACTTTATCTCGCCTTAGTAGTTGAATGATAATTTTGCTGAATACAATATTCTTGGATAGCAGTTTTTTTTTTCTTTGAGCACTTTGAAAATATCATTCCACTCCCTCCGACCTATATGATTTCTGTTGAGAAGTCTATTGCAAGACAAACTGGAGCTCCTTTATATGTTGTTTGCTTCCTTTCTCTTGCTGCTTTTAGGATCCTCTCTTTTTCCTTGACCTTTGAGAATTTGGGGCAGTCTATTTTGGTTTGAATCTGTTTCATGTTCTAAGACCTTCCTGTACCTGGATATTTATACCTTGCTCAAGTTTTGGAAAGTTTTCTGTTATTATTTCTTTAAATAAGCTTTCTACCCCTTGCTTCTGCTCAGCTCCCTTTTGAAGACCAATAACACTTAGATTTGATCTTCTGAGGTAATTTTCTACACATTGTAGGCAGTTTTCATTCCTTTTTCTTTTTCTTCTCTGACTTTGTATTTTCAAATATCTGATCTTTGAGCTCACTCACTCTTCCTTTGCTTGGTTCATTCTGCTACTGAGATCTTCTAAAAAGTTCTTCAGGTTGGCAAATATATTTCTCAGTGCCAGGATTTCTGTTCGGTTTATTTTTTATTATTTCAATCTCTTTGTTAAATTTCTCTGATAAATTTCTGAATTGCTTTTCTGTGTTGTCTTGGAGATCACTGAGTTTCTTTAAAACTGCTATTTTGAATTCTTGGTTAGAGAGCTCACAATTGCTATTTTGTTAGGGTCAGTCATTGGATTTTTGCTGTGTCCTTGTGGGGAGGTAACAGTTCCCTGTTTGCTATTGTTTCTTGTGGGTATATGTCTGTGTCATTGCCTGAAAGGATTAGTTATTTATTCTGATTTTCTCTGTCTGGTTTGTTTGGGATTTTTGTTTGTTTGTTTGTTTATGCTTTTGTTTTTTGAGACAGGGTTTTGCTCTGTCACCCAGGCTGGAGTGCAGTGAAGTGATCGTGGTTCACTGCAGCCTTGAACTGCTGGACTCAAGCAATCCTCTTGCCTCAGCTTCCCAAGTAATTAGGACTACAGGCATGTACCGCTGTGCTCAGCTATTTTTTTGTTTTTGTAGAGATGGGGGTCTCACTATATTGCCCAGGCTGGTCTTGAACTCCTGGCCACAAGTGATCTTCTCACCTCAGCCTCCCAAAGTGCTGGGATTATGGGTGAGAGCCACCATACCCAGTCTTTTTTTTTTTTGAGACAGAGTCCCACTCTGTCATCCCGGCTGGAGTGCAGTGGTGGGATCATAGCTCACTCTAGCCTCAAACTCCTAGGCTCAAATGATCCTCTTGCCTCAATCTCCTGAGTTGCTAGAACTACAGGTGTGTGCCACCCTGCTCAGCTAATTTTTTAATTTTTATTTTTTGTAGGGACAGGGCCTTGCTATGTTGCCCAGTCTGGTCTCAAACTCCTGGCCTCAAGCGATCCTCCCACCTTGGCCTCTCAAAGTGCTGGGATTGCAGATGTCAGCCACCTTTCCCAGCCTGTTTTGGTTTTTATTGAATATATTTGTTTAGCAAGTCTTTGCTGCTAGGTCACTGCCTCCTTTTCTGGTCTAGGTGGTACCTTAAGCCTAGGTTTGCCTTGGCTCTAGTAAATGGTTGGAGCACTACCTGTCCCAAATGGGAGAGGTCTCAAAGGGGTTAGACCAGTAATATGGGAAGGCTGGCTATGGGTTTGTGCCTAGGGGACCAGCAGAACATACCTCCTACCTCGTACAGTGGGGTGCTGCTGAACAGCCACTCTGATTTGACATCTCCTTTGTCTGAGTTACAAAGCAGTTTCCAGGGCTAGGGATACGAGTTCTACTTCCCCCCTTCATCTCTGCCTGTCCTCAGGGATATTTCTCCCTTCAGGCAGTCATGATGTTTCCCATGGGTTAAGGGAAAACCAGTCTCCTGCCAGGGAACCCAAGAAGGTGGGGAAGCTGGTTGACCATCTCAATTTCACTTTCTCCCATGTAGAAACTGTGAGTTGGGGCAGATTTTCTGCATGGTTCGTGCTGGGCAGAATGGGGGAAGGGGTGTTGTGGATGTGGAAATTTGATTCTTCTACCATTTGCTCAGTGTTTTTCTACTTCTCTGTGGCTCTGGGAACTATCTCATCCTCAAACTTGAACTCTGAGTTGTTGCTGGTAAAAATCTCTAAGTTGTATATTTGGTTTTTGGTTTTCAGTTGAGGGGAGAGAATCCAGCTTACCTCTATGCTGTCATTTTGGAACTAGAAGTTCCAGGACAACTGTATTTCATTCATCTCTGTAAGACCCATAGAAGGCCCTTAACGCATTATTTCAAAATATGAATACCTTCAGCATTATTAAATGAAAGTTCCCCTGTTTCAATACTATCCCTCTTACCTGGACACTAGATCATCTATAGGTACTCAACATTCCTATCAGTAGAATCATTCCATAAAAATTTTGTTTCTAGAAAGCTTTCCATGCCATACAAACATCTCACTTAAGTGAAGTAATACATGTATCTATCCATAAACAAGTTATACCTGGATTAACTGTCAGAGGAGAATAGTATCCTGAAGGTGGGAACAAAGACAAAAAGAGGTTTGATGAGAATGTGCAGGAAGGTGTGTACTGCATGGAAACATTCAAGGGTGGGACAAAGAAGTAGGGGGATTTTGTTGTTGGGGTAGGGAGGAGACAGCATTAAAGCCATGTTGTACCTTGAGAAGTAAAAATAGGGAAGTAAAAAGGGGTGTGGGGAACTTGAATACATCCTTTGCCTAAATTGCGATTTTTCCCGGGACTTGCCCTAGTTGGACAGAAAACCACTATGCTGCCTATGGATTTTGCTCTGAGATTGGAATAAGCCATTCTCTCGCCTCAGTGACACATGCATGCTGGTGGATGTGTGTATGTGGGTTTTTTTTGTTGTTGTTGTTGTTGTTTTTTGATGGGGTCAAGTCTTCTTGGGTAATTGTTGGATAAATGTCAACAGTGTAGGCTGGCTAGTATTTTGTGAAAACATATGTCATGTGTCAGCCATGTTATTTCCAAGCAAACTCCACCAAAAAATATATGGAGGAGCTTTCTACATCTGGCTTTATTTTTGGAAATTTTTGTCATTAAGACAGACTAAACTGGTGACTTCTACCAATGTGGCAATAAAATGCAGGAAACAGAGAGCAACTCCACCAGTGACTACGTTAGGAGAGAGAAGCCTTGTTAGCTACTTGAAGCAGTCTAGGATTCAGCACAGTTGTTTGCTAGGCTGACATCCTGTTTATGAGTTTTAAAGCTTAAGGAGGGGGAAGAGAGTTACTATTTTTTCCCTAGCTCTACAATTGGAGATCTCTGGGTCACAAATCTTTAAAGTTGTAGTTTACATTCTAAATAAAAATTAAGCAGGTCAGTGAAACATTGATTTGGCCTCCTTCAAGCAGATAGTCTAGAGATGTTAATTATCTAGAAATTCCTTAAAATACCAGACAGTTGCCAATTAAAAGTCAATACAGAAATTGGGAAGGGGTTTCTTTTGGGCTTTGAATTTCTCACATGCATGATAAGGGCAAAGTTCTGTATTCAGAAAGAGAGTGAATTTGTTATCTGTGCTTATCTTTTTTCAATAAAAAACGGTGGAAGAACAGGTTGGTCTCTTATTCTTGATTTCTTCACTCCACAAAACTACGACCCTTTCTATATATAGTCATGCACAAGATAATGACATTTCAGTCAATGACAGACCACATAAATGACTGTGATCTCATAGATTATAATGGAGCTGAAAAATTCCTATTGCCTAGGAATGTCATAGGCTTCGTAATGCGTTACTCATGTGTTTGTGGTGAGGCTGGTCTAAGGAAATCTACTGTGTTGCCAGTTGTATAAAAATATAGTACATACAATTATGCATAGTACATAATTGAGGATAATGATAATAAATGACTGTTACTGGTTTATGTATTTAGTATACTGTATTTTTATTGTTATTTTAATATGTGCTCCTAATTATTAAAAAACACAAAGTTAACTGTAAAATAGCCTCAAGCAGGGCCTTCAGGATATATTCCAGAAGAAGATATTGTTATCATAGGAAATGACAGCTCCACGTGTTATTGTCCCTACAGACCTTCCAGTGGGAAGTATGGAGGTAGAAGGTATGGAGGTAGAAGGTATGGAGGTAGAAGACAATGATATTGATGATCCTGGCCTGTGTAGGCCTAGACTAAAGTGTGTGTTTGTGTCTTAGTTTTTAACAGAAATAGTTTAAAAAGTAAAAATAAAAGATTTTTAAAATTAAAAAAAGCATATAGAATAAGGATATAAAGAAAGAAAATTTTTTATACAGCTATACAATGTTTGTATTATTACAAAAGAATCAAAAAGTTTTTTAAAAATTTAAAACTTTATTAAGTAAAAATGTTACAGTAAGCTAAGGTTAATTATTGAAGAATGAAAAATATTTTTAAATAAATTTAGTGTAGCCTAACAGTGTTTATAAAGTCTAGAGTAGTGCACAGTAATGTCCTAGGCCTTCATATTCACTCACCACTCACTCACTGACTCACCCAGAGCAGCTTCCAGTCCTATACGCTCCATTCATGGTAAATGCCTTATACAGGTATACCATTTTTTATCTTTTATACTGTATTTTACTGTATCTTTTCTATGTTTAGATATGTATAAATACACAAATACCATTGTGTCACAATTGCCTACAGTATTCAGTACAGTAACATGCTGTACAGGTTTGTATCTAAGAAGCAGTAGGTTATACCATATAGCCTAGGTGCTGTCAACCTAAAGAAAAAGATGCTAGACAAAATTATCTCTAAATATCTTGGGTTTATTTGGGAATAGAAATAAGGATTATAATCTGGAATACAAGAAATGGCAAGCCACCAGTGCACTGGGTGATGAGAGTTTTTATTAGCAAAAAGAGATTTATATAAGCTGCTTAGAAACAGAGTTCATTGCTTCCAGAAGTTCAAAGCCAGAGTTGTAGTCAGTTAATTGGTGGAGATGCTGTTACTGGGCAAGTGTTCTTCTGAGAACATCTTAATTGAATTATTGTGGTCCTAAAGAATGTCTAGTGATAAGCCTTATCAAAGGAGGAGATGAGTGAAGTAGGCAAAAGGGTTTCTTGTGGGGTTTTTAGAAAGCCCTTGGAAACAGTTCTTATCTCAGATATGTAAGCATGAGCTTCCTCTCTTCAGGCCTCCTGGGCACTATTTTGTTTGGGTTTGACAAAAGTGATTTCATCCTGGTATCTGCAACTTTCACAGTGTGTAGGCTATACTATCTAAGTTTGTGTAAATACACTCTGTGATGTTCCCACAATGATGAAATCACCAGATATGCATTTCTCTGAATACATCCCTGTCATTAAGCAGCACATGACTGTATATATTAATAAATTATCCATGTTCTTTTTATAAGAGGTTAGGCCATGTCCAAGTGGCCTGAGAATTCTTCCAACCCACTTTGCCCATTTATTGATATTAACCCTTAAAGCCATAGATAAACACCAGGGGAGAAAGTAGAAACTGCAGAACAAAATTTAAGATCACACATGATCTCCCTTTTTTTGGCTTCCTACAGCTGTGTTGTATTTTGTGGCTATCTTAAGTTATCTCAATGTATCAAATCTAAAACAAGTCCTTGTTACAGATTTAGGATAGATGACTATGTAAAGACAAACTAAGTTTTTTCTTTAGCATGCAAAATGCTATGGTATGTTTTTATACAACTATGTCCTAAACTTAACCCCTTGCATTTTATTAGCTACAGTTTTGTAATTGAAATCAGAACATTTTAATCACTGCAAGTATCACACTAGCGTAGGTCTGTCCCAAGCTAGCTCCCCAAATGTTTCTAACACAACCATTTTTAAGACAAAGTACAGTTTATTGCTTACCACAATAAGGGAGAACACTACCTCTTAAAGCTTTGGTGAAGGGAAGCCAAAGTCAGAGTTTGTTGAGAAATCAAGTTTGATTTAAGGCAGGTTTTTCAATGTGAGGGCCCTTGATTAGCACGGGGTAAGGATCATAGTACGACAGGATTGATGGAAACAGCAAGGGGAGGATTTTGAAAGGAGGGATTCATAGAATTACAGAATATGAACTGTCAGTTGTTACTTTCCATGGAACAGTTGATGGGTCTTTCAGGAAGTTCCTGTAATGAGCAAACCATTTGCCTGGGCAGGAGACTCCTGGGAAAAGAATCAGGCTAATAGAGACAGGAATTGCACAAAATCTTTGTAATGCAGACAGTAAGGTGTGATTTCAGTTCTCAGTATCCAAGCTGAACTGTGGGGTACACGGTTTCAGTTCTCAGGTCTATTAAGATAACACAGTCTTGTAACAGATGAACTGAAGCATTTGATTTTTTATTTACAGCTCCTTATATTTGTAGCAATTTGACACAAACAGCTTTTTACATTTCAGCATTACTTTGCAATCACTTCTCAGTTTACTAGTCTATTTCTTGTGTTTGGAGGGAAAACCAAAACAGAAAAACATCCCAAATAAATGTCCTTTAAATCCAGAGGCGAAAGCAGAGGGAGACTGAATACTATGCTTGATTATTTAAAACAACAGCCCATCATTTTGGGCAATTTTTTAAAGGTTGAAGATGAAATCACTGGTGCCGGGTACTTTCCAAGTAGATTTAAATCCTCTGAAGCAGGTGGAAAATTACCGTCTTTTAAAAGTTCCAGCTCTGTCTTCAGACCACTTGTCTCTTTCCCTTTAAGTTGGAAGCAGGGAATTGTCTGAGATCATTACAAGCTCCAGTTCAGATTCTCTCTTAACCCAGTTACAGAATAGGATATACATTCCATTAGATGCTTCTAACTTCTGTTTTCTCTCCCAGAGATAGGACACATAGGACACAATTGGTAGTCACAGTTTTGAGAAGCAGGAGGGTGCTCTGGGGCAATGAGGGCTACTTAGCTGGGAAGAGGCTGTCTGAGGATGCTTAACATTTGAAAGAAGTGTGAACACTGTATTTACATTTAAATCAAAATGGAAACTTTGTATAGGTTATGCTTCTGAAAGGTGTGTGTGGCACATCTGCTGAGGTCTATTGTTTATTCATGCTGTAAATCCTTTGAAATGTGTTAAAATGCTTCCCACTCATTATAAAGCTCCTGCCACCCCTGGATTAGGACTTTGATGTCACCAATCCTGCTTCAAAGGGTTCTTTCTGGGCTATTAATCACAGTTTAGCCTCTGAAGATATCGCCAGAGAAAACATTTGGACATCTTTGTGCTAGACTTGCTAAAACTTTGAAATCTTGAGTGTCTTGCATATGCACAAATTGCAGCACTTCCTTTCATTGACAACTTTTTATTTTGCTACAGAATCAAATGACACTGTAGGTAAAAATGCAAACAAATCTCTTCACACTCTCGGTTTGGGGGGGCAGGGGATAAGAGAGGTGGTGAAGGGTGGGTGGGTAGAGAGGAGAGGAGAAGAGAGTCTGAACAGGCCACTCAGACCCTTCAAAGGTAAAAAGGGATAGGAATCTGAGTGACTAAGAGTTGCCTTATCATATTTTCTTACCTTTCTTTCTTTCTTTTTTTTTTTTTTACTAACCAGTGCTCACATAGAGAATTGATGAGATTCCCTGGTCTTCTCTTGCCTTCTACTCTGCTTTGAGACCTATGTGAACTGTCCACAGCAAATAACAATAGCAAAATATTAGTTAATGTGAAGTGAGTACTTGCTTTGTACCAGTTCCATGTGGACAGTGCTTTTTGTGAATTATCTCATTAAATCCCAATAACAACGCTGAGAAGTAGGTAGTACTGTCTTCGTGTTATAGACAAGGAAACTGAAGCTCTGAGAAGTTTACTTGTTCAAGATCATGCCTCTGGAAAATGCAAAGCCCCACAAAGCTCCATTGGCCCCCAGGAATCAGAGGCTGCTTCCTCCCACTACCTACCCCACTGGTTCACTGGGAGTGGCCAGGTTCCTTCCTATGTGCTGAGGGATTGATGGGATTCAGGACACACTATCCCAAAGTATGGGATAAGACCCTCGTGTGAGAGGTGCCATCCTGATTCCCAAAGGAAAGTAGCATCCTTATCTCTGAAGACATAGGGACATGGAGAAGAATCTGAACAAACAGATCTTGCCATGTTTCCCCAGTTTATTACCATTAAATCATATTCTTTTTCCTATCATATTTCTCCATTACGCTCCATTTTATTTCCTTATGAAAGCTCCCTTGTCACCTAAAACTTACATTAAATAAATTTGTATACTTTTCTTTTATTAATCTGTCTTTTGTTATAGGGGCCTCTGCCATGAACCTAGGATGGGTAGAGGAAAAAACACTTTCTCTCCCTTACAGGATCCTTACTGTCTGATCTGCCTATCAGTGTCTATGTCTCTTATTCTCTGTCAATCCAACTTCTTTCTCAGGAAAACTCCCTTCTGTATCTGTTTTCTTCCATATTCATCTCTATGAATGACTAGCAGTACCCTAATTGGACTATTTGTTGTTGATGTAGTGAAAGATATATAACATGAAATATATCTTCTGAACAAAATTTGTGTACAATACAGCATCATTAACTATGTGTATGTTGTACAGCAGATCTCTAGAACTTTTTCATCTTGCATGACTGAAACTCTATACCTATTAAGCAGCAGCTCCCCATTTTCTCCAGCCCCCTGCCACTGGCAGCTACTATTCTACTCTCTACTTTTATGAGTTGGACTACTTTAGATACTGCGTGTAAGTGGAATCACAGAGTATTGTGTACTTCTGTGACTGGCTCATTTCACTTACCGTAGTGTCCTACAGCTTTATCCGTGTTGTAGCATGCGACGGGATTTTCTTCTTTTTTAAAGGCTGAATATTCCATTGTGTATATATACCACATTTCTCTGTCCATAGCCATTTAGTTTGTTTCTTTCTTTTTTTTTTTTTTTTTTGAGACAGAGTCTCACTATGTCGCCTGGGCTAGAGTGCCGTGGCGTCATCCTAGCTCACAGCAACCTCAAACTCCTGGGCTCAAGCGATCCTCCTGCCTCAGCCTCCTGAGTAGCTGGGACTACAGACATGTGCCACCATGTCCGGCTAATTTTTTCTCTCTATATATTTTTAGTTGTCCAGATCATTTCTTTCTATTTTTTAGTAGAGATGGGGGTCTCCCTCTTGCTCAGGCTGGTCTCGAACTCCTGACCTTGAGCGATCCACCCGCCTCAGCCTCCCAGAGTACTAGGATTACAGGGGTGAGCCACCACACCCGGCCCCATTTAGTTTGTTTCTACCTGTTGGCTATTGTAATAATGGAGAGCTAGCTCTTCGAGATCCTGTTTTCAATTCTTTTGGATAAATACTCAGAAGTGGGATTGATGGATCACATGGTAGATCTAGTTTTAATTTTTGAGGGAACTTTCATACTATGTTTTCTACAGCAGCTGCACCATTTTATATGCTACCAACCATGCAAAGGGTTCCAATTTCTCCACAGTCTCTTCGACACTTGTTATTTTCTGTTGGTTTTTTTATTTTTTATTTTTTTGATGGTAATCCTAACAGGTATGAGGTGATATCTCATCTCATTGTGGTTTTGATTTTCATTTCATTTCCCTAATGATTAGTGATACTGAGTATCTATTCATATACCCATTAGCCATTTGTATGCCTTGTTTGGAGATACGTCTATTCAAATCCTTTGCCCATTTTAAAATCAGATTATTTGCTTTTTTTGCTGTTGAGTTGTAGGAGTTGTTTATACATTGTGGATATTAATTCCTTATTAGATACACGGTTTGCAGATATTTTCTCCAATTCTATAGGTTGTCTCTTCACTCTGTTGATTGTTTCCTTGGCTGCACAGAAGTTTTAGTTTTATGTAGTCTCATTTGTCTACTTTTGCTTTTGTTGCCTGTGCTTTTGATGTCATATCCAAACAATCATTGCCAAGACTGTTATGAAGCTTTTCTCTTATGTTTTCTCCTAGAGTTTTATAGTTTCAGGTCTTACATTAAGTTTTAAATCCATTTTAAGTTGATTTGTGTATGATATAAGATAAGGGTTCAATTTCATTCTTTTGCATATGAATATCCACTTTTCCTAACACCATTTGTTGAAGAGATTATTTTTGCCCATTATATAGTCTTGGCACCATTGTCAAAGATCATTTGATCATATATATATGAGTTTATTTCTGGGCACTCTGTTCTGTTTCGTTGGCCTATATGTCTGTCTTTATTTCAGTACCCTACTGTTTGATTACTGTAGCTTTCTAATATGTTTTGAAGTCAAGAAATGTGAGGCCTCCTTGAGCTTTGATCTTTCTCTCGATTGTTGCAGCTATTCTGAGTCTTTAGTGGTTCCGTATGGATTTTAGGATTTTTTTCTACTTCTGAAAAAAATGTCATTGGGATTGTGATAGATTGAATCTGTAGATCACTTTGGGTAGTATGGACATTTAACAATATTAAGTCTTCCAGTCCATGAATAGTGATGTTCTTCCATTTATTTGTGCCTTCCTTAATTTCTTTCAGCAATGTCTTATAGTTTTTATTGTATATGTATTTTGCCCCCTTGGTCAAATTTATTCCTATTTTATTTTTGATTCTATTGTAAATGGAGTTGTTTTCTTAATTTCTTTTTTGAATTATTCATTGTTAGCATATAGTAATGTAACTGATTTTTGTTTGTTGATTTTTGTGTCCTGCAACTTTACTGAAGTTAGTTCTAATAATATTTTTTTTGTATGGGCTCTTCAGAATTTTCTACATATAAGATGTCATCTATGAACAGAGATAGTTTTACTTCTTCCTTTCTGATTAGGATGCCTTTTATTTCTTTTTCTTACCTAATTGCTCTAGCTAGGATTTCTAATATTGTGTTGAATAGAATTGTTGAGTGTGTACATCACTTGAAGGAAATTGGAAATATTTAACCCCAAAATATATTTCTTTGACATATTTTTGAGATGGCTGCCATGAGTCTCACAGATAGAAGTAATGCTGCAAAACTGACTTTTGAGGGGAGGGACGAATTTACATCTGTAGAGAATGCAGCCAAGTCTGTCCTTTGCCAATCTAGACACCTTTATAGGTCTGGGGGGAAAAAACATTTACCATCTATACCATCTATTCTCTCTAAGGGCTGCTACCTGTAAGGTTTCATTTACATAACAAGACCAGCTTTGCTAGTCAAGCCTCTTCCTCTTTGCCTCCCTGTTTTTCTGCTCTCAAGCCACTGTTCTTTAAAAACCTCTGAACCTGATTGAGGAGTAGAATCTTCATTATGAGGGTTCCTGTGTATGCACATTAAAATAAATTTGTAACTTTTTCCTCCTGTTAATCAATCTGCCTCATGTCAGTGATTTTTCAGTGAACCTTAGCAGGGCAAGAGCCTTTGCTCCCTACATCCTATTCCTAATCTTAGAGAAAAACTTTCAGGTTTTCACTATTGAGTATGATGTTAGCTGTGAGCTTTTCATATATGGCCTCTATAACATTGAGGAAATTTCCTTCAATAGTTGTATGTTGTTTCTTTTTTGTTTATGAAACTAATATAAATTTTATTTTATTTATAATTTTTAAATAAATTATTTAAAACTTATAGTTATTATAATTTATATCATTGAAGTTTCAAAATTCAAAATTTTCCAATTTTTTCACATTCCGAGCAGATTATTTGGAAAATTCAAAAAAAATACAAGAACACAAAGGGGAAAGTTACTGGTGATCCTATTCCTTAACCCTTCCTTCAATTTAATTTCTGTGTCTTTTTATCCTAAGGTAATTTGGCCCAGACAAGAGCCAGAATAACAGTGGCCTCAAGATCTTTGCCTCCACATTTCAGTGCTGGGAGAACCAAGGTAAGTAACAGAATTGCACCAAAAATGTTATGGGCTGGGGGGTACTCCTGCCCCAGGGATAATCCTAGGGTGGGCAGCATTAGTTCCTTTCATCCAGCCCACTGCCTGGACATTCTGGTAACGAGGTGGAAAGTGTTTAGGAATTCAGGAATTAGGAAATTTGAAATAACATCAAGGAATACTTACAATCCTGATTCTCAGAAAGACCACTTGCACATAGTAGGAACTCAAATCGTTTTTGTTAACAATAATTTTTACACCTGGATTGCTATTATAATTCATTATAATACCCTACTTTTCAACCTTGCTAATTTATAGCAAGATATTATGACTGTTAAACATGGACTACATAAGCCTCTATAGGAGATTTACATAGGAGTTTCAGTGGTTCTGAGAGCCTCTTGATATTACATGTAAAATTTTATTTGTATTAAATATGGTTGATTCTCATTATTTGTAAATTATGCTCTATGAAGTCACTGCAAGCTCTGAATCAGCAAATACTGAAACATTTTGCTCTTAGGGTAAATACATGATTAAGATCCTGTGATGTTCTGGTCTCAATATTTTGTCAACTGGTCAACACATAACCTCATTTTACATGTGTTTCTGTTTAAAGAGAACTTATTTAATATATATTTCTTCCAAATAATTAATTACATTCAGTATTTCTTTATATAAAACAATATTTTAATTGCTGCATTTGTGTTGTTAACTCACAACCAACAAAGCTTATCTAATGCACATGTTTTAGGAATAGGACAGTTCCACGAACTCCGGTTCCATGGGCACATGACAACCTTCTTGTGCTTAGGAACAGTAGACAGCACTTCCCCAGTGTACTTGGGGAACCATTTAAACAGCAAAATTACCAACAAAAAACACAAAAATACAAAAATATGTGGCGCTTAAATAGGCCTCAAAAAGTATACCATGTTTATAGCATGAGAGCTGAAACAAGAAGGCAGAGCGTCACCTGTTTGACCTCAACTGGAACCATGTGCTTCAGGGGACTGAAATTTTTCACCTCTCTATGCTTATCTGTGAATGACCATGAAAGCATTGTGAGTATTGGCTTTGGGATAACAAAAAATTTTAGCAAGTAGGCAAATCCACAAATAATAAGGATGGACTGTATATGTGTCTTTTAGAGTCATTGGCTTCCACCAGATTGTACAAGGGATAATGATTCCACCAGATTATACAAGGGATAATGACACAAAAAGATTAAAGACCCCCCCCCATCTTTAATAGTAGTATTTCCTGTCGGCTCACATTCCTCTCCTTTCCTCAGTTTATTTTTTGACTACTGGCCCCTGCCAGAGCCTGTTCCTCTATCTTCCACACTTTTAACAGCAGCACAGTATTGCCTCTCTCCCTGCACTGTCTACCATTGTTCAGATACCACCCACATGAAGAGTGTGCCTTCTAGTATGTGGCATATATTTATATCATTAAAATAATAATAATTTGTGTGGGTAAGATGAAAATGACTAGAGATTTATTTTCACTTAGAAAGGAGACAAAAGTTGAAAGTTCTAATTAAGACATACAAAAGTATGACGGGCGACAACAGCAATAAAAAAAAAAACAAAATAAACGAATAAAAAAACCAACTCCAGCTACTCTCTGCCTTATCCAAGATAAAATAACAGGAGTGCCCCTGGATCAAGCTGAGCTCTGTAAGGGAGAAAAAGTAGTATGTTTTCCTTACCTATCATAAGGTTTATGGATGAGACCCCCGCAGCGAAAGACAGATTAATAAGAGAAAAGCATACAAATTTATTTAATAAAAGTTTTAGATGACATGGGAACCTTCAGAAATGAAGGCCCAAAGAAATAGGGAAATCTGTATTTTTATGGTCAGTTATACAGAAATATGATTGGAGAACAAAAGGGTATGATCTAATGGTAAGAAACTAGGGCTTACTTAGCAAGGCCTGTTCGTTCAGATTCTTCTTGGTGTCCCTGTGTGATATTCCTAACCCGTAGGTATAGGTCGAGGTATCTGTCACATAAGGGTCTTCAGAGGAGAAGGGAGGGAAAGGGTTTTATGACCTGCTTCAGACAAGAAGGGCAAGGGGAAGGTGAGAGTGATCTTTCTGCTTCTGCTGTTTTCCCAAGTGCCAAGGTCCCATATTTTGGGATAGTGTGTCCTGAACCCTTTCAGCTCCAACACATTGAGCAGCACTGCACAGGGCCGGTTTTCAATGCCGGTCTCGCCTTCCCATCCAGTACTATAGAAGCTTTTGAGAGGATGATGTAATATGTGGGGTTTTTTTTCTTCTTCTTCTTAAGGAAGATGAATGGATGTATCACTTGACAGCGGTAAAAATTCTTGACAAAAGGCCCTGTCAAGAAGGTAATAAAATATAAGCACTCCTGAGGTTTCAGGATGCAAATAATGAGTACTTACAGAGACCAGGAGAAAAATTCTTCAGTTTTTCATTTATTGCTGGTTTATGGACGGTTTATGGGACTTTGGGGAGTCCATGTCTTTATCCAAGAGTAAATTTAGCTGACAGATAAGGCAAATTTTTTATTATGATAAAGGAATTAGTTTATTAAGAAGACATAACAATTCCAAATCTTTATGCACCTAATAACGGATCTTCAATATACATGACACAAGGAACTGACAGAACTGCAAGTATAAACAGACAAATATACAATTTTAGTCATAGATATTAATAGCTCTCCAATACTTGATAGGGTAATAAACAGATTTGATAAAGACTCAAAAATGTTAAGATAAAAACTTCATCCAAATATATTTGTAGATTCAATGCATTCCCAATCAGAATTCTAGCAGGCTTGTGTGTATGTGTGTGTGTGTAAATAGAAAAACTGATTCTAAAATTTATGTGGAAATGCAAAGGACCTAGGATAGCCCAAACTTCTTTGAAAAAGAAGAATAAAGTTGGAGAACTTAAAAGACCCAATTTTGAGACTTAATATAAGTCTGTGTAATCAAGCCAGCATGGCGATTGTGGCTTTCCCAGGTGTATACATATGTTAAAACTAATCAAAATTGTATACTTTAAAATATATCCAGTTTATTATATCCCAATTATACATCAATAAAGCTGTTAAAAATGATTACTGCTAAGAAATCATGAATTTTAAGTAATATCAATGCAAGAAAAAAGCAAACACCAAAATATGACAGACCTGCACTTCTCCTCTCAGTAAAAACCTGTTGTTATACACAGTGTGGTTAAAAACAGCAACCTAATAAAGTAAAAAAATTAGTAGGCTGAAAAATAATTTCTAGGAAACTATATGATATGTGGATTGAAGACAGTTATTAATACATCACATTGTGTTTATTTTGCCTTGAAATTTTTTTAACATTTAAAACTTTTAATTATTAAATGTACATAATAGTTGTATATATTTATAGGACATATGTCATGTTTTGATTCAGGCAAATAATGTGAATTAATCAAATCAGGACAATTGGCATATCCATCACCTCAGGTGTTTATCATTTCTTTGTGTTAGGAACATTCCAATTCCACTCTTTTACTTATTTTAAAGTATACCCTAACTTATGTTGATTATATAGTCACTTTGTTATGCTATCAAATACTGTTCATTCTAACTATCTAACTATATTTTTGCACCCATTAACCATTCCCACTTTATCCCCCATCCCTGCAATACTTCCCAGCCTCCAGTAACCATTATTCTACTGTCTCCATGAGATCAATTGTTTTTAATATTTAGCTCCCACATATGAGTGAGAACATGTGAAATTTGTCTTTCTGTGCTTGGCTTATTTCACTTACCATAATGTTCTCCAGTTCCATCCACGTTGTTGCAAATGGCAGGGTTTCATTCTTTTTTGTGGCTGTATAATATTCCACTGTGTATATGTGTCACAATTTCTTTATCCATTCATCTGTTGATGGACACTTAACTTGATTCCAAATCTTGGCTATTGTGAATAGTGCTACAATAAACTTGGGAGTGTAGATATCTTTTCAATATACAAAATTCCCTTATTTTGGATATATACCTAGCAATGGGATTGCTAGGTCATATGGTAGTTCTATCTCTAGTTTTTTGAGGAACCTCCATACCATTCTCCATCATGGTTGCACTAATTTATATTTCCACCAACAGTGTACAAGGGTTCTCCTTTCTCTACATCCTTGCCAACATTCATTATTGCCTGTCTTTTGATAAAAGCCATTTTAACTGGAATAAGGTAATATCTCTTGTAGTTTTGATTTGCATTTCTCTGATGGTTAATGATGTCAAACACTTTTTCATATACCTGTTGGACATTTGTATATCTTCTTTTGAGAAATGTCTATTCAGAGCTTTTGCCCATTTATTAATCGGATGATTTGATTTTTTCCTATGAAGGTGTTGGAGCTCCTTATATATTCTCGTTATTTATCCCTTGTCAGATGGGTAGTTTGAAAATATTTTCTCCCATTCTGTGGGTTGTCTCTTTCCTTTGTTGGTTGTTTCCTTTGCTGTGCAGAAGTTTTTTAGTTTGATGTGATCTCATTTGTTGAATTGTGCTTTGGTTGCCTATGTTTTGGGGGTATTACTCAAGAAGTCCTTGCCCAGATCAATGTCCTGAAGCATTTCCCCAATGCTTTATTTTAGTAGTTGCACAGTTTCAGTCTTAGATTAGTCTTTAATCCATTTTTATTAGATTTTTCTATATGTGAGAGCTATAGGTCTAGTTTCAGTCTTCTACATATGAATATCTAGTTTTCCCAGCACCGTTTATTGACAAGACTGTCTTTTCCCAACTGTATGTTCTCAGCACCTTTGTCAAAGATGAAGTCACTATAGATGTGTCGATTTATTCTGTTCCATTGGTCTGTGTGTTTGTTTTTATGTCAGTACCATGCTGTTTTGGTTGCTACAGCTCTGTAGTATAATTTGAAGTCAGGTAATGCGATTCCTCTAGTTTTGTTTTTTTTGCTCAGCATGGCTTTGGGTCTTTTGTGGTTTCATATACATTTTAGGATTATTTTTTCTATTTTGTGAAGAATGTTATGGACTGGAAAGTTGTTCTGGATGAGTCAGTAAGTAAATGTGAAGGCCTAGGACATCACTGTATACTACTGTAGACTTTATAAATACTGTCCACCTAAGCTATCCTAAATTTATAATACTATACAGCCAGATGAAAATATTTTCTTTCTTTATATCTTTTTCTGTAAATTTTTTTTTTTTTTGAACTTTTTTGTTAAAAACTAAGACACCAACACACACATTAGCCTAGGCCTACACACGGTCCGGATCATCAATATCACTGTCTTCCACCTCCACTTTTTCCCACTGAAAGGTCTTCAGGGACAATAACACACATGCTTTCTGCTGGAATACCTCCTAAAGGACCTGCTTAGGCTGTTTCACAGTTAACTCAGGTTTTTTTAGTATAAGTAGAAGGAGTACACTGTAAAATAATGATTAAAAAAAGTATAGCATAGTAAATACATAAACCAGTAACATAGTCATTTACTATCATTAGCCAGTATTATGTACTGTACGTAATTGTGTTATATGTACTATACTTTTATATGACTGGCAGCACAATAGGTTTGTTTACATCAATGTCACCTCGACATGTGAGTAATTTGTTGCACCATGATGTTATGACAGCCACAACATTAGGCAACAGGAATTTTTCAACTACATTCTAATCTTATGGACCCCTCATATATGCAGTCATTGACTGAAATCTTGTTATGCAGTGCATGACTGTAGCAAGTCCAAGGCTACACAGCTGCCAAGTAGAGGAGCCAGAATTTGAACTACGTATGTCTGATTCCGAAACTTTGTGCTCAGTAGTATGTCACTCCCTGAGCCTAGGAAAGCTTTTCTAGTCGTTTTTTTTTTTTTTTTTTTTTTCCCTGACTGAGGTAAAAACATATAAGATACTTTGGAGAGGTCTTCTGAAATCCCCATTTTGGGGAAGAAGTATTTGCTAGATGATGCTCCTAATAGAATCCACTGACTGATTATTTCTAAGAGACTTTTTAAAAATTAAATGATACTACTATTAACTAAATCAACTCAGGAAGACAAATTCTTAGGTTAGACAACAGTCTTCTCAGTCTTTTTTGGGCTGGCTTTGGAGTTCTCTGGGAGTCCTGGTGCAGACAGAGATCTAGGTTAAAGGGCCGAGAGAGGCAACTTCTGGTTTGTTGTGTCTCTGAAATTCCCTCTTTTAGATCCACACCAAATTCAGGAGAACCTTGTGACTATGCAAATATACAAGAGACCCTCGACCAAACCCAAGACCTTTCTAAATTCTTAAATTAGAAAATACCCAAATAGCATATCATTTATTCTGTCAAATACAGTCAATACTAACAGGCAAGCGGTAGCATGTCGAGGTTTTGTATGACAAAGAACAGGTTTTTACTTACATACCAAGCTGTATGTGAGTGCAAGGACAGGACTAAGTTACACTGAAACACAGATTCTGGGCAGTTAGACAGGGGCTTCCTCCTGCCCATATAGCCTTATAACTTTTGGAGTGCAAATTGGCACTTGATTCTGTATTTTTCCAATTTGCTGTAGGGGACTGGTACTGATCTTGAAAATAATGCAGATTATTCCTTTTAAATTGTGTCTCAGCCGCAATAATACACATCAAGGATTTTCTGGTGACAAAACTGTTACATTCTGAAACTCCAAGGGTCTGCTGTGTGTTCTGATGGAGGGGAACAGGTCAATTCATCAACACCTACTAATAGAGAAACATGGATGAGCTATTCAGCTGCTCTTTCAAGGTGCCTGTGGGGCTGGTGCTCACTGGCTAATTTGAATAAAAAGGGAGGGAAATGAAGGAGGAAAAGCAAAGTTCAAAGTGGGAGGTGCTTTTTCAGGGAGGATCTCTGAATAGAAGAAAGTAGTAGAGAAATTCTCGAAAGTTTTTTTTATGTGTGTGTGTGTATGTTTACAGAGGTCAGGTGGCGGGGTGGGGTGTGGAGGAAGAAATAAGAAGAAAAAAGTTGAAGAAAACTCTTAGAATTTACAATTCAGCCGAAGTCCAAACCTAGGCAAGATCTCTCCTTCAGTCCTGATTAGCTTACCTCCAAACCTCACCAGCTCTGAGCTCTGTTCTCAAATGGGAAGGAGAAGGGGAAAGAAACCTCTCAAGTGTACCCATCTCATGACCCTGGAGAGAAGGCAACACCACCTGGGTAGGTGGGATGGTTATGCTGTGTTTGTCTTCCCTTTTAGAGCAGCAGCCTTCATTCTAAACACAGCTTTCCTTTCCTCCTTTCTTGTTTAAAAAAAATTGTGTCTTTTTTAGAGACAGGATATCACTCTGTTGCCTAGGCAGAGTACAATGGCACAATCATAGCTCACTGCAGCCTTGAACTTCTGGGCTCAAGGGATCCTCCTGTCTCAGCCTCCCAAGTAGCTAGGACTACAGACCCACACCACCAAGCCTGGCTAAATTTTTTTTTTTTTGTAGAAACAAGGTCTCATTATATTGCCCAGGCTGGTCTTGAACTCTGGCCTCAAGCAATCTTCCTGCCTTGGCCTCCCAATCATTAAAGAAAGTAAAAAGCCAAACCTATCAGTGGTTTTATCATTGTTTCAGCTGCATATGAATGGACTGATGGCATCCAAAGTGCAGCCCATAAAAAGAAAGCTGCACTGTCCCTCATATGTCATATTCCTGCTCACTGTTTAGGTTGCCTTCTAGTTTTTGATAACTCCATGGTTTGTCTCCTTCTTAAATAAACTTATTTTTTAAATCCAATCCAATTGAAGCATTTCCTTTCATTTTGCACACAGTCTCATAAATATTCTTCCAGGTAAGCCTCATTATTTCCCTTCTCCCTGCTCTCCCCTCCCCCACAGCCCAAGTCCTGCCATTTTTAGCACCCATTTTTCATTTTCACTGAAGAAGGAGGCAGGTATCCTTACCCCATAGAAAGGTGGCTGCCTGGACAATAGTCCACTAAGTGAAATCCATGTGCTGACAGCAGCATCTTCCGGTTCAGACATTCCTACTTCATACCCTTGCCACCTGTTCAAAGTGGATGGAAAGCTGCCACAGCAAGGCTGCTGCTAAATGCCACTCATGTCTTCTGCAAACCAAAGCAGAGTTTTTGTTGTTGAGTTACAATAATGAATCGCAGGCTGCTTGCATTCAATCCCTATAACTGTTTTCATTCATAAATTCCTTCTAGTCAGCCCAGGTAGTTGGGATAGATGATTGGGAACAAGTGTCTCCCACTAGGTTCCTGAGCAATTTGGTGCCTGAGCTCTCATCTACAGTGAACATGGGGGAGCTGCAGAAGGCAAGAGGAGTGTCACAGCGTCAGGATCTCGTGGCATGGAAGGCAACTGCTGCTGGCCTCATTCCCTGCAGTACCACCTGTGCTTTAGGTCTATCATGTTTTTATAAACGCCCCGCCTCCTGGGCCCTTGCCCAGTTTTCCTTTAAGACATAGTTGGTCTCATGTGACATTACTGGAGAATTTAACAGGTGTCCATTAGAAGGTGGAGAAATATAGAAATAGCATTAATAGGAGTTTACACTGAGACCACATGATACTTCGCAGAATGCGGTGGTATTGTCAAATGAGTAGAACAGTGCACATTACTTTTTTTATCTTTTATATGGTTTTAAAAATTCTCCCCACAGTGTACATTATTGTGTCCTAAACACCATGATCAATCAGATGTTTGACCAAACAGTCTTTCAGATTTTGGAAAACCTGGAGAATGAATTAAGTGTTTATATCCTCAGACCAATTCCTTCCACCTATGCTTCCAGGTAGACACTCTGGAGGTGATACGGCATCCAGAAGAAACCACCAACATGAAGAGGCAAACCATGGCTTCTTACTTCCGGGTATGGAGTCTTCTTGATCTCTATTCTGCCTCCTTTCAAAAAGGACTCTCCAAGCCTTCTATGAGAGGCCCAGATAGGACAGAATCATTGAAACAAGGGCAAAGCACAAGAGCCAGTTAAGGGAGGTGGGGGTAGTGGGAAGCATGGCAGGGAGAGACCATTGGGCACACAGTCTTGTTCATTGAATGTGCTCGTTCTCTTAGCATTTGAGTTGCTTCTTGGCCTTAAAGCTGCTGGAGTCAGCCACTTTTCCAGCATACTGAATAATAGTTAATAAAATTCCAGAAGGTGGCTTATCAAGTTCAGATACTGAGAGAATCTTAGCATTGACTTTATTTTCCTAGATTGAATTGACCTATTATAAAACCCATTGCCTGGGCTCTATTATTTCCCATTTCTGCCACCTCGATTTCTATTTCATCTAGTACAATGTCTCCTTTGGACAAAAACATTGTCTCTGGAAGAGCTCTGTTAAATGTACATTACATAGCAAAGATAAGACACATGCATTCTTGTAGCAATTTGCACAGATTTGCTTATCTTCAAATTATAAAGCATTGGAGTTGGAAGCCCCTTAGAGATCACGTGCCACTCGGAGCTAAGGTCCAGGTAGCATCATGGTAGAAATGCTGTTAGGACAGAGTTGGAACTGATCTTAGGGACAGCAGAATCAGGTGGTAAGATGGGGCTGGCACAGGAAGGGGCTCGGCAAGGATAAGAGGTCAGTAGGAAGCTGGAGAAGGGAAGCAGGCTGAAGGGTAGGACCTAGGAGCCAGCACTGTGGATAGGAGGCACCATGGAAAGCTAGTGGTGCAAGAAGGATCTAAAGGGAAGAAGTACAACTTAGCCAACTGTGCTTCAGAGGCAGACTAGCATTGGGCTCAGGGTATGAA
Organism: Propithecus coquereli; assembly: GCF_000956105.1. Taxonomy (NCBI): domain Eukaryota; kingdom Metazoa; phylum Chordata; class Mammalia; order Primates; family Indriidae; genus Propithecus; species Propithecus coquereli. The sequence continues at coordinate 3,686,952 of NW_012149063.1, forward strand.
TTGCAGGGGCCCCAGACCTTTGAGTCCAGCACTCCATCCATGTAGTGCTTCCTGCTATAGCATCTCTCACAGGTGGGCATTCTGCCCCTGCCTCATCATTCTGATGTTTGGACATCTCTACTTGTTACTTATTTCTTGAGATCCACCTGGTCCTGTCCCCTTTGGTGGCTCTATTTTCATCCTCATCCTCCTAGTAACCCTTGGGGTGTGTGTGTGTGCATGTGTGCATATGTGTGTGTGTATGTGTGTGTGTGTGTGTGTGTGTGTGTGTGTGTGTGTGTGTGTGTGCATGTGTTCCCATGGGATTTGGAGGCTATATTGATTCTGTGAAATCATCCTCAAGATCCTAGGGCCCCCTCTATCAGTAGAGAAGCCCCTGGCTTATACTTTTTCAGAAATATACCCATGACAGCTAGTTTGGTGTCCTCAAAATACTAGTTTCCAAATGCTAAACCTGAAAAATAAGATTCCTTGATAAGCTAGGTTACACCAATTTTGATCAGTAGGAGGAATGATTATGAAATAATGGAACTGATTTTCTGTGTAGCTTGTAATTGCCCCTCAAGGCATGCCCAAAAGAGGACCTCCAACAATGAATGCCCCTGCGGAACAACTGAGGCTCCTCTGCGCAAGCACCCCTCTGCTTTTCCATGTCCTTTCCTCCCCTTTCTGTGAGATCCCTGTACCAGCTGGTTGGTATATGCTTGTTAATTTTCATTATAATCTTCTTTTTCTCCAATTTTCTTGTTTTCTTTGCCTTCTTTTTCTATTTTTCTTTTTTGCTCCATTACCTCATTAGCAATAGTATCAGTAGGATTTGCTTAAATTTTCTGATGGTTCTTAGGCTGAAGAAGCAATTAACTCCTTCTCCAAAAGCTGGACATTTTCAATTACAGATACAGATTGTGGAGCATTGGCTTGGCAAACCAGAGACAAGCATTCTACTTCTGGCGATGGAGTTACAGGGTAACCTAGAGTATGTTCTTAGCTAAATTTCTGTCATGTAGGAATATTGCTTGGTACTAGCTAGTGTTTAAAGAATGCTTTTGAATCTGCAGGCAGCTATAAGTGGCACTTATATTATCATCATCTTTGCTGATTTCCCGTTCTGTCTCAAAAAGATCCATGAGTCGTTTACAAGCCTCAAACTGCTCTGGAGGCCCCTGCAGACTGTGTTGTAATTATCCATTACATTATTGGTAAATTCATTTCATGTGCATTTTTCTCCCTTGTAGTATTCTCTGATGGATCTGCTCTCCAAAATGGTGGTTGGACAGCCCCACTTTGTGCGCTGCATTAAGCCCAATGATGACCGAGAAGCCCTGCAGTTTTCCCGAGAGAGGGTGTTGGCCCAGCTCCGCTCCACTGGGATCCTGGAGACAGTCAGCATCCGCCGGCAGGGCTATTCCCACCGTATCCTCTTTGAAGAGTTTGTGAAAAGGTCAGACTAGAATCTTTGGAAATACGTTATAGTAGATGTAGCTCTACCCTGGCCATCTCTGTCCCCTGGGGTTGCTCCTCATGCCCACTTCCCTCCAAACATGCAATTGGCTAATTACCGGCTACCATTTACTTGCTTAAATGTTGCATTTTTACTGTCATCCAACTAAACTGCAGTGATCCAGAGGACAGGTTAAGCTTCCTTCTGATCGTATTTTTTAAAATGTCCTTAGGCATTTGTATGTTATAAATCCTTAGGTCTCAAATTCTCCGGATATTTAATTGTTATGATGAAAATATCCTTACATAAGCGGGTCCAGGATTCTGGTGAATTTGAATGCACCCAAGCACCCACTCCTCTTCTGGACTCTGGCATGATATAATATGGTAATTAACACATACATAGCACCTAGAAACACTTACATAGTACAGGACATTTTAGGGCACTGTCCTAAAATGTATAATCTCGTTTGAGCCATAGACCAACCCTATAAAGCTCTATTATCCCCATTTTACTGGTGAGAAAATTGGGGCACAAAATGAAATTAAGTGACTTTCCCAAAGTCTCATGCTGGTAGATGGTAGAGCCAGGATTTGAACCTAGGCAGTTTGGTTTCAGCGTCCACACTTTTAATCTCGTCAGTCCACTGCATTCAATCAATTTTTTTTTAATAAATTACATGGAGCTTCCGAAATCCAGAAACTGACTTGTAAGAAGGAAAATGCTGTTCTTTTCTACACAGCTGCCGTAGGAATGCCTTATATATACATATGATTACAGGTAGAATTATCACAGAATTTCCTGTGAAGAAATAAGGAAAACAATAACAACAACAAAAAAAACCCCACTTCTGAGAAGCACTGCTATCTGAAGATGCCCAGTGAGAAATATTATTACAAAATCCATCACAGAATCTGTCTCACCCCAATAGCCATCTTTAGTATCTTTTTACCTCCATTCTGAAACATCTGCCCAAGGTGATTTTTCCACCTTTTTCTCAAGAAAGAATGGGTCCTAAATACAGTTGCTTGCTTCGTCAAGTCTTCCAAACTGCTAAATTCCGTGGAAAAGAAAAGCAAAAAAAGTTCCTTACAGTGAAAATTTTTAAATTAAAAATAAGAACGAAATGGCTTCTTATTTTTTTTTTTTTAAGTATCTTTGAGCTTCTTTTCTTCCTCTTAAATTTGGAGGTGGAACAAGAAAAAAAGATTATTTTAGCTCATGAATGTGACTAGTCAAGTATTTTTAGCAACAAACTGTTTGAATACATAAAAATATTTAAGAAAACAGGTCACATGCTAAACAGATCGGCACTTCTTTGTTCGTAATCAGAAAGCCATTAGGCAAGTATCAACAAGAGTTTCAAAATGTCAGTAAATCTGAGGATATCAAAGATTTCTGAACCAGCAAGTTAATTGGTATTTTGATCCTTTTGAGCAACTTAACAAAATGGATGCGCTTGCAGTTTTCCCCCTTGATGTTATTCAACAAATAGGTGCGCTTCTTATCTTCCTGTTTAAGAGTGCTGTTTTGTAAACTCTTAGCTGGAAATATGCAGACAAAACAATCAAAGGCAGGAGCAGAGCCATTCAGGGTTTATCAAGTGGAGGTAAATAAAAGATAGAGACTCATTTAATGTTACTCTTGACATTTTTTGTATATTCTGGCATTCAGGACTGAAACCTTGACACCTAAAAGTGGTGTCCTTGGGATTATGTTCTTGGGTTCCAGAAAGGGGAAGGACTTCCCAAACCCTCATATCACCCAAGTCTACAAACTTGGTGAAACCAAAAATGTTTCCTTGGCCCTATCATCATTGAATTTTCTAGCAAAACGACTTAGAAATGCCCCTACTTATCCTCTAATCATAGAGCCTTTGAGGAAGCAGGTGTCTCCAATACCATCTCAACAATGGAGCCAAGTGAGTTAGAAACCTTTATGCTCTGTAAGGGCCAAGGGCTTGGCCCACTGAAGGTTCACTGAAAAATCAACTTGCAAAAGGCAGATTAATTAGAGGAGAGGCATTTAATGTGTATACATGACAGCCTTCAGAATGAAAACGCAAAGATACAGGGGAAATTGTCCATTTTTGTGTTTAGGTTCAGTAAAGTAAGGACAGCCATATAGTAACATGATTGGGAAAAAAGGGTATGATCTAATGCTAACAGACTGAGTGGGGAAACCCAGGGAGGCCTGTCTGTCTAGATTCTTCTTGGCCTCTCTGAGCATGCATTCCTTCTTTCTGGGTATAGGGCAGGGCCCTCTCTGGAATAGGGGTCTTATAGCCTACAGTCAAACAAGGTAGGTCAGATAATTTCTTTATGGCCAGTTTTTACATAGAAAGGCAAAGGGAAAGTCAGAGTAATATTTTTAGGTTTTATGGCTGGCTTTGGGGAAAAGCAATTCTGGTTTCTATGACCCTTCTTGGGGAACAGGGATTTTAGTTTCTATGGCTAGCATAGAGAAAGAATGAGACTGAGAGACAGAAGGGCAGGAGAAAGTCAGAGAAAAACTTTTGTTTCTGGGGATACTTCTGAGGCGTTCATTTTGGGGTATTGTTTTCTGAGCCCCAACAGTTCTTAGCTAGGCATGAAAGAGGCCACCTGGAAATGCTGGACATGTACATAGTTGAAACCTCCTTGAAGTAATGCTGTTGAAGGACATCACAAAAAACCACTGTGAACATTCATTGTCTTCATGGTCAATGCACTCTTGATGTATAGTATCTCAGAAGATCTATACGGGGCAAACACATGACTGCATGCACTGGGATGTGTTCTGGAAAATGTCTAAAGGATAGGGCTGAGTCTAATGTTTTGTTTATTAAACTGTTACGGTAAATAGTACAATTTAATAAGGAGACCTGAGTTCTAGTCTCCTTTTAGACATAATATTTGGCAAATAACCCAAAATTTGTATAAAAGATATTTCCTCCTCTGCATGACAAGAAGGCAGGAGTACACAGAGCCCACCCACAACCTGAAGATTTTCAGGGATTGCGTGCAGATGCCTGGGCATTACTTAGTCTCTCATTCTTCCAGGGTTGCTCACCTTTCCCAAATGAGCTCACTGGATGGAAGACCTGCATCTGCCAGGACCTAATTCATGATAGTTGTTAAATCATGGTTTGTCGAGCAACATGAAACTCTTCCCTCTTCTCTTTCATTGTCATCTTCTATTTCTTCTCATGATGGCATGGAGAGCTGTGGTACCTTGGTGTCTCCTTCATCTCATCCTCCCTTCTATTCCTCCTCCCCCTCTCCTCTAGAAACTAGGAGTGACCTTTGACTTCTCTCCTCCTCGCTTCCTTTAAACAATCCAAAGCCCTGCTGACTTAACTTGCTAAAGTTTCTCAGCAAGTTTCCTTTGGGAGTCTCTTATCCATTCTCCCAAGGCTTTAGTCCAGGCCTTTTGTTATAATTATTATTAACAGCTTAATTGAGATATAATTCACATATGATAAAAGCTAACATTTAAAGAACAAAATTCAATGATTTTTAGTATATTCATAGAGTTGTGCAGCAATTACCATCTACTCTTAGAACATTTCATTATCTAAAAAGAAACTCTGTACCCATTAGCCATCCTCCCCTTTCCACCAACCCCACCAGACCTAGGCAACCAATGATCTAATTTCTGTCCTATGGATTCCGTATTTTAGACATTTCATATAAATGGAATCATACTACATGTGGCCTTTTATGTCTGGCTTCTTTCACTTAGCATAATGTTTTCAAGTTCATCCATACTGTACTGTGTATCAGTATTTTATTCCTTCTTATGGATGAATAATATTCCATTGTATGAATATATCACATTTTGTTTACTCATTTGTCAGTTGATGGATTTTTGTACTGTTACTACTTTTTGGCTGTTATGAATAATGCTTTGCACATTCGTGTACAACTTTTAATGGACCTATGTTTTCTTTTGGGCATATACCTATGAGTAGAATTTCTGGGTCATAAGGTAACCCTATGTTCCAAGTGACTGTACCAGTTTATTTTCCCACCAGCAATGTTATGAGAGTTCCAATTTTGCTCACCCTCTTGCCAGTTTCCTAAATGTGCTTTCTGTTTTTCCAAAGAGCCATGAGAGTAGGATTTATCTGAAATTCCTATTTGAGCATGTTGCTTCCTTCATTAAAGTGACCATCCAGACACCCACTGCACGAGCTTTAGCTCCCCTGCCTGGTGTAGGGAGTCTACTTGGTTTGGCCCCTGCGCACTTTTCCAGACTCTTCTCTCTCATGTCCCCACCTCTCAGCTTACACTATTTTTCCTCATTTCCCTAATGTTCTCTGTTATGTGCATCCTCATGAGATAAAGGAACCACTTAGACCTTCCTCACACGGCATAAATACATCTTATGATAGCACTATTCTGTAAAAGGAGGCTGCTTACTTGGTATATTAGTCAGGAATCTCTCAATAACAAGTGACCACCTGTAACTATATAGGTGAGAGCCTGATATAAATAGATCTTAATGTGCCATTCAGGTGGGCTAGTATATCTGCAGCAAAGTGAACAGCATCCTCAATTCCCTGGAAATCAATTTACATGGTAGTAAGGGACATGCTAAGAGACAATAGGGAGAATAATGGGCAATTTCAACATTGTGAGTAAAATATATTGCATGCCTGTGTGCACAATTTCCACATGTACCTTCCAGGGGCAGCAGTTGCATGGTGGTGGTCTCTGGGAAGACATCTCTAACAAGTGATGTCCTTGCATGCTGTCATTCTCACCCATTTTTCTTTGTTTAGCTGAGAGAACAAGTTGCTCCCACCTCCCCAACTATGTGTGTGTGTGTTGGTGCCTTTTAGGTAGTTTGTACATTAGGGTATTAGGGAGGTGAAACCTTGGATGACTTCTTTTCTCTCTTAACTCTTACATTTCCATTATTATAACATTGGTTAGTGCGATAAACAAAAAACTTTTTTAAAGTGGCTTTTACAATATCATTGAAAGACTCTGAGAGATGGCCTGATCTGATTTTGTTATTTAAAGATGAAGAGTCTGAGGCCAGAGAGGTGAAATAGCTTCCCCAAGGTCCCATCTCTAAGAATTGGCAATATCATTCTCTCTAGGTTATTGCAGACTGAAGAGAATTTCTGTGACTACCTCCATGCATTCTTAGGGGCAGGATGGGTTCAAGTTGATATTGCAGGCCAAGGAGCCTTCCTAACTTGCCTAAGGCAATTGGGACAAAATCCTAAAACTAATTCTTTTAAGGCTCTGCCTTTCTCATGAAACCCAAACTGCTGGCAACTGCCTTTCACATATTCAGTTATCAGAAACATCATTTCTGTAGTTGATAGCTATGAAAATTTATCCAGATAGCTATAGTGGTGATTTGAAAAGTGGATATGAGGGGTAATATAAGTCACACTGTTCTGCAAAGATACCGAATGGTGGCAATAATCAGTCCAGGCTATTTTTCCTCATTTCCCTAATGTTCTCTGTTATGTGCATCCTCATGAGATAATTGAGTTATAGCGTAGAAGAAATAACAAAGGAAAACAAGAAGAAAGACGTTATGAAGGTGTTAGATAATTTCTGGCCATTTGGATTGGCTTCCCAGCTTACTCTAAGAAAATCAATGACTGAATTACAACTCTGTCCTTGCTTGTGCATTCCTTAAAACAAATTTTTTTTTTTTTTTTTTTTGAGACAGAGTCTCATTCTTTTGCCCAGGCTAGAGTGAGTGCTGTGGCGTCAGCCTAGCTCACAGCAGCCTCAAACTCCTGGGCTCAAGCGATCCTTCTGCCTCAGCCTCCCGAGTAGCTGGGACTACAGGCATGTGCCACCATGCCCGGCTAATTTTTTCTATATATTTTTAGTTGTCCGATTAATTTCTTTCTATTTTTAGTAGAGATGGGGTCTTGCTCTTGCTCAGGCTGGTTTCGAACTCCTTAGCTCAAACAATCCGCCCGCCTCGGCCTCCCAGAGTGCTAAGATTACAGGCGTGAGCCACTGCGCCCGGCCCCTTAAAACAAATATTGATGGGGCTAATTTATGTTAGAAAATGATAATAATGAAGCTTCAAAAAGAAAAAAGAATGAAGAAAATAATGAACAACATGGAGGAAAAGGGGAAGAGGAGAAGAGGAAGAAGGAAACCTCCCAACACAGGGCTGGCAAAGCCGTGGCCTGTGAGCGCCACTTCACTCTCCAGTCCCAGCTGCAGACCTGGCTCCTCAATCAAAGCATGTGTCCTTCACAGGCTGGATGTGACCTCAGAATTCCTCCCAACACAGTGCTTCAAGAAACCACTGCCCAGTCCATCAGCTGACCCCCAGTTGACCTCTTAGCCATTCTTGTTGTAGCATATTCTAGCTACTTTATAGTAAATATCTGCCTACCCCTGGGCAGCAGGGTTTAGGTTGACTCAGAGACAAGATTGCCAGCTACTTTCCTCACACATTTGGTTGGGAGAAGAGAAAAACAGATTTTTCTCAAAGAAAGGAAAGGAGGAAGGGAATGATAGACGTTTATTTAATGAGCACCTGCTTATGGCAGGCTTCATACTAGGTTTTTACCGATATCATCTCACTTAACACTGGTAATAGCCACCCAAATAGATGATATTATTCTGGTTTTACAAATGAGGAAATTGGCTCAAAGTCACACAGAGAGTATGTGGTTGGTAGAGTCAGGATATAAAATGAGGGTCTATCTGATTTCAAAGGCCATCCTCAAAACAAATAAATGAGACAGTTGAACACATCTCAATATTCGTTGTGAAATCAATCTATGGAATTCAGTCAGAAAAAAAAATCCATTAATAATTTTCTTAATTATAAAATAGAATAATCAGTTCTAAGTTTAGCTTTTATTACAAATTAATTTGTGAATAAATTCAGCCTCAATTTCCAATTCCCAGTGTCATTGTGTTTTTTTCCCCTTTGCAAGGCCTCTTATCTAAAGTTTATGAAGAGGCAGCATCAGCAGCATCAGAAACATTTATTAAGCACCCATTATGCAGAGTGCTGTAGTGAGTAATACTGCATCAGAAGGAATTTATAATTTCAGGACTTTTGCAACCTAATAATAGTACAGATCAATGTGATTTCTTATCCCGAAGCCCAAATTTAGGAGTCTTCCTAAGGATATAATGAATATAATGTTTTGTTTTTTTTTTCTGGCAGCAGATGGTGGCCAGCTGTTCTCTCTCTTTACTCAAGGCCAAACACGAAGGGAAAAAATTAAAGTAGGGGGCTTATAGTAAATATAAGAAAGACTTAATAAACTAAATCTGGATTTTTATACACACAAAGGGAAATGGGCAATTGGGAGTAATTATCATATTATCGAAGCCAAAATGGCTCTGCTACTTCCATTATTTACACACGAGGAAATTATCTATGTGGATTGAATTGTTCAGATAATTGTCCAGTATTCTGGGTGTCTGAGTAGTTAGTCTGGGTTGTTATTGATGTAGATTGAGGGTCCCTCAAGGAATATTTTGAAATAGGAAAAGTGTTGATGTTCTTTGCCATGTGACTGGGGATGTTTCTACTTAGATGTAAGTGATATTGATCAAATTAGTAGAGCTGCGATTCTTTGACCAGGATTTGGGCCCATTTTAATTAAACCATATTGATTTTTACCTAATGTTTAAAATTAGTTTTTAATTGCAAAAATAACGTATGAGTACCTTTTCCTCTAAAATTTTTAAGTATTACATATGAGGCTAAAACCTTTTTTGTTCTACATCCCTAATTCCATTTCTCAGCATCTGCCCAACCATGGCCCCTCTCTAAAGAATAAAGGCACTGTTATTCTTCTGGTAGTTTTATCCTTTCAGAACACACACACACAAACACACACACACACACACACACACACACACACACGTGCGCGCAGTTACAGGAGGAGGGGGGATTTGCACTTTTAGCTTAAGGTGAATCACGTTTTTTTACCAGTTGGCAACTGCTTTTCTATTTAACAATATGTATTAGAGATAAATCCATGTTGTTCCAGAGCGCTAACGAATTTTTTTTACTTCCTCATCGGAATTGTGATATTTATTTAGCCATTTCTTTACTGGTGAATACTGAAATTATTTATAATTGTTTGCCAGCAGCTCTCAATAAACAATCCTAAATATTAAACATGTGTGAGGATTTCTTTAGGGTAGATTCTGAGCAATTGACCTTTTCCAAGGGAAAATGTGCTCCAGAAACCCCATAAGTCATTTGGCCCTAGGACGACAGAGAGACATGGGAGCCGATTTCCTTATTCAGATAGACTGCAGCACTGGAGACAAGTCACTTCGCTTCCCTGGATTCTGTTTCTCTGTTTCTGTCTGTTTCTCCTGGAAGGCTTGTTAAAATGCAGAGTGCTGGGCCCCCACCCTCAGAGTTTCTGATTCAGTAAGAGAGAGAATGTGTGCGTGTGTGTGTGTGTGTGTGTGTATTAGTAGAGATGGGGTCTTGCTCTTGCTCAGGCTGGTTTCGAACTCCTTAGCTCAAACAATCTGCCTGCCTCGGCGGTGTGAGAGAGAGAGAGAGAGAGAGAGAGAGAGAGAATTTGCATTTTAAACAAGTATGCAGGTGGTGCTGCTGCTGCCGACCAGTATATTACGCTGAAAGCCACTGTTCTAGGTGTATGTTGAGGAGAATATCCAATGAAAGAGATCATAGTTGAAATTCTTACAGACCCAACAGACTGTCTCAGGAAATTTGAGGAGTCTTCCAACTTATTATCCAAATATAAGACAGTAACCCAAGATATGTCACAGTAACAGTATTAGAATAATTATAAATCCAGTTTTAAAATCACAAAAGCAATTCTTTTAGTCCAAGCAAGAAGTCCACGTAGCATCTTTGTTAGAAGGAATCTTCAAGGGCCATTCAATCCAACTACCTGGCTAGAATTTCGTCACCACCATTTTTGATCTTGTCAACGAACTTCCTGTTGAACAGTTCCAGAGGCTAAGAATTCATTCCCTGGCTCCTGAGGAAGCCCCTTCCGTGTTTATAGATGTCTAATCAACACCATATCCTTCCTAACTCTGACCAAAACCATCCTTCAGAAGCTTCTAAGCATCCATCCCAGTTCTACCTTGTAGGCCTTACTGAACAAACTGTCTCTCTTCTCCACTTGATGGCAGTGAATTATCATGTTCGTTTAAGTCAGTGGTTCTCATACTATATAGTATGTCAAAATCGCTATAGGGGCTTATTAAAATATGGATTCCTAAGGCCCAAGCCCAGAGAGTCTATGTCTGGAGGGTGACCCAGGAATCCACATCTTTTATGAAATCTCCAGGTGATTCTTTCTTTCTTTCTTTCTTTTTTTTTGAGACAGAGTCTCACTTCATTGCCCTGAGCAGAGTACATGGTGTCAGCCTAGCTCACAGCAACCTCAAACTCCTGGGCTCAAGGGATCCTCCTGCCTCAGCCTCCCGAGTACCTGGGACTATAGGCGCACACCACCACACCCAGCTAATTTTTCTATCTTTAGTAGAGATGGGGTCTTACTCAGGCTGGTCTTGAACTCCTGACCGCAAGTGATCCTGCAGCCTTGGTCTCCTAGAGTGCTAGGATTTCAGACATGAGCCAGGGTGCTGGCCTCCAGGTGATTCTTATGCAGATGGTTAGACCTTGCTAAGTCTTTTTGTTTCTAAGCTCAATGTTCCCTGCCACTTCAGCAGTTTCTCATATGACATGACTTAGATTTCCTCACTATCCTTGTTGCTTAAAGCTGCCTGCTAAAATGCACGTCCAAAATATACTCATTGACGCCCTAATTTTTCTCTGTAGCACTTATCCCTATCCAGAATCATGTCCTTCTTATTTTTGTTTAATGTTAGTCCTCCCCACTAGAATATAAGCTTCACAAGGGCAGGGAAATTGTCTGCATTGCTAACTCATGTCATTCAACACTTCTCCCATGCTTGGCACATCAGTAGATACTACATAAAGTTTTATTTTATGAACAAATAGATGGAGATGAAAAGCTGATTTAATTTAGAAAGTGAAGAATGGGGACAACATTGTTATACCAAAGCCCTAAAACTATAGAGAATAAACGATCTATTCTTAAAAGAAGAAATTTCCTTCAAGTTTTTAGAAATAAAAAAATGTTTCAGTCCGTATAATGAACCTTGAAAAAAAGTTTTCACTATTGACTTAGGTCTGTGCAAATCTCCGTGCAGAGGAACAGAAGTTTTGTATTCCTTTGAGTGCAAAACTCAGATTGGAGGGATGAATCAAAGCAGAGCTCATTCATTATAGGATGGGATTTCAAACCATCTTTAGAAGATGTGAAGCCTTTCCTTAATGTAAAAATGCAGGAGCAGATGAGAAGTGCAAATTTATAATGTAAGGAGTTACAAAATTTAAGCAATCTCCAAGGCTAATACAATTTTTATCTAAAATGAGTGACTCTCCTCCCATAGTAAGAGTAATCATTAGGAAAAAATAGAGGAATTAAATTTATTGTATATATTGTTCATTGTCAGAGAACAGTATTGAAAATAAAAGTCCACATGAAATGAAATTAAAACCACATGAAAACCAAATGAAAATTAAAACCACAGTTCAGTACCATTTTATACCTATTTTGGTGATAATCAGTAAGTCTGATAATTCCTTATATTGTCATGGATAGAGTAAGACTTTCATGCTCTAATGGTGAGATTATAAATCAGTGTAATCTCTTTGGAAAACAGTTTGAGTTTCTTAGTAAAGTCTAATCTGAATATATCCCATGAATATTTCCACTTCGAAGGTTATAAGTAGAAAAGTGTCAGTATTTTTGAGTCTACTAGGCCTTTTAGGACTGCTTGGTAGCATTACGTCTACCTAGGTATGAGGACTTCCTGCCTCAAAACCTGCCCATATGTGTGTGCCCCTTTGGGTCAAACCTCTATGGTATAGATTTTTGTACTTCTTTCTTTCTCTTGTTAAAAGATAATGTTCAGAAGAAGATAACATCATGACTGGCATACAGAAACAAAGATGAATGTGTTAAAAGAATTTATTTTATGAGATATGAGGGAACTGGGCAGATGTTATAATCAGTTCAAAGGAAAAGTCAAAATAGCACAGCTTATGTGAAGTAAAGGAAGGTTGAGATGAATTGCCAATGGAGATAAAACTGGTTTTCCACAGTGGGGAGGAAGTCAATTAAAATCATCACCAGACTGGACAGAATTTATGTGTCTATCTATCAATTGCCTGGAATTTAGAAAGAGTTGCAAAGAGGATGAACAGGACTAGAATCTGATAACCCAGAAGGGTATATTAAAGATGATATATAAAGCCTTCTACTGAAACACAAACATCTTACTGATACACTAGTCCAAATAGAATATTCTTTGGATCTCTCACATGTCTGTCAAGGAGAGCTTGACAGCTGGTGCTCAGATATGAGAAATGGACACTTCTGAGTCAAAAGCCTAATATTGCAGATCCCTATAGACACCTGCAAATTCCAGTGAGGTGAAAGGTGCTGGAGCAAATTTATTAAGTCATGTTTTATGACCCAGAATATGATCTATCATGGTAAATGTTTCACGTACACTTGAGAACAGTATGCATTCTATTGTTGTTGACTGCAATGTTCAATAAATGTGTGTTAAGTCAAACTGGTTGTTGAAGCCTTCTGTATCCTTGATGATTTTTCTGCTTACTTGTTCTATCAATTATTGGGAAAGAATATTGAAATCTCGGGCTATAATTGTGGATTTGTCTATTTCTCCTTGCAGTACCATCAGTTTTAGCTTCATGTATTTTCAAGCTCTGTTATTCATTGCAAAAATGTTTAGGATTTCTTAGATCCTCTTGACGAATTGGACTCTTTATCCCTGTAGTAGTTTTTTATTCTTTTTTTTTTGAGACAGAGTCTCGCTCTGTTGCCTGGGCTAGAGTGCCGTGGCGTCAGCCTAGCTCACAGCAACCTCAAACTCCTGGGCTCAAGAGATCCTCCTGCCTCAGCCTCCCAAGAGGCTGGGACTACAGGCATGCGCCACCATGCCCAGCTAATTTTTTCTATATATATATATTTTTAGTTGTCCAGATCATTTCTTTCTTTTTTTTAGTAGAGACAGGGTCTCACTCTTGTTCAGGCTGGTCTCAAACTCCTGACCTTGAGCGATCCACCCGCCTCGGCCTCCCAGAGTGCTAAGATTACAGGCGTGAGCCACCACGCCCGGCCTCTACTTTGATATTAATATGGGCAGTCCAGTTTTCATTTGGCTAGCATTAAAATGACATATCTTTTACTTTTAACTTATTTGTGTTTATATATATGTGCATTTTGGTAAGCAGCTTATAGTTGCATTTTACTTTTTTTACCTTATCTGAAATTTTCTGCCTTTAATTTAGAATGCTTTGACCATTTACATTTCACATAATTATTCATATGATTAGGCTGAATATATTGTTTGGCTCTTTATTTCCTGTTAGTCTCATCTGATCCTTGTTTCCTCCTCCTTCCCTTCCTGTTCCTCCTCCTTCTCCCTCTTTTTCTTCTTTTTCAGGATTTATTGAGTATTTTATATGATTTCATTTTATCTTCTTTGTTGACCTATTACCTGTAGCTTTTTGCCTTGTTCTTTTAGGGGTTGCTTTATGATTTATAGTATACATCTTTACCTTATCTTAGCTTACCTTCAAACGATATTATACCACTTCACATATAGTATGAGAATCTTACAGTAGTCTACTTCAATTTGTTTTCTCCTGACCTTTATACTGTTGTTGTCATACATTTAATTTATCTATATGTTATAAAGCTCAGAACGCATTATTATTTTTGTTCAATCAAGTGTATTTTAAACAGATTTAAATAATAAGAAAAATATCTTATATATGTACTAACATAGTTCCCCTAAGTTACCCTTCATTCCTTTATCTTATATTATGAAAATGTATATCTTACATTTTCATCTGGTATTATTTTCTTTCTGCATGAAGAACTTTCTTTAACATTTCTTGCAGTGCAAGTCTTCTGGTGATGTATTCTTTCAGATTTTGTATGTCTGAAAAAGTCTTTATATTGCCTTTATGTTTGAAAGATATTTTTACTGGATATAGAATTATTTATATTTCAGTATTTTAAAGATTTAGCTCTACTGTCTTTTTATTTGCATTGTTTCTCCTGAGAACTCTGATGTCATATTCGTCTTTAGCCATCTATATGTAACTTGTCTTTTTTCTTTGATTGCTTTTAAGATTTTCTCTTTTTCACTGATTTTGAGCAAATTTGATTTAATGCCCTTTGGTGTAGTTATCTTCAAGGTTTTTTGTGCTTGGAATTTATTGAGCTTCTTGGATCTGTTGGTTTATCATTTTCAACAAATTTGGAAATTTTTAAGTCATTATTTCTTCAAATAATTTTTTTGTTCTTTTTCCTCCATCCCTCCAGGGACTCCAATTACATGTATTAAGGCCACTTAAGACCCCACAGTTCACTGATGCTCTTTTTTTTTTTTTTTTTTTGAGACAGAGTCTCACTCTGTTGCCCGGGCTAGAGTGAGTGCCGAGGTGTCAGCCTAGCTCACAGCAGCCTCAAACTCCTGGGCTCAAGCAATCCTTCTGCCTCAGCCTCCCGAGTAGCTGGGACTACAGGCAGGCGCCACCATGCCCGGCTAATTTTTTTCTATATATTTTTAGCTGTCCAGTTAATTTCTTTCTGTTTTTAGTAGAGATGGGGTCTTGCTCTTGCTCAGGCTGGTTTCGAACTCCTGAGCTCAAACAATCCTCCCGCCTCGGCCTCCCAGAGTGCTAGGATTACAGGCGTGAGCCACTGTGCCCGGCCTTCACTGATGCTCTTTTTTATTTTTTAAATTATTTTTTCTCAGTGTTTCATTTTCTATAGTTTCTACTGTCATGTCCTCTCTGCCTTCTCTTTAGGGTCCTGCTTCTTTTGGAGGAAAGTCTGGAAGTTTGGGGGAGACCTGAAAGTCTTTGTTTCTTTTTCCATCTTGGAAGGCCAATATTTGGTCATTACAGTTTCTTAGACTTATGTCGGTCATAGTCTTCTGAGTGAAACCATGAATATGACCAAAAAACCTTCCTCTTGTTGAGACAGACCAGGTTTCATAGGACAACTTTGATACATTTAAACCAAATCTCTCTTTCTCCACTTGGTCTTACCAAAGACTTTCTCCATTTGCACTAAAGAACACAAGAAAGAAGAGTGAAGAGAAATAAATGCTCCCATTTGCCTCAAAGATAATATTTATTCTTCAAGTTAAATGGGTTATATTTAACTTGAAGCTTTAAGGGTCAGTGGAGAAATTCACCACTATTAATTGGGTGAGAGATGCTACATTCCAAACAATAGTATTTTGTTGGGACTTCTCTATAAAGAGCATAATAAAGGGTAATATGGAAAAACCATAAAAGTCCAGGAGGTTCTTGTATCTAAGCAGACAATGTATCTAAGCAGACAATGAAGCTAAAAAAGGTCAATTCTTCCCAAATTTTCAAATTTTTTTCATGTAGAAAAATTTTTATTTTTATGTAGGCAAATTCATCAATTGTTTCTTTTCTGGTGAGAAGTAGCATTTAACTTTACTCTTTTTTGTTTCTTTCCCTTGCATCAAAAATTAAACTTCATTGGCTACAGTCATATCAGTTCTTTAAAAAAGAAAAATTAATGAATGACCTGAAAGTCAACTTAAATAATAATTTTAGCCTCTGTCATTTACTTTTTGTCATCTTGGATAAGTCATTTTATATCATTGAGAGTGGTTTTCTTCATCAGTAGAAAGGAGACTTAATAACCTAGAGAGATCCTTTGTTTTAAAATAAGTCCACAAATTATTTGATACTCCCTCCCTTCAAGAGGTGGAACTTAAATCCTCTTCCATTGAATGTAATTGGGACTTAGTGACTTGCTTCTAACAAATAGAAGAATATGGAAGAAATGATGGTGTGTCGTTTCTAAGCCTAAGTCATAACAGACATTGCAAATTCTTCCATGCCCTCTCTATCCCGCCCCCCGCCCCTGTCTCTCTGTGATCCCGTGTTCTGAGGGAAGCCATATTCTATGCCATGAAGCAATTCGAGCAGTCCTCTGTTTTGTGTTTGTGTGTGTTTGTGTGTGTGTGTGTGTGTGTGTGTGTGTGTGTGTGTGTGTTTGTGTTTTGAGACAGAGTCTTGCTCTGGGGCCCTGGGTAGAGTGCAGTGGCATCATCATAGTTCGCTGCAACCTCAAATTTCTTGGCTCAAGTGATCCTCCTGCCTCAGCCTCCCAAGTAACTAGAACTAAAGGCAGGCACCAGGACTCCTGGCTAATTTTTCTATTTTTAGTAGAGACAGGGTCTCGCTCTTGCTCAGCCTGGTCTCAAACTCCTGAGCTCAAGTGATCCTCCCACCTCAGCCTCCCAGAGTGCTAGGATTACAAACACGAGCCACCACGCCCAGCCTTCAAGCGGTCCTCTGGAGAGGCCCATGTGGCAAGGAGCTGAGGCTTCCTTCCAACAGTCAGTGCAGTGAGGAACTGAGGCTACCTACCAACAACTATGTGAGTGAGTCATCTTGGAAATGGATCCCCAGTGCCATTCAAGCTTTTGGATGACTGCAGCCATGGCTGACATCTTGACTGTAATCTCATAAGAGACCCTGAGCCAGAACTGCCCAAATAAACTGCTCCTGAATTCCTGACCCTCAGAAACTATGAGATGATAAATGTCTGTTTTTAAGGCATTAAATTTTGAGGTAATTTGTTATGCAGCAATAGAAAATGAACATATTCTAGAACCTTACAGATCCTTCTAGTTTATAGATGCATAATTTAAATGCAGAAAGATGTATCCGTAGTTGCCTCTTACTTTTTCTAATACTTTCCAAATTGCTTTTCCTGGTATATTTAAGAAGTCTTCCTTGAACAGCCTACATTCCATACAACAAAACATTTTAGGAAAAAACCTTAGTGACCTTTTTCAAATAGAGATATTTTTCAACTGGGTACTTACTATTTTGATAGTTTTTACATTTTAATAAAATGAGACTTTGGGAAATTTATCACCTTCCATAGAGTTCTGGAACAGGAAGGGCTCTTAGATCCTTGGAGGGCCATCAGGAGCTATGTGGATCCCTTGACATGTATGCAATGTGTTGTAATAAGAGCATTTTCTAAGATAGAATGTGTATAGCTTTTACCAGATTTTCATTGAGTCTTGAGCCCCACGTCTCCCCCACAGAAAGAGTTAAGAACTACTTGTCTGGTTCCTGTTCCCACCTGTAGGAATTCAGGCACAGAGAGGTGAATGACTTACCCACAGTTAGAGACAGAGATCTTCTGACTCTGAGCTCAGTGCTCAGACTCTAATCTGTGAGATAAATTCCACCTACAAGAGGCAGCTCAGGGAAGAACTGTGTTTGCAATGCCCTCCAATATCCAGACCCTCAAGACAGACTTTTACATTGATTATTTTGCTATTGCATTATTTCCTGTTTGTTTAACTCATCAAGTTCCTTCAGGAAGGAGGTGAAATGAGTCTCCCCCAAAAGATCTCCCCTCCTGGCAGATCTCTTGGCGTGGTTCCTTTCAGTTTCACCTTTATATTGAAGCATACGGGAGCTCAGTCAAAGTGATTTTTCACCATGGGACCTGCTGGAATCCAAAATTACTCCGTGAAGGAAACACATGCTTCTCTGACTTGATCACTATGGATATGTCACATATGTTTCTTCAGTATAGTTTGAAACCTTCACTTCTTTGCAGTGCTGTTACCCATCTCTTTCTGAACTAAGCTGGATGCGATTATCATCATCATCATATTAATAAATTAAGAGATTTGGGTTGATGGACTGAACATCGAAGTTATATTCTAATATTTATGTTGGTTCAGAATACATTCTGCCTATTTAGAGATTAGCAGGTGTTAAGAAACACCCACAGATGCCTGAAACATAAGTATAAATCTTTGTAGAATGAAAACGTCTTGTATTCCTCTTATATCTTGCAAGGTGCTGGTCATTCATTAGGTTCTTTTTAAATACTTCATCACCAATAGTATTGAGCATTGAGCATGAACATGCCTGGGCTGCTTAAAGCCAATAGAGTCATGTTATAAATGGCTGGGCCTAAAAGTATAAGAAGTTCTTGTTTTCCACTGACTTTTCTACTTTAAGCTATCTGTACTTCAGCTTTCCTATAGACACTCACCCCACATAAATTTGCCAGCTATTCCCACCATCCCCGTGTGCTCTAGGACCCAATCTTTTTGCTGTGGCCAAAGCCAAGTCAGAGAGACCATGCCTGAAACTGAGAATGTGGGGATGAAGAATCTGTGCTGACGCTATCAACTGCCCAGAAAGGCCTAAACTTAACTCCTGGCTGTCCACCCTCCCACTTAGCTCCAGAAGATAGCTGCTGTGAATAGGTTCCTGGGTTTGGCCAAATGATCTAGCATCATCTGGTCCACTGTTCAGACTCAGAGAGCAACTGCCAAAGGTGGAAATGGACTCAGAGCCTTGGAAACAGTCCCAGGATTTCTAAATGCAAATGTTTCCAGCAAATCCAACATTATATCCTAACTTGTAAAACAATCTTATAGCAAGAAGATAAAGTTAAGTGACTCGAGTACTGATTAGATATGTTTATTTTTCCATAAACAGAAAGATATGGTTATAATTGGCAGGAGGAAGGGACATATTTCATATTTTGGTGATTTTTTTGAAAAAGTAAAAATAGCTCTATATTTGAAAGTAATTTCACAATAACACGTTAGCCTTGTCTGAGGAATGGTAGAAAAACCCTTCGACAAGGAATAAGTTTATTTTTAAGCTTCCAAGGGGTTGAATTTAATTATAGATGGTAGCAAAGAACAGAGAAAAGATCCTTGAAGTTTTCTAAAGAAAAACTAAGGTGAGATTTCCTAAAAGGATAATATGTTCAACAAGTTATAGTTTTTAAAAAACAGAGAGAATAAAAGAGAAGAAAGGAAAGGGCAGAAAAAAACCCTTTTGGTAGTGATGGAGTTCAGGATGCATTGCCCCAAAATGTGGCACCCTGGCATTTGAGAAAATAGCAAAGGCAGGAAGGTCACCCTCACCTTCCCCTGCTCTTCTCCCCGAAAGCAGGTCATAAAACCCAGGAAGAATTTTCTGACCTTCCCCTGAAGCAAGACATAAGATCCTCATGTGAGAGGTACCCTCCCTATATGCAGAGAAAAGGAGCATCCTTATCCCTAAGGACAAAGGACACAGAGAAGAATCTGAACAGGCTTTGCTAAATTTCCCCAGTTTGTTACCATTAGATCATACTCTTTGTCCAATTCTATTTCTCAATGACTATCTATTTCTTCATCAAAGCTGGCATAAAAATACACAAGTTTAATTGCTACTTTAGGTCTTCATTCCCTTATGAAGGCTCTTGTGTCACCTAAAACTTATGTTAAATACATTTGTATGCTTCTCTCTTGTTAATCTGTCTTTTGTCAGGGGCCTCAGCTGTGAATCTAGAATGAGTGAGGAAAAGATATTTTTCTTCCCCTGCAGTGGTCCTCTTTGAATCTACCCAGAAACTGTTTCATCTGAAAGTTTGGAAGTACACTAAAATGATGTAATTTAAGAAAACAAATATAGTTTTGGTGATTGTATCAAGAAAACATACCTGCTCTATACCTTGGGTAAGACACATGGCCCAGCAGAGAGACTCAGGAGTGATAAACTATGATCACTTCTGCTGTCTGCAGATTGCTTCAGCTGGGACCTTGCAAAGCAGAGTCAAAACACGGACAATGGGATTTTAATTATTTTTATAATAGTAATACTAACATTTAAAAATTTTTGACTTTTACTAAGAGAGCTGTCTAAATTTCAGCTTTCTATAAGGATTAGATATTTTGATTTTGCATACACAAGATGCAAGTATGCATTGAATATGAACTACAAAGCAACATTAAAAGGGAAATACACATTGCAGAAAATATGAAAGTAGATAAGAGCCAAGTTGATAAGTATAAACTGTGTATCTTTTACTACTTAATATTCTACTATTGGTGCTTAGAAATATTTACTATTAAAAAACAAGGCGTGTCAATGGTTTCCAGAGCAATTCTGCTATACAGAATCAAATGATGATGAGAAATGCTTCATTTTACTCTTTTATTTTGTAGGTATTACTACTTGGCATTCAGAGCACATCAAACACCTCCTGCTGGCAAAGAGAGCTGTGTCGCTATCTTGGAAAAGTCCAGATTAGATCACTGGGTGCTGGGAAAAACAAAGGTAGTTCTTTATTTATTGTTCAAATTGTCGCCTGTGATGCTTTACTGCCTGCCTTTGTTTCTCGTCAGTGACAGCATCAGCATGAATAGCTCTGTAACCTGTGTAGCTTAGCAGACAAGACCCCAACCTAACAATGGTCTTTGCTGGTCTCAAGTCAGGGGTCTGGGGACCTTAGGGACCAGAGAAGGGAGGTTTACCTCCTGTTCTGTAAGTAATTTGAGAGCCATTTGGCATTTCTAGAATGAGATCTTTGAGCTCATCTTAAAATGTCCCTTTTCTCAATGCTACTTATTCCAGTACCACATGTAAATATACAAATCATGCTAATGGCAGCGATGAGTTTCTTTTAGAGTTTTTTTCTGTTTTTTCATTAGACTCATGTTATATACTGTGTACCCTGATTATTAGTGTCATCTGTGTGGCTTTTCATTTGGGAAAACATCACATCCCTTTAGGATCCCATGTTTTTATGGTCCATTTGGATTGCCCCACAAAGCCAGCTTATCCTGAGTGTTGATGGCAACACCACTGCTCCTCAGCCAAAATTAGATAATGTGGATCACCAGGTCCCTCTCCTTCCAAACTTCCACTGCAGGTCAGTCCTACTGGTTAGCACTGTCATCAGTGGCTGTGGGGAAAGAGAGTAGAGCTCAAGCTGAGAATGAAACTTCTGGCTGACATGAGACAGGCACGGAGATCACTGAGATCGCCTAAAATCCTATTAACTTCATCATCTGTTTACATCAATAATCAAAAATTGGCTCATCCTCAGAAGGGGAATTGCATTTGTCCCCAAGAAGTCAGTAATATGAACATAAATCAATCACTATAAACTTTATTTAGATAGTGGCTTTTAATATTTTCATTAAGAATATGTTGCAGTAGAGTGAATTTCTGTTGAGGAGCCCATATGTAAGGCCAAAACTAATGTCTCGTTTCAGGTTTTTCTCAAATATTACCATGTTGAGCAATTAAATTTGCTACTGCAAGAAGTCATAGGCAGAGTGGTTGTGCTGCAGGCATATATCAAAGGGTGGCTTGGAGCTAGGAGATACAAAAGAGTCAGAGAGAAGAGAGAGAAGGGAGCCGTTGCCATCCAGTCAGGTAAATGGTTCAGTTCTCATAAATACTGCCCCAAGTCTTGCTATTTCTTTAAACACTCGGGCCTACTCACTTGTTACTTTTTTCAGTGGCTTCTTCTCTTTCTCTTTCCCCTCCAACCTTCCTTCCTTCCTTCCTTTCTTTCCTTCTTCCTTGCTTCAGCAAATATTTGTCAAGTGCCAACTACAGATCAGGCCCTGTGCTAGGTGCTGAAATAAAGCCATGAGCAAGACTGTGTAGGAACAAAAGGAACTTTCTTTCCCTGCCCCGAAAGTTTGATAATTTCAGTCTATAAAACAAATCGACAATAGACAGAAAAGGCATACAAATTTTATTAATGTACAAACACATAGGAGTCACACAAAGTATGAAGGGCTAGATAGTTGAAGCTTAAATACCCTGTTCATAGGGGAGAGGGAAGTGGAGGATGTAGGCAATTGTAGAGGAAGATAAAAAGATTTTTAGGGGAGATGAATGGGCCCCCAAAACAGACAATAGCCTGTGACAGAGTTTGTGTGGGCTCTGGGTGTGGTGTCAGGTCTAGTGTTCCTGTGCTATGCATCCCTTTCCTCCAGTAAAAAGTGATTCACAACAATTGAATATCTTCTGGAGGATGCAGCCTTCAGGTAGATAGAGGACTTTAGAGAAAGCCCTTCCCTGCATTTGCTGCTGCCCGGGTACTCTCAATTTGAAGAACATTATTTGAGCCCCAACAACCACCATGGTTCCTGACCTTGCAAATAAGCAAACAAGTCTTCACGACATACTATGTCAAGATAGAGGCAGTATGAGTGGACCGATGATGTAAAACCCCCTGGCACAGACACGTTGCCACATCTCCCAGAATGATTGAGATAATATGTACTAGGTCCATGACCAGGTTTTCAGCATCAGAGTTACTAATGCCATTTCCAGAAGGCTTTTCTAGCCCAGATGGTACTTGTAAACCAAAGGAACAAATTGCTAGACTCTCTCATATGCCCAGACCAGTCAGTGCCTATTTGTATACATGTACATGCCATTTGTGTTACAAACAGTGTTTGAGCTCCTGTGCTATGGATGAGTGGTTGTGAAAGCACCAGATCTTGAACAGGGTGGACGATTTCCTTTGTGCTCCTATAAGCCAGCATCATAATGTACCTTGGTCCACTTTGGACTTTTTGAGCTTACCCAGCATCTTGGAGGGTGGTGATGTTCAGACTGAGGTGGGAGGAACAAAGAGAAGACACTCATGCTCCTGGTGGGTGGCTTAATGCCCCAGTTCTGAATCTAAAGGACTCACCGCCCCCACCCCAGAGAGTCCCTTCCTCTTTTCTTTCCTTCTCTTCACCTGTCTTCCTTGCTTTTCCCCTTCCCGTTGCATATTTCCTTCTCCCTCAGCACACCTCTTGGCACAGAGTTCACTTCACAACACATCTAGTGTTGTGCTAATTATTATTTCCCCTGACTGCCCTCTTTATCTTTCTCATCTCCCAAATAAAAAAATATTGAAAGGGTCAGGCTATTCCTTCCCACCGTCCCTCCAAGCCCCTTTCGGCTACAGCGTATCACCAAGTCCTGAAGACACAGCTTCCCCCAGGGATTGGAATGACAGGGAAACACCTCACCTGGGCTAGGGGTCCCACGTGATTCATCAGTGGAATATAGAGTATTCTGGAAACTCATTGCCTGAACATTTTTGAAGCCAAGCCATGAGTACAGAGAGGCTCTTCTTCCCCACCACAGCTCACGTAGCTCTGCTTATTTCGTTCAGTGAGAAAGCCGAAGGGAGGAGGAGAGGGGGGTATAGATTGGAGGGGAAACAGCTTATATCAATTCTCTGGTATGTTCTTAAATTAATGTCATTCCTAGCACATGGTTTTATATTTTTAGCCTGGAGAGGATATGATGCTCGAAGGAAATTTAAGAAAATAAGCAACAGAAGAAGTGAGTCTGCTGTTCATATTCAAGCAGGTAATTAAAACATCATTTTCACAGTGTCCACTTGAAAACATTCTGTGACTAAGATCCTATGAGTTTAGAAAAGCTGAAAGGTTAATAATTCAGGAGCTCTGGGATGAGTTGAGAGTTCTTTCTAGTGGCGGTTCCTGGTGCTTGTTCTGACACCCGCTGTGTGATAACGATGAGACTAACAGTGAGCGTTTGTTGCATGCCATACTTGGCCAAGGGTGCTCTGACTAGGTACTCTTATATTACTGATTTTGTAGAAAAGGAAGCCAAGGCACAGAAGTGAAGTGACTTGTCCACAGTCACACAGCTCATTAGTAGCAGAGCCAGCAGTTGAACACAGGCAGTTTGGATAGAGTCAACTTTGCATACTGCCAACTGAACAAATCTCTTTCCCTCTTCACATGTCCCTCATCTGTGAAATGAGAGCATTGGTTAAAAAGGTCTGGAAACTGCCTTCCAATCTTGAAATTTTATTATATGCAAGACCTCTCGGCATAACAGAGGAGGAATAACTCAAGGACTTTCCCAGCAAACTGACTTTCCCAAATCCAGGCCTGTATGTGGCTAACATGGTCCTCTGGGCCCCACAGGGTGAGCATACCATGGCTCTAATGGCTCAGCTTGCCTTGGCAGCTTGAGAGCGGAGAGCTCTGATTACCGGCTCATCCGTCCCCTCCCTGGCTCTCAGGTCACTCTGCTCCTCTGCAAATGTCAGTGTGCACTGTGGCTGCTAGGCCCGCTCCCACCCTCGTTGAAATTGTGTATTCCTAATTGAGGCTCTGGAAGAAACAGGCCCCTGAGCATGCCAGGAGCTCCAGGAACTGCAAGAAATTGGAGATACAATAATTGGAGAGAGAAGGAGAGAGAAGTAGCTAGGTCAGTAGACGCAGCAGCAAGGAGAGAGAGAAGGTTTCACATGCTGCTGAGCTTGAAGCAAACCCTTAAATAAAACAGCTGCAGCCTTTTCAAGGAGGTCCCTGCCCAGAACCTGATATCTTCATTCAAAACTAAAATATCTGGGAGGAAGGGGTGCCATTTAAATGCAAATGTTAATTTTTAACACCAGGCCCCTAGGAATTCTAAGCTCTACAACTTCAAAGCCTCAGGATGAGGCTGCAATTCTTGTTGCAGCTTAAGAAAGACAACTCAAAGTGCATCATTTGTGCCCCACTTGCCGCCTTTCAACACACACACACACACACACACACACACACACACACGCGCGCGCGCCATCTCGCATTAAAAGAGGATATTGACTGATTTCTGATCTTGCAGTTGAGTACAAAGCCAATGCATCATGCGTTTTAAAATACAAACTTTGAGCTTATATATTATTGACCCACTGAATCCAGTATATAGGAACCATAAATCCAATTTTCCCTACCTGAAAATCATCTTTAGAGAGCTCACTGTTTTGCATTCTGTTGCTGCCAAGAGAATGCTGGAATAAAACAGAGATAGGTCTGCTTCATCATCATGGTATCAAGATAGTAATGATTACATCTTTTCAGTGGAGCACTTATGGGATAGGTACCATGAAAGGATAATTTTGCTTAGTGGAACTAGAGAGAACACATTTCTTTAAGGTGCCTCCTGCTTTTATCCTTACAAGCAACCCCCCTTCCTTAAGCCTTGCAGCCAAAGTGTTCCCATCTATCAAGTGGTGTTGGAAACTTCCACTAACCCAGTCTGCGGGGGCTTAGGCAGGAATGAAGGTGGCACTAGCGCCCCCTCTGCCCTCTTAGAAGTAGAGGGTGGCAGCCAGAGCAAAAGCAGATAGAATCTCTTTTGCCCTTCAGTCTACCCCATGGACAGGAATTGACATGCTGGTTTTGTGTTGGTGTTAAAGATGCACAGATAGGGGAACGAGATTTGAAGGCACAGTTGTGTTTATCTAAAAGGCAAAGCAACTCATTCTGACTTTCCTGTTTGGGGCTGTAATCTTCCCAAGCATAATCTTCTCCTTAAAAACTCCTCTTCGTGCCATTAGGACATTTCCAAGTATAACAAGACCCAGAAACAGAGGTTCTCTTACTTTAGAAATCTGTAGGAAGTGGCTTAGGGATGTTATCTTAGCACAATCATTTCTGATTGTTTCTTAGGTTATTCTCTAACTTATTATTTTTTAAAACAAATCATTTCATTTGAAATTTAGATTCTGTGGAATGCATTTGTTTGCATCTCTAGTTCTGGTCCATAGTCTTTTTTTTACATGGTGTTGCTAAGATATGTTATATATTTTTTTAAAAAGAGCAGACCTTGAAATTTAGGAAGCATTTGGCCTACATGTTGCTACAGAGCAGTGCATATTGAAATTTGTTTTCCTTTCATCTCCTTCCCAATAAAAGCAGCCGCTTGGCTTATCCCTTTAGCTTCCTCAGAACTTCCTTTCAGAATTCCCGATCTATTACGGCACATTCACATGCCAGAAACAAGATGCCTTTTCATGCTGTCAACCTTTTCCATCTGAAATGTAAATTAATTCTTGCTGGTATGCCTTGACAGAGATCAAAGTCAGGGTATTAACCTTTCTGGGCTTTCTCCTCATAAGGACCGGGCAGCCCCTGTTAGGAGCCCAGTGTCCTTGTTATCGGGGCCCTCCTCCAGGCAGCCCGCAGTCTAGGAGCCACCATTTCAAAGGCTCAGAGTCCTTTTGGAAATATCCTCATCATTACTTTAAACTGGGTGAGAAATGATCTGCCTGGTTAATTCTGGAGAGATAAGCATGCCCATTTTAATTGTGGGCCCTTCACTCAGATTCTATAAGTTGGTTTAAGTGGTTCTGACAGCAAGTGATCTTGGTGTAATCGAGGGAGGGTCAGGGCTCCGGATTGGAAACCTCTCCCCTCACTCAGAGGGTCATTTCTTGCCTGTCAGTCTTTGAGGTAGGCCACATTTGCATTTTCAAAATAAACAGATGCCTTTCAAATACATGAGCTGGTGGTCTAGAGATCTCTGTGGGCCCAAACAGTTCACCAGCCAGTGATCAAATGCTTAAAGAGAAAACAAACAGAAAAAAATACTCTAGGTACACAGGATACATTTCCTATGTGTATAACCTCGCACAGTCAATAAAGGGTCTTTATGAGATGCGGGGAGGTGAGGGGAGAGGGAGTGTGGGATCCTGAGCAAAGGGTTTTTTGGGGGGGAGGGGAAACAAGTTTGAATGTCCCCTTAGTGAGAAGTGCCATGTTTTATTGTTTTTATTATTGATTGATTCTGATAATGGGTTCTTGCCATAGGAAAATACATTCCTTTAAATGCCAAAGAATTAAAATATGTACTTTTTTTAATCAGAAAAATAAAATTGCACATATTAGTGTCCAGATAGATAGAATATTCTCAATAAAAACTAACAGTTACATTTATTCGATTTCTAATCTATTACATTTAAAAATTAACTCAAGTTTCAGAAAGTAGACCGAACTAGACTTATTCAACTACAAAATGCATATATCCCTCAGTGAATATATTATCAAAACAAACAAACTGCAGGGAATTTTTTTTTTTTTTTTTTTTGAGACAGAGTCTCACTGTGTTGCCCGGGCTAGAGTGCCGTGGTGTCATCCTAGCTCACAGCAACCTCAAACTCCTGGGCTCAAGAGATCCTCCTGCCTCAGCCTCCCGAGTAGCTGGGACTACAGGCATGTGCCACCATGCCCGGCTAATTTTTTCTATGTATTTTTAGTTGTCCGATTAATTTCTTTGTATTTTTAGTAGAGATGGGGTCTCGCTCTTGCCCAGGCTGGTCTCGAACTCCTGAGCTCAAACAATCCGCCTGCCGCGGCCTCCCAGAGTGCTAGGATTACAGGCATGAGCCACCGCGCCCGGCCGTGCAGGGAATTTTTGAAAGATTTATGATGTCTTTTTGTTAATTTTTTGAAAGCACTGGCTTTAAATTGCCCCTCTAATTCAGGATTTTGTTTTTAAATGGGAGCAAAGTTGTGGGCCGCCCTGTCTCAAAGGGGAAAAGCCCTGAGGGTAGGTGACAGCCCCTAGGGGCTGGAAACAGAATTTCAGGGAGTCTCCCAGGAGCAACTGGTCTTCAGCACCATCCCCTACCCCAACCCCATATACACACACAGAGGAGCAGGGAGAGCCCATTGGTTTACTGCACAGTTTCATCTAATGGCTTCAGTGCTATGGAAATTGTTTTCCCTTTCTCTCTGTTCTCTGATCAGCTTTCTACTTACTCCACTCCGCCCTACCAACAACACAGGTGTTATCGGGAGATAACAATAGCGCTAACAATGATGGCCATATCTCCTCTGATGCTCTTTGGGGAGAGTGCTTTTCAGAATGTCAGCGGGGACTCTGCCCCGGCTGCTGGGGCGCCTTCCTTGAGCCTGCAAACAGGCATCTTACACTGCTGTGGCTGGAAACCACTGGGTGCATCATGTGACACCCACAAAGCGGAGCTGCTTTAAACGCTGCTTCCAGAAGGGAAAGTAAGCATTGCATCCAGACAGGCTTACCCTACACTGTAACAGAACCAAGTTTTTAGTGTTTAAAACTGCCTGAACTTTTTTTTTTTTTTGATCCTGAAACTTTAGAAGGAATGTTTAAACTTTTAAACCTTTTCAGGGTAAGGCTTCCTCCTAGCATTTTCTAATTTTAAAAGGCTGTTTCCTTTAGCATTGTTGGTGGGTTGGCAGTGACTAGGTGGTTGCAACAATTTCCTGGAACTAAATTTCCAGAAATATCCCTGTAACTATATTTAAATTGGGGATATTTCTTTCATTCATTCACTTAACTACGAATAGATCATTAAATATGAGATGTCCGATTTTGAATCAAAAGTTTAGTTTATTATATCTCAAACAAGAAGCAGTACAATTAATCAAAGTATGCACCTAAACTATCAATACAGTTTTGCCATCTTTACAGTAGCTTGCTTATGCCAGCAGCGAAGAAGCCTGGAGAGCAAATGGCGATGAAATCGTGAAAGATGTTTTCCATAGCTTGTTGAGAATCGAATATTTTTTCCTTGCAAGAAGTGGTCCAAAGCCTGGAAGAAGTAGTAGTCAGTTGGTGCAAGGTCTGGTGAATATGGTGAATGACAGAGAGTTTCCAAGTCCAGTCAGTCTCTGTAATTTCAGCAGTGTTGTTTGTGTAACATGTGGTCGAGCATTGTCTTGCAAGAGGATTGGCCTGTCTATATTGACCAAGCTTGGCCACTTAATCACAAGCATCCTCATCATTTTATCCAGTTGCATGCAGTAGACATCTGCTGCAATCAATTGACCAGGTTTCATGAAGCTGTAGTGGATAATACCAGTGCTGGACCACCAAACAGACAACATTAGCTTTTTTTGATGAATATTTGCTTTTGGACTGTGTTTCGGCACTTCATCTTTATCCTACCATTGTGCCGAACACTTGTGATTGTCAAAAAGAATCCATTTTTCATCACACATAACAATATGATGTAGAAATTGTTCACCTTTATGTAGTGACATCAAAGAAAGGCAAGCTTTGAGACAATTTCTCTTCTGACGCTCATTTAATTCATGTGGTACCCATCTATCTAGCTTCTTTACCTTGCTGATTTGTTTCAAATGGTCTAATATTGTTGGAATAGTAGCATCAGACCTTGCTGCTAATTCACATGCAGGTTGAGATGGATTCACTTCCACTACAGCTTTCAGCTCATCATATTCACCTTGGTCTCAGGTCACCCACATGGCTCATTTTCAAGATTAAAATCACCGAATGGAACTTCTCAAACCATTGACATACTGTGCATTCATTAGCCATATCCTTCCCAAACACATTGTTGATATTTCAAGCTGTCTGCACTGCATTTGTTCCATGATGGAACTCATATTCAAAAATAACTCGAATTTTTTACTTATCCATGGTTTCACAAAAATTGCTCTAAAAAATATTTTGAAAGATAATCATAAGCCAAAACATGTGTTCAAAAGAATGAGGATGTACCTTCACAATAAAAGAAAAAAACATGAGTGTCAAAGTGAAATGTCAGAGATATCAACTGTCAAAATTTAGTACTTAAGAAAATCGGACATTCCATACTCAATAACTTAATATTTGTTAAGCAACTACTTTATGCTGGGGCTACCATGGTAAACAATCAGATTTAATTTGGAGCTTCAAATTCTCCCACTCCAATATAGAGGTCTCTAAAATATTCTGTCCATCAAGGGGATACTATTTGAATAAACCAGGTACTCTGTACTAGACCAACATTCACTGAAAAGGAGCTCTATAAAATCTAAAACAATACAGAGAGTAAAAATCATTGTAAAACACAGCCAAAGGTATGCATTGAAATGACCCATGCTTCTTGAAGGTAAAAATGACCATGGTAGATATTTTTCATTCTGATAAAGCTGTACATAAGTAGATTGTCGATCACAAGCCAAACAAGAGAGTTTCAGTGACTGCACCATTGAGAGAAAAGGTCCTCTGTGAACAAACAGAAGGAAAACATGCATGCCCTCCATTACTCCCTTCTGTATCTCTATTTGTTTTTCTCCTTTGATTTTGCTTTTTCTTCACTCCATTTCTATTTCTTTGAAAGATCCCTAGTCATTTCCAATAAAAGCTTAATTCCTCAAAGTGAGTCTTTGTCAGAGGAAGCACAGGTGTGAGAGGAACGTTCCAAACTCTTCTTGACTCTAGGGCAGGAGCCAGCTGCCTCCGTTTTCCTGGTGTTTTAGGCCATGTCCACACCATAGTAAACAAACATCTAAGGAAAGAACTGCCTGGTGCACCTGAGCTTGAGTTGAGTTGTGAACTGCAAACTAGTTCCCCTGTCTTCTAAACCTCTGTTTGATGGAAGACAGGGTGCCCTTCAGACTTAGGCAAGGCGTCAGTCCACTCTCATGCTATCTTGGTTTCTCTAGCTCTCTGTAAGTAAAGAGCTGGGGCTGGTTTCTGACAGCTATAGGCTTAACATTTTGGAGGGGGAAATGTTTGGGCAGCAAGCATTATGATTTACTTTGGGAAAACTTGCCTTGTCTGTGACAGGCTCAGAGCAAGTGGTTTACAGCAGAGAGAAGACCGGCCTGTGGCTTCAAGGTTTCTGACAAGAAATGAGCTCTGCCAAACCTCTCTTTGGCACAGACAATAGAATTCTTGTCATGGCATAGCTTGGAATGCAGAGAAATGTCCTTTTCTGTGCAATAAAATTATTGACCATGTTACGATTAAACAAGCTAGAGTGCAGGGTACTGTTTACCTAATGTGCAGAGAGGAAGCTACAAAGTCAATGTGGGTTTGGGGTCCACTGGTGCCTGATGTCATATTGACATGGCACGGAAATATGCTTAAGACAAAACTTTGGTGCAGCAGTTGGAGCCCACCCCCACCCCAGGACTCAAGATTAAAACTTCAGAGGAAGCCCATGGTCAGAGCCTCTTCAGTTTGGAATCAGTTTTCTCCATTGTGGACGTCATATAGAGCTCTAGAATGTGGCCACAAAGAGGTAATCCCTGAAATGGTATCTTAACCACCTCAACATCAAATAGAGCAACATTATTGTGATTGATAACACACTCAAGTTGCCTTTACTCTATGTCTTTAAATTTAAAATATTTTTCATGTAGAATCATAAAATGTTATGACATTTTATAACTTTTATTAGTTGTTTAGATAGTAACCACATAATATTACCGTAAAGAAACATAGGCTGGGCAAGGTGGCTCATGCCTGTAATCCTAGCACCCTGGGAGGCCGAGGCGGGATGATTGCTTGATCTCAGGAGTTCAAGACCAGCCTGAGCAAGAGTGAGAACCCATCTCTACTAATAGTAGAAAAAAATTGGCTGGGCTTGGTGGCGCATGCCTATAGTCCCAGCTACTCAGGAGGCTGAGGCAGGAGGATCACCTGGGCCATCCTAAGAATGTGGAGAGCCAAAGAATTTAGAGTCAAAACAATGGACTTTAAATCCTGGCTATGCCATCATTTACCATGTAATTTGGGGAAAATTATTTAACTTCTGAGCCTTAATTTTCTCAGCTGTAAAATGAGACTCATTAAGGCCTAATTCTCAGGACTGTTGTGAAAATGATAACAGGTAATTTATGCAAAGCATCCTTCATAGTACCTGACACATAGTTGGTATTCAATCAATGAAACATTAGCTCCCTCTCTCTGCCCCCTTCCAAAAAAAAGTCTGTGAAATACTTTTCTATGGTGAGCATAATAATGTTGTAACTTCAAAAAGATGAAACAATTTCACTTTTGGAGAAAAATAGTACCTGTCAGATCTCAAATATGGTTATAATAAAATCTTTATAAAAAAGAGAATTTTCTAAATCTTAACTTATGTCATGTTTGACAGGAAAAATTAGACTACAACAATAACATGTGAAAGATTTCAAGTGGTTTTGTTTTTGTTTCCAATTTTCCAAAGAACTGTGCTCCATCATGCTGAAAGCTTGATTCATTTGTGTAGATAAATTTTTCAGGGACCTCACAATTGTTAAGACTTAGGTGACGTGCTACTGATACCATTTTCCCCCGTCACTGATTTGAGGCCTTTTTGTAACTTATTCTGAAAGATAGCAAGTCTCCCCCTTACCCCCTTCCACGAAGCCAGAAATTCTAAAATCCAGGAGCTAAATATCACCCAGATTTGTTGCCTGCTGGTGTGGAAAGTGAGTGGCCTTTTATATGTCTGATTAGTTGGAAGATCTTGGTGTGCCTATCATGTTTAACCCACAGTGACGGGTGACTGGCAGCATAACAGCTGAGCGACAGCCATTTGGCTAGAAGTTCAAACCCCAACACGATGAGCCATAGCAGGATCACAGTTTGATTTGCTGTGGCCATGAAGTCTGAATCACCAAATACAGAGGCAGAGGCAAGGGTGACAGCTGGTAGCCATTCTCGTCAATAAAATTGTGATGGTTGAGATGCACAAGTAACCAGAGCCTGCTAATTTCATAGACTTTGAGCCAAGTGCTTAGTGTCAAAACCAGCTATGGTCAATGATGCAAATTGTTGTGAAGGGTCCCTCGTCAACAGCAAGGCTTTCCCTGTCAGACTCTGTCCTCCTAATGGATTAGAAGCAGATTGGATCCTGCTTTCCAAGAACAGATCCAGTTTGAGGAGGAGGCCTTATTTTTTAAAATTCTAGTAACTTCTTAAAAGTCAGGTTTATTAAGGTATAATTTACATAAAGTTTAAACAGGCTTGATAAAACTGGACAAATACATACGATCAGATAATCCCCTCCACAACCAAGAAAAAGAACATTTCCAAAAATTCCCTTGTTCCCTTTTTGTCATCCATCCCTCCTTCACCCTCAGCCCCTGGTGACCACTAATGGAGTTTCTGTCTCTATAGTTTTGCCTTTTCCAAAGCATCCTATAAATGGAGTTATACAGTATGCGGACTTTTGGGTTTGGCTTCTTGCACTTAGCATAAATGTTTTTGAGATTCATCTGCATGGTTGCATTTATCAGTAGTTTGTTGATTTTCCTTGCTGAGCAGAATTCCAGTGTACGGATGGCCACAATTTTATTCCTCTGCCAGTCAAAGGACATTTGGGTTGTTTCCAGTTCTTGGTGATTATGAATAAAGCTGCTATAAACATACAGAGCTTTATCTTTCCAAGAAAAATTTCTAAGAAAGTAAATAAACTTGCTTCGTAGGAAACCAGAACTGTATGAGCAGGAATGATTCTAAAGGTGGAAATTGTTTCCTTTTTGATTAGAAGACGGACATCCTTATTTTCCTAACATCTTACATAGCAAGTTACAGTTTATATAAAGCACTTTCACTCACCTTACTTCCTGTAATTGTCATTATAGTAACCCTGAGAGGTAGGCTTGGAATCTTTCCTTGTTTTACGGATGGAAGCTAGGAAGTCTCCTGGAATCCAGACTTCTCAATTCTGATCTGCTGTCCTCTCCCTCAGACATTTTCTCAATATCCTGTCTGTGCAGAACATTCTGCTAGGTTCTTTGGAGACGGTCACAAAAATAATGTAAAAATGTGTTTTTATTCCCATCAAGAGAGGACAGTCACATAAGGAACCAGGACCTACACCGCTGGCCCAAGCTTCAGAGAAGTACTAAACTAGGCCAACTAACACAGCCACAAGAAGCGAACAGTCTATGAAGTTACCTCTAGTCATTTTTGGAAGCAGGCAGGACATAAATTATAAGAGATAAATCCAACCTGAAGCTGACGGAAGTCAGAAGACAATAGAGTGACAGTCCCTAGGTGCTTGGAGGGAAGGAGAATTCCCCAGGCAACGATGTTCCAGGGCAGGCAAAACACTGCTTTCTAGGATCATGGAAAACCTCCCTCCTTGGCTTCCAAGTTGGGGAAAGCAGTTACCAAGCAGGACTTTCTTTGAACTCGGTCAAAGTTTAACTGGGATAATGACTGGAATTAAGTGCTGGAGAATCAAAGTGGAAAATGTTTTCATAGACCTGAATTACTGGGCTTGTTTTGTGTAGCAGAGATGGAGGCCAGGATTTTTGACGGGGCTGTAGAACAAAAAAAGTATCAATTCTTTAAGAAAAGGATTTGACTTTTTCAGTGCTGCTTTTGGTGGCATTTCCCTGTCAAACCTCCCACAAGTTGGCCTTTTTATTCTTTATATTCTGATGGCTGATGACCAGCTGTCACTCCAGCCAGAAACCACACTGGCTCCTTGTGAAACCTGCCAGCAGTGGTTAGGAGGGGAAGGCTGGGCTTTTGTGCCTCATCTATATGCGCCTTCTGTGCCAGATACAGTGTGTGCCCTTTGCCAGGCCCATTATGAGGGCAGGAAAGTTTACCCAGCCTAGATTACCAACCAGGAAATCGATCCGGACGGTGTTTCTGTCCTCTGGGTGGGTCACCAAATTCTAGGCCAGGCCAGAGCCTCTTTCCGCAGCAGCTGATCTGTGGGACCCTTAGAGACCGGGCATGTGAAGGAATGTGGGAAGGTCTGAATTTTTGCTTCTATTTATAAAAAGGAAAAAAAAGAGAATAGGCATTATGATTTTTAAATGTTTAAATAAATGGGGCCACATCATATAATATTTAGGGATTCAGACTTTAGGACAAAACTGCTTAGGTTGCAGCTCTGGCTCTTCCACTCTCCAGCCGTGTGACTCTAGGCTAATCATTTAACCTCCCTTTGTCTCAATTTCCTCAGCTGTAAAATAGGAATAATAATTTTCTCGTAAAATAAGAATAATAATTTTCTCTACCTTTCAGGGTTACTATGAGGATTAAATGAGTTAATCTTTGTAAAGGGCTTAGAACAATGCCTAGAACATAATGATTGTGTTTGTTAAATAAAAATAATGGAGCTTTTTTAATGTCCTCTTCCGAAATTTTCTTCCCCCCTAGCCAAATCAAGCTGAATGTACATACTTGATCTTTTCCTTATCTTTCTTCTAGTGATTTCAATCCTTAACATCTGACATGCTCCCCCACCTCCCCACCCCCAAATTAGATTTCCAGGGATGCCATAATAAATTACCACAAACTTCGCAGCTTAAAACAACAGAAATCTACTCTCTCACAGTCCTGGAGGCTAGACGTCCAAAATCAAGGTGTCAGCAATGTTGATTTCTACTGGAGGTTCTGAGGGAAAATCTGTTCCATGTCTCTCTCCTAGTTTCTGGTAGTTCCTGGAAATTCTTGGCATTCCTTAGCTTGTAGGCCCATCACTCCACTCTCAGTTCCCATTGTCACGTGCATTCTGTGTCTCTCTGTGTCTTCACATGGCCTTCTTATAAGGACATCAGTCATTGCCTTTAGGACCCACCTAAATCTAGTATGACCTCATTTTTAATTAACTAATCACACCTGCAAAGACCCTATTTCCAGTAAGGTCACGTTCTGAGGTTCCAGGTGGATGTGAATTTTGGGGTGACACTGGTCAACCCAGTACACCGCCTTAAAAGTTTCAGGGTGCTTTCATATCTTTTATCTCTTTTTATTCTTATTCCCTAATTAGAATGCATGCTTATTGAGGGTAGGGCCTGTGTCTCTTTAGGTGTAATATGAGGCAGCTGGTGTTATTTAACATGAGAGCATTTACTGGGCCACCTTAAGGAAATGGAAAGACAGGGGTGACACCAACCTGGGTATGGGAAGGTGGTGCCTGGGATAGGGGAGGCAACCAGAAGGCGGGAGAAAGACAGGATTTTAAAAATCCCATCTGAGCAAATAAGAAAGGAGAAAGGTCAGGGATTCCAAATATTCTAATATGGTACATCTGGAAGTATGCTGGCAGAATTAGAAACATCCAGAGCCTAAAGGAAGGTGCAGGAAGAGCAAGAACAAGGTCTAGGTCACAGGCCAGGAAGGAAGGAGGTGAGGACAGAGTTAGGGTTGACTCCCTCGGAGCAGAGCTTGAAGACTCTCTCTCCTGTGAGGAGGTGAGGCCCTGCTGCCAGTATAGTTTCTATCAAAAACCAAGAGATCCAATTGAAAGAACCCACCTTCTCCAGAGAGCTGAGCTAGAAGATGTTGGAACATCTTCAGCTCACTGTGACTTTGAGGTCATGGAGAATGGAAGAGGAAATGTGACAGCTGGGAAACTCCCTTTGGTATTTTTCCAGTGGAGCCATTATGTTGGGGAATCCAACAGGAAGTAAGCTGACTGAACAGTGAAAAGCTGCAGTGGGATAGTCCTCAGCTGAAAGTAGTGTGTAGCCTGTCTTTCCCCTGACAGCACAAGAAAGGTTGGTTGTCCATCCACAATGGCCTGTGATCAGGGCTGCAAGATCAAAGGAAGGGAAGGGCACTCCTGAGAGGGAGAGATGTAGAGGAGAGGAAACGGCAGCTTCCTAGGAGAGACCTAGCTCCTCTTTTTACCTCTCTGGTATTGGCAACTGAGGGACAGCAGGAAGGCCACCTAGGGGTCAAGCCAGGAGTCCTGGCTTGGTGCACTTAGGGCTTCTGTTTGTCACCAAGTTCTCCTGTTTGACTAATGCGATCAGTGAAATGGAGGTTCCCCAAATTACCTAATGTCATCTAGCTAGTAGGGAGTCTAGCCAGGACAATTATTAATTCTCATGTTTCCTACTATCGTGCCCTTTCTCAACTACACTGTATTCATAGGCACCAAATCCATAGATGAGATTCATCACTTTGGTGTCTCAAACCACAAAAAAAGTGTGGGTTTCCCTAGCCAAGTTGTATCACCCAGTTTGGTAATTCATCTAGGTGTGGGAGCATAATCTTGAGCAAATTCTTCTTTTGTTTCATTCCACAGGGGACACTTCAGACCAAAGCAGTGACCCACATCCTGCTGTCGCAGGGTGCACCAGGGGAAGTACCCAGGCTCAAGACTGCAGAGAGCCTGGTGACCATAAAGGTGGAGTCATTAGAGGTTTGGGATGGGTGTTCCCTATTCAGGGGCATTCTGGATAAGTTTCCAAAGCTGGAAATGATCACCTATTATATAAGGACCTTCTGCCTGCCACTCTAACTTTTTTACCTACAAATGACAGCTGATTAAATTCAGGGGCAACCTTGCCAGGGGCCTGGAAAGGTGATTTCACAGAAGGGGAAAGAGTGGACAGAGATTAGCTCAGATCTTTTGCAGCTGCCCCTCTGCCTCACTGGGATACTGGTCTAGGTGCAGCTCTCCTTACCAACTGCTTCTCTTCAACCCATCTTCTTGCGGCAGACTCTGGCATGTCTATATAGAATTTACTTTAAGACTTAGGAAAGTTTAGCTTCTTAAGATCTTTCTATGATCCAGACATTGATGCACAGACCTCAAACTCATTGAGAACATTCACGGAGGAAGGAGCACTATGGACAAAAAATTAAAACTTGGGTTTCTAGTCTCAGTCCTCCATTAACTGACATCCTTAAGCTTCAGTCATGGTAAAATGAGAGAATTGGACTAAATCAGTATTTTTCAAACATTTAAAAAATATTGAAGTCTCACCCTTTTGAAGTTTGAAGGTCCCTGGACCTCTGCCTGAAGAAGCAGCTATGATTATTGAAATACGGCCTTTAATGCCAACACCTGCATTTTATGAAACTTGAGGATGAGTTGCCCCAGACTTTGCAGTGGAGTTTACGGTTATAGTTTCTCTCCTAGGCCCAGCGCCACAGCCCAGTACACAGACAGAGAGGCTCTGGGCACTTCAAAATCCTTTGCGACCTCTCACTAGACCTGTGTTTCAAGGAAATACAGAACTGGAGCTTCACCTTGGGGCAAAGAGGTTAGGGAGTAGGAGAAAAGAGAAGCAGCAGGAAGCAAGGGAGCAGCAGTTCTTAAACTTAAGGAGCCTTGAGGGAGGAGACAATGAGAGAATTTTCATTTTCAAAAGAAGGGTGTCTAGCTGTTACTGATCTAGGGTCTAGACCACCTTTTTCCCGTAAAAGTCACAAATTGGAGGTCCTCTGGTGCAGGAGGTCACAAATAGGAGGTTCCCAGCAGACGTTTTATGTTTGGCCAGGCACAGTGTTTTTTAAAAAAATTTGAGTCTGAATGTCTCTAAGTGGGGCATGCGTCTCTGGTTTATCACAAACCCCACCACTCCCACCCTCTTTGCCTGATGCTTCACACATTTATGTTACCTAGGTGGCCCCAAAGGCACTTACCTTGCCAACACCTGCCAATGGTATTTTCATTTTTTCCCCTGACAGTCAAAAGCTTTTCCATCTTATTTCAAAATGGTCTAGTAAAGACTTGGCTCAATTTCCCTGAAAAATATGAATGGCTCAATCAGATTTTGGAAGGACTCAATTCCTCCAGGACTCCACTCCCAGTATTGCTTTCCTTCATTACGCCAGAAACTACTGGGGACCTTCCCTGAGGAAAGGTGACCCATCTCTGGAGAAGCTTTATTGCCCACACCTGCACATTCCCCAAGTATGGCATTTTATGAACATTTCTGCTATTCAAGTTCGTATTTTATTTTTCAGCCATGTCATTGGTCTAATTCCTTTAACTCAACCTAGTGACTTAAAATGAATCACCTTATTTCTGTCTCTCTCTCTTTTTTTTTATCCCCCTCCATCCCCATGTCTCCATTTCTCTAATCTAGCTCAGCAATTAATTTGCCAGAGAAATACCAGGTGATTCCAACTACCACCAGGACATACTTTAAAGTATTTGACAATTTTGGATCCTGCTTTGAACTCAATGGTTTGATAATCTTAACTTATTTAAGTTTGTCTTTTTGGTCTGACCCAAAGCCTTCTCTTGGCTCTTCAAGCAATGCTGGGGGATGTGAGAGCAGACTTCATCTAAGCTTTATTAAGAATATTCTGTAAATTTCTGTTTGGTTTTTATACTTCAAATAACTCTTGAAATCAATATTTTGATGACTGAAGTGTAAATGAATAAGAAACATGGAATAAGTTTTCCCTTCAATCACATGAACAGAAATTCTATGGGTTTTTATTGAAAACCCAGGCAAAGTAACTGCGGGTATTTGCTGAGCCACATTAAAGATGTTACTTCCTCTCTTTCTAATCTTGGACATAGCACCTTTGAAAGGAGAGTCCCAAACCAAAAGAGATTTTATGGGTTTTTTTTCTGGATTTCCTTGTGCTTTTTTCCTCTTTGGATTGTTTTTAAATTGCTCCTTTTTTAACTAAGGATCTCAAAATAGGTGCAGACAAAAGCTTGCAATCTCAGCTTTCCACACAGGCAATACCACTGGGACTTTGATCAGTGGTAGCTTTTGGTGCTGCTGAATTGGGCCAGAGAACAAGATTAAAAATTATTTGTGCTGATTTCCCTTCTTAATAGGGAAATAGAAAGATATTTGTGTCCCTGAAGTAGGCTCCTCTTTTTTCTTTTTATGTCAATTCTTGCTTTTATGTTGCTTATCACAGTATTACAAGTGAGCCTGGACCAAACAGTGTTTTAGAATCTATCCACGAGGGAAAAAACCTGCCTGGTGCTCTAACTGGAGAAGTTTATCTATCAAGAAAAGGCAGGAGAGGGAGGAGAAGGAAACCAGTTAATGAAATTCTAAAAAGCTGTGAATATTTTTTTTACTTCTGGTTTCTTTTTTCTTTCTTCTTTCAATATTGTTTCACTGTGTGGTCAAAATTTTGGGGGGAATAATAAGAATGTAATAATGTCTCGTTTAAATTTTTTCCTTATCCTTTTGGTGTTTATAGCAGTAATAATAATAACAACAACAGATGGTTTTATCTACCACTATAGCTCAAAGAATTACATTTCCTCTACACAAGAGAAAATATATGTCTAAGGAACCAAACTAATGATTTAAAATCAGAATATACTCTTTCCAGAACAGACAACACAAAAACAATTGATTTCTTTATTTCTGTCTTTTGCTACACTCCATCTCTGTCAT
Source organism: Propithecus coquereli (assembly GCF_000956105.1). NCBI lineage: Eukaryota > Metazoa > Chordata > Mammalia > Primates > Indriidae > Propithecus > Propithecus coquereli. Next base: position 3,726,915 of record NW_012149063.1, read on the forward strand.
ACGTTCCATCATTATAATAGCAACTATTTATAGTCAATGCACCTTCTACAATATGTCACAATTGCCAAGTTCGTAAATTATCTTTTTTGGTTATATTTCATTTTGGATGCTCCCAGATAATTTAAAATAGGAATGGCAAATAGGTGCAAAGTCTCTTTCCAATCCTAACTGATTGGTAGTGACTTACTTGGAGCCCTGGTTCTCAGCCCTGGCCACACATTAAAATTATCTGGGGAGCTTTTAATAATTGATGCAACCTCTACCCCAGATAACTTTCAGAACCTCTAGGGACCGGGCCTAGGCATGTTTAAAATCTTCCCAGGTGTTTCTAACGTACAGCCAGGATTAAAAATCATTGATCTGGAAGCAGTGTCTCTCAAATTTCAACATAGATCAGGATCGCCTGCAGAGTTTGTTAAAAACACAGATTGCCAGGCCCTATGTCCAGATTTTTTGATTTACTAGGTCTGGGGTGGAACCCAAGTATTTTCATTTCTAACAAGTTTCCAGGTGGTGATGATGCTGGGGGGCAGGGTTCCACACTTTGAGAACCACTGATATGAAGTTGGTGAAGATGAATTAAGGTTCAGTGGAAAAGAGGGCCATGATTGGTTAATCAATGGCTGCCATGGGCACAGGAAGGAGGAATTGTATTATATTTGTTGCCTTTATTCATCAGTAAACTGTTCTCAATCAAAATGTAGAAATAGGTTACTTCCAGTTAATCCTACCCACATCATTTTTTGTTCCCTGACCTACTATCCATGTCAGCGGACAGCCCAGCCAGGACTGGAAGCTGGTCTGCTAACTCTGTCCAGCACAGTGCCATTCCAGCTACTGTACACTGCTTCTACTAGAACCTACCTGAATTGGGGGCCTTGAATCTCTGTCCACTATTTATATCTATTGCCAGAGAGAGATGGCTTGTTTTCCTGTAAATGAAAGCTATAAAGCATGAGTTACTCTATCCAATTTGCTGGCGGGGACCTAGCACCAGGCAAGACCTGTAGTCCCAGAATAGGTCAGTTTTTTTTGGTTTTTTTTTTTTTTTTTTGAGACAGAGTCTCACTCTTTTGCCTAGGCTAGAGTGAGTGCCATGGCGTCAGCCTAGCTCACAGCAACCTCACACTCCTGGGCTAAAGCAATCCTTCTGCCTCAGCCTCCCGAAGAGCTGGGACTACAGGCATACGCCACCATGCCCAGCTCATTTTTTCTATATATTTTTAGTTGTCTGATTAATTTCTTTCTATTTTTAGTAGAGATGGGGTCTCGCTCTTGCTCAGGCTGGTTTCGAACTCCTGAGCTCAAACAATCTGCCCTCCTCGGCCTCCCAGAATGCTAGGATTATAGGCGTGAGTCACTGCGCCCGGCCAGAATAGGTCAGTTTTAATGATATCTCTTAGAAAAAAAGATGACTGCAGAAAGTCAGAGAGATGCATGAGGGCAGGGAGAAAGGACCTGCAGAGAATGTAGATGGGCACCAAAACCTAGCCCTGCCTACTTCTGAGCTTATCCTTAGGCCTCTAAGTACTTGTTTCTTTTCTCTTAGCTCTGAAGGGCTCTATAGTTCATAAGAGCCATCCACAAGCAGAATCCAACAAGGGCCATGCAGAGACTTCAAGCAACTCATCTGCTGTCACTGAAAAAACTGGGTGAGTCTCATTTATAAAGGTTCCCTCAGGTACTCTGTTCCAATGGACAATGTTTCTACCACTTTGGTATTTTGATGAATTGGAGAGAATGGAGCCAAAAAGTATTTTCTATCATATTCTGCCATATCAGAGGTCTTTACCCTGTGGGCAGTCTTTATTCTACAGAGTAACTGGAACACAATCCTGCTTTTTGGGTTCTCTTCTAAAACCTGTTTGTGGCCTCATTAGGTTAAAGCAGTGGTTCTCAACTGGGAGCAATTTTCTCCCATCCAGATATTTGGCAACATCTGGAAACATTTTTGGTTTTCACAACTTTGGGGGAAGGGTTATGCTACTGGCATCTAGTGGATAGAAGCCAGCGATGCTGCTAAACATCCTATGTTACATGGCACAGCCTCCCCACAACAAAGAATTGTCCAGCTCAAAATGTCAATAGACCCAAAGTTGAGAACCCCTATAGCCAGGCATGGTGGTGCACACTTATAGTCCTAGATACTCAGAAGCCTGAGGTGGGAGGATCCCTTGAGCCCAGGAGTTCGAGTCCAGCCAGGGCAGGCAGCATAGCAAGACTCTCATCACTAGAACAAAATAATTTGAGAATCCCTAGATTTAAGCTAAATCAAAGAGGCAGTATCATTTCTTGTTCACCTACAGGTTTTAGTTAAATATAATTCAAAGAGAATAGAGAAGAGCTTGCCTTTCAATGGACATCTGAGCTGCTCAAGGTCTGCAGCACCTGTTACCCTGGCTAAATGTGGGCTCCAGTCACTTTAAGCCAGGCCAGGCCAGGCCGTGACACCAAGGGCTGGAGACTCAAGGAACTCCCAGGCCTGTTCTTCAGGGAAACCTTCATAATCTGCCTTCTCTAAGAAAAGGTTTCCAGGACCATCACTCATATCACTAGAAGGAGGACACAACTACAGGAAGGAGTGGACCATGGCAAAAGGAAGGTCTAAATAGAATGAAGCTTGCTTTATTTTCCCCCAAATTGATTATGGGGAACTTAATTAAAAGTTTGGTCAGGGATTTGGAGAAAAGTCATTAGACAGTTTTTTGCAATTTTTCATTTGGAAAAAAAAAGGCAGTCTTGATTTGTAATTTTAATAAAAATAATTCTTAATTTTTTGAGACTTCTTAATATTTTTGAGCCTTGAAAAATTCTCAATATGTCCATAGTGGCCTCAAAGTGCCATTGGACTACTTTTAAAGTAGATACTTTAGACTACTTGCCTAAATAGTCAGAATAGCTCATTTCAGGGTAGTTGAGGAAAAGATCTATTATAACATCTCAGAAAACAAAGTTTACAATTTCTGATGTGGCAGAAAGATCACTGAGCTTGGCAGGTGGAAGACTTTGTGTTCTGGTCCTTGCGCTAACGTATTCCAACTGTTTGACCTTGGGCAATTTTGTGACCCAGTTTGGAAAATGACCCCAGAGTGACCCCTTCAACCCCAGAGTGGCTCCCCTCAACCTTAGCTGTTGAAGGACTTTCCTGAGAATATTAGGACAGTGCTCTGAACTCTTCCACTTCCCTTCTCTCCACCTTAGAATTTCTCCTTATTTCTTCAGTTGTCCTTTCCTCCTTTGCTCCCATCTCCCAGACCACAAACCCTCTTCCTTGCATGGTGCTCCTACCCTCCAGGCCCTACCACTATTAGTTAGCACCACCACCCCTTTGCTTTCCCATCTTTCCCACTCTGATATCTCTCTCTCTTTTGCTTATACCTCTCCCTATTCCAACAAAAGCTTGCCCTTGGCCCTGTCCATCCCTCTTCTTACTTTTCCCACTAGACTTCTCAGACCTAAAATCAAGGGCTGCTGCCTCATCCTCTTACCAAACCAACCCCTCCATCCTTTATATTGAAATCTGATTTGTGCCCTCACCATGTCCCTAAAACTATCCTTGGGAAGCTGAGCTCGTAGTTGTTACAGCCTCATCTTCATCAGACACTTTGCAGCATTTAGTTCCAGGGGCCATGCATGCTTTCCTCGAAGAGCCCTCTTCCACAGGTGTCTGTAATACTGCGTTCTTCAAGTTCTTCCCCAGAGATATCCTCAGTCTCTGTTTTCTCTGGCTCCATTTTTCTTCTTTTTCATCCACCATTAAAATAAAGGCAATTCTCCAAGTCTTGACTTTCTTCTTTCTCTGCTTCTCACCTGGGTGATAGCATTTCTCACTGTGTATTCTGGTATCAACTCTCAGCTGTGTGAGCACAAGTCCCAGATCTCTGGTCTGTGCTCCTCACTCCTCCACCCAACTCCTGCTGGACATATATTCCTGATTAACACACCAGAATCTCAACATAAAATCCCCCACTAAAGCACCTCCTTCACCAGACCTCCCACTTCTGTAAGTGGCACAAACACTATCTTGTGACCTGGCGTTGGAACTGGCACAGTCATTCTTGATTCCTACCTCACACTTAACCCCATCTCCAATTATCTGCTACATATTCTTCCCTGGTCCAGGCCTGCCATTATCTCTTCCTCTTTTTCCTTCTCTCCTCTTTACAGACCAGCTTTCATTTTTGGCACCTGATCAATTGTCCTACAACATATTCTGACCTGTTCAAAAAACTTTAATGGCTTCCTATTTTAGACCAAAAGAGGTTCAAACTTCTTAGTCTGGTGTTCCACGCCTCTCCCTAGCTTGCTTTAGTTTGTCCTCAGGCTCACCTCAGCTTTGTCCCTGTATACACTTGGTGGCTAACCAGAATCAAACTTCCTATTGTTCTACCAGTGTACCTACCTCTCTTCTTTCTGCCCATTCCTTTCTGTTCAATTCTCACATTTTGTCAAGATACATTGTCATATCTCTTTCCTCCATGAAGACATTAATTCTTTTTAATACTCCTTGAACCATAGCCCATGTGTAACTGTACTGCTGAACGTGCTATTTCACAACAAGATTATAAACTTGTGCTCTAATGTGGATCAACTCAACTGCTTTCTTCATCAAGATAATCTTGTTACTAAAAAAAAAATCAGCTCAATTAAACAAGGTACTTGGTGATGAGTTGATTTACATTGTGATGCAAACTCGTTATGTCATTGTGAGTGGTGACAGTTCACAGACTGGGTCCTCACACCACACCCTGGTGCTTTTCATGTTTTGCCTAGTGTTATAGCTGACCACGTGCTAGCTAGTTAGCTTTTAAAGGGCAAAGACTGAGTCTTACTCTTTCTTGTATCCAATACACACAATAGGTACTCAATAAGTTTATTCAACTAATTTCCAAGGCCACTTCTCAGCACTCAGACTTTTTTTTTTTTTTTTTTTGAGACAGAGTCTCACTCTTTTGCCTAGGCTAGAGTGAGTGCCATGGCGTCAGCCTAGCTCACAGCAACCTCAAACTCCTGGGCTCAAGCCATCCTCCTGCCTCAGCCTCCCAAGTAGCTGGGACTACAGGCATGCGCCACCATGCCTGGCTAATTTTTTCTATATATTTTAGTTGTCCAGTTAATTTCTTTCTATTTTTAGCAGAGATGGGGTCTCACTCTTGCTCAGGCTGGTCTTGAACTCCTGAGTTCAAATGATCCACCCACCTCGGCCTCCCAGAGTGCTAGGATTACAGGCATGAGCCACTGTGCCCGGCCAGCACTCAGATTTTTATGAGAGAAATGATCTTCCTGCTCAATGTTTGGGTGGTGACAACAATAAGAGGATCCAGAATAGTTTATCAGATGTGTGTCAGGGCATTCCTCCTCCAGGGGGCTGGGGTCCCATTTTCCGCTTCGTGTTTGTCAACTCACTGTTCTGTGAATCAACACAAGGTTTATAGGAGGGAAGTCTTGGGGAGGGGATTGGGATGGGTAGAAGAAAAAGACAGCTGGGTCGTGTCAATGGCGGTATTCTTAGTGACAAGTAACAAACCCCCATCCAATAGATTCAAGTATCTCTCAGGACGAGAGGTTCAATGACAGAAGTTCCAGGGCTGGGTCAGCCATTCAGGTACATCACCAAGGACCCAGGCCCCTTGCATCTCTTTGCGTTGCTACTCTCAGCATGTCAGCAATGCCCCCACTTATCATCACAAGGTGGCTAAAGCAATGCTAAGCATCACTTCCTCACATGGCAATGTCCGAAGCAGGAAGGAGGAAGTAGATGGAAAGGGGGCTTGCCTTAGGTGTCTCCCTTCATCTGTTAGGAGGGAAACCTTTCCCAGAAGCCCCCCAGGAGATTCCCCTTGCATCTCTTTGGCCAGAATCAGCACTGGTAACTCTGCAGGGGAGCTGCAAAGGAAACTGGGAAAGTGAGCATCAGCATTTGCAGCTTCTACAGGAGAGAGGAGGCAAAGAAGAAAGGGATTGGGAAACAACCAACGATGTGTGCCACAAGAATCCTGGAGGGGTAATGATGGGAGTAGACAGGTACCAGGGAAAGATGAAGGGAAGGCAAGGTCAGAAGGAAGAGTTCATAAGGAAGACTCAGACATGACAAGAAACAGTGCTGAGAATAAGAACAACAGGGAAATGGTGAGGTTATTATTCAGATTCACCCAACATTTATTGCTATGCCGAATCATTTCCAACACGTTATCTCATGTAATTCTTACACCAGCCTTTTGGGTTGGTGTTACCCACACCATGTTACAGATGAGTAAACCAAACAGGGGAAGGCTAAGACAAGTAGCTCACAAGAGCTATCTCAGAGACCACTGCTGGGTTGGATGTATCGTATTTACCTACTTTTGCCTCCCATCAGGAAGTCTTGGAATCACTGGGTCATACAGTGTCACACAGAGAATAAATGGCAAGTCTGAGGTTTGAATCCAGATCTTCTGTCTCTAACAATAATAACAGTTAACATTTAACATTCATTAACAAATCCTTGGGTACTGTGCTAAGTGTTTTGTATGCATTATCCTATTCAATCTATGGTAGAAGTACACATTTTATAATTTCTGACATTGAGAGACTACAGGTAACTTGCCAATGTTACTTAGTCAGTAAAGTGACAGAGTTGGGATCTGAACACAGGCCTCTGACTCCAGTACCCATTAACTGGTACATTCTACCAGCTCTCTAAGCTCTGGACTCTGTTTAGTCCAGGGCTTTTTTTGCTCTATCCACGTTGTTTCTATACCTGTCATTGCTTAAATCTTAAATCAAAACCAGTTAAGGAATACACCCTGATTGGTATAAAACTCTCCCCTTGTGATTGATGGAGAAAATTCCAACATCTAGTTCTTGAGAGAAAGCCTAAAAGCCTCATGGGAAATGTGCTACCATCTGTGCATGACAGGATGGGGTCAACTTGGCTGGGGAGAAGGAAGCCTCAGATTGGGGTGATGCTTCTCTGCTTCACTCCCGACATGAGCCTGTAACTGTGTACAGTGAATGGCAGAATGGAAATAGTCTTTAATGTTGTGGAGCTTTGTCCCACGATGGTAATCCTCCATTTTAATGCTGATAAGTACAATGGTGAGGATTATGCCCCTTAATTTAATTTGGCCTGCATATGGCAAAGCCCTCACAAGGCTTTTATGTGACATTCTTTAGCACAGCTAGCCTGTTGTTGTGTAAAAGGGACCCGTAAGAAGGAGGCAGGAGATTGATAATGCTGGTGCAGATGTTTTTACACAGCAGCTTGTAACACACCCCCAGAAAGGCTGCTTCACTGTGGGCTACTCCAGTGAGGATTCAGACTCAGAGTGATGGGAACCTCTGTGACTCAGACAGCTCGAGGAGAGCTGGCACCTCACAAGAGGGGAAAACGAGTGCATATTTCTCCTATGTGTCATCCTTGGAGCTCTGGGGCTTAGAGCCAGTTGGGCTGACCTCTGAATTGATGAGCCAGAGAAACAGCCTCCCAGTCAGCAGGGACAACTATGGGCCAGATTTTCATGTGGGCTGTGAAGTGAAGTGCAGCTTGCCACATATCTTGACAAACACTCTGTGTGGGGGGTCATTGCAGAAATACGTGGCAGTTCTAAGACAATTGAACAGAACAAATCCTCCAGCAAATTAGCTACCACTGTGGCCAAGTTAGTACACTAACACATTGGAGGACCTCAAATGGAACCAGAGGGAAAATGGCAGCATGGTGCAAGAGTGGTGGTAGGAATAGTAGCCTTCTTTTATGAAGTGCTTATGATGCGGTAGACACTCTACATGTTATTTCATTGAGGTAGAAAAATGATGGACTTTGGTGACAGACTTGGGTTTGAATCTTAATTCAACTACTTACAAGACATGAGGTGTTGGGCAAATTCCTCCCTCTCTCTGAACTGCAAAAAGAGAATAATTGGGAGGATTAGAGACAATCTATGAAAGGAGCTAGCATAGTTCTAGACACATAATTACTCTGTAAGGGATTATGGTGAGCCATTGTTGGTCGTAGTAACAGAAGTAGTAGCAATAATAGTAGTAATGTTAGTATTTAAAAGGTTTCTATAAAGCTAAACTCATGAAGGGTCAAGACCTCTCTGACTTAGCTCTAGAATTGTAAGCTAAAATAAACATTGAGGTGTCTAACACTTTTGAAACTTCAAACAATATTCACTCTCTGTTTTAACTTAAGAGACAAATTTTATTTTCTTGTGTTCCTGGCCCTTCTTTCAGGGGTAAATCTGAGTTGACTTTGGGTCCAACATGGCCAGGATGCCACTAGTACACTCTCAAATGATATCTGTTAGAGCATAGTTGATTGTTAGAGCCTTCTTAGGCTTTTTAGATTTTTAATATACTAATTGGTCACATTTATTTTTGAAACCTTTTTGAAGCCAGAAACCTTATCACCAGCTGAAAGGAACTTCAAGGAAAAATCTGTTTTGAGTTTTATTTTTCCTTATGGATTTGCTTATGGCCGTACATAAATATTTATCTGAACTATTTCAACAAACCCTAAATCATCAATGATCCTTCTGCAAAGGACCCTTTTAGAAGATTTGTGTATGTCAAGAATGTCAGTAATCTCTTTATAGGACCAGATTTCAGGGACCAGAGGCCTCTTTTAAAATATTTGGAGCTGTTTGGTGGTTTTCAACATGTCTTTTGTTTTCTTGTTCTGTGTATCTGTTCATACTGTTCCTTCTGGATAGAATTCCCTTGCAGTCCTTACTTTACCTGTTGATATTTCACCCATCCTTCAAGGTTTAATTCATGTGGCACCTCTCACAGGGCCTTGAAGCAGACAAGGGCAGGAGAAGAGCATCTCAGGCAGGAGAAACAGAGTGGGCCACAGCGCAGAGGCAGGATGGACAGGGGCCACTCTGAGGAAGATGAGAGGTCCAGTGGGAAGAAGGCTGAAGGTGGGGTGTGAGTGGAGTGAGGCAGGAAGAACTATTATGGGGAATAAGGCAGATGAGAGCTAGGATATGAGAGACCTTAAAAAGTATACAAAATATTTTAGACATTGTTCTATAGGCCAAAAGATGTAAACCCATAATCTTTGGGTAGAATGTGGTCTGCAGAAATATTTTGTTTGGCCTACACATTGTTTTTAAATTTTCTTAATTAGTTTCCAACATATAAAAATAGAAAAATTTCATGTAACAATTTAGATATCTGATAGCTCTTGAAAAATTGGAGTATCTGGCAACAATCTGCTGGAACTGAGTAGGAGCTATCTTCTATAGATCCCTACTTGTTGGCCTGTTTAATTTATAGCCTGGCCCTGCTAGCATCTGAGTTTGATTCCTGCCCGCTGTGTGCAGGGGCACCATCCAGGTGGAGGAAATGATTTAGCTACAGACTCTCGAGCCAGACTGCCTCTATTCTGGCACAGGTTTGTGTCCAACTAGCTCAATGACCTTGAGCAAGTATGTTTCTAATAATGGTACCACCTCATGTGGCCACTGTGGAGAATAAACTATAGGAAACATTTAGACAACTACCTAGCATGCAGTAAGTGGACAAACACGTTAGCTGTTCCCTTACTATATCCTACATGAGATAATAAACTCTAGGGATAAAACTGTCACTTATTTTTGCATCACTCATGGAATCTAAAATCTAGAATCTTTGGTCATTGTCATAAAATAATTGATGAATAGATGAATATGTTCTCCTTGAATTTTTATTTCTGTGAGGTCCAAAACTAAATTTAATTACTTTTTTCTCAAGAGGTGCTTCCTATTTATCTTGAGTTTGACTTGAGCATACTAATTAATTTTTGATAAAGCAAGGAGCTGACTTTCTCAAAAAGCCAACAATGCTAATTAAACAAGTAAAGAGAGATGCTGTTAACACTGTGTAATTTTTCTGTAATGGATCTACCTTCCTAACTCAAAAATAAACCCGAAGTTTGGGAAGGTGCTTAATTATGTGTTTTCTTTAGGAAGCTAAGTTATTGGCTGGTAGCTGTCTACGGTTAATGTCTCAAGTTAAGGATCAGTTGCTAGGAACTCGGACAGAGTGAACTTTGGCAGAAATGACGTTAGAATGCATGTTTGACTTGAATTTTCTGACTACCACTCTCTTACACCTGCCATGCAACCCACACTTCAGTGTAATGTTTTTGTGCCTGGTGCCTCAAAGTTTGGCACAAGAACTAATTTTTGGTTTTCCAACATATCTTATATGTAACTGAAGTCACACCACCATCCCACTGAGGCCTTCAACATGATCACCTATGGACATGAACTTTTACGGTTACATTAATATATCCCTGAATACATTTGCTATTGACAAAGTTGCTTTGCAAAGTTGACCTACAAGGTTGGGTTCACATTGTCTCTGCAAAACTTGCACATTTACAAAGCCACTTTTTATTTTATTTGGGTAAACATCATCTAAAACTGAATGATGTATTCAAGATTCTAAAAATTTACTCTTTAATTTTGTCAGATGGATCTCTTCTTTCTTATAAAAAATCAATTTTTTTCTTTAAAAAAACTCAATCTCTCTTTAGCTCTCTCTTTTCCTTCCTTTCATTTCTTCCTCCCTTCCTTCTTTCTTCCCTCCTTCCTTGCCTTCCTTCCTTCCTTCCTTCTTTGTCTCTCTCCTTATACAATTGATACCTGTATCTCTAAAGTTCTGGATTCTAATCTAAAAGGCAATTTCAAGTAATGACAAAATCTGGTAAATTCTCTGACCATTTCCCCATCCCTTGTCCCCTTCCTGCATTACCCATTTTGTGAGTATAGGAAATTCTAGAAATTCAGCACATTGCTGATACCTACTTTGTGTTGTCAGCAAGATCTTTACTGTATCCTGGCTCAGAATGACTTTCTGCCCCAAATACCTTTGTATATTGAGCCTATTGTGAAGATTTTGAGAAAATAAAATGTACTCAAGTGGAAAATGATACAGGAAACCAAATTTGTGTAAAAATGAATTTAATGTAAGAGTGCTTCATTATCAACACTTAAAGAAACCTAGATTATAATTCTATAGGTTGAAAGATTAACTCTGTACATTTCCACAATCTTATCAACTTTGTTTCACTTTCTTCTCAGTCAGAAGGAAAAAATAGTAGTATTTCATTTTCAAGAATATTTTATGAAGGAAATGGCAGCTGGTTCCTACCTGTAGAATACAAATATGCCAATATATTTTCCATTAGCATCACCGAGTCACTTTAAATTAAGAATTAAATTGAGCAAGTATTTGCCATAAAAGCTATTAACAGTAGTGGTGTCACAATCTTTCTGTGTGCATCTTAGTAACTTCTCAGACATGTCTCCTTGATGAGTAGACAAAACAGGGGGCGGGTGAATTTGTTCTTTTCAGCTGAATGGTGAGGTCAAGAAGACAGAGCTTTGGTGAAACAGAGCTCTAGTAACTGCTGTGATTGGGAAATTAGATAATAATATCTTGATATCCCTGATATCAAGAATTCTAGTGGACTAAGATTAACACAGTCTGGAGATGCAGGCAGGAGTGGCCTTCCTCATTCTGGTCCAGACCCTCCCTGGAGAGCTCTTTGTGTCAACAAGAACAGCCAGCTCTCCTGGCCGGCTCCCAGGACTCAGAGTGGGGCTATCATTTTTGTTTGCTTTGCAAATATCTTAATGGGAAGTGGTTCAACACCACCTATGGGTTAATCTGAGGGGTTCTGCTTGGCAGCTGTTAGCTCTGAGAACCACATGGCCGCTCTCGGGTGGAGAGAGTCAGGCTAGCTGTTAACTGCCCAGTGCCAGGTTGAGGCATCATCTTTGCTTATTGGATTTATGGACTGGCAGGAAGCACCTTGTTGACTTTTATTTTTAGTTTGTTCCTCCTGTGAGAGTAAGGATGTTATTCTCAGATCCAATTGTGCTTTTCTCTCTAAGGCAGGGCAATTATTTAAATTCTTTTCACTAGTATGAGGCATCTTTTCACTTAAGCTAATTCTCATAGAATCTGAAATTTGATATTAAAAGTGGTGGTATGGTAATGGTGGAGGTGATATTGTTGCCAGAAGAAGGATCTAGTGTGTCAGCCTGCAGGGAGAGCTAACAGTGGCAGCCATGGCCCTGTCTTCATCTGGGATCTAAAGAACTGAATAGATAGTGAATTTTCCTGCTCTACTGTTCTCTTAGTCTTCCCCCATCCCGCCCCTCACCCTTCCACCCCTGCTTGAACGTGGCTTTCACTTGTCTTGACCCATAGGAATGCTTCCCTGGGTGACATGACCAAATCATGCCTTTCTGGATCTGTGTCTGCTGACATTGATGCAGATGATCTCTTTATGCTTTCCTCCCTGGATTTCAGGCTGGGTTGGATAGTTTCCACAAAGCAGGTCAGGGAAGTCCCTGGAGTGATGACAAACTTGTAGACAGTTTCCAAATGCCCCATTTGTAAAAATGCAAAAAGTTTATATTTCACTGTAGATCCTGGGAAAAATGTCCAGCTACCCTCAAGAATGGTGCAGCTGATTTCTAAAACCTTGTTCTTTCCTGTGGGGGTTCCACACCTGTTTGTAGGGGTACCTGTGATTGAGAGCAGGGGCCCTGGAGTCCACTAGACTTGATACTGTGGAGGGTAAGAACCTTATGAACCCACTTACTTTCTCAGAGCCTCAGTTTCCTCATCTTTAAATGGCAGATCAAGTGGCAAAATATCTACCTCACCAAGCTGTGAAAGTTAAATGTGATAACATACACAAAGTAAATAGCATCTTATCTGACATATAAAAAACACTCACATATAGTAGTGAGAGGAAGAATTATTGTTCTTATCTCTGAGGCATCTACCTTTCTTTATGTCATCCTTAGTATTATGCATTTTTTTTTCCTGAAGTTCTCATTTTGAAGTCTGTTACTTCCAATCTTTAAAATCAAGCCAGTGGCAAATTAAGGACATTTGAATAAAGTAAAGTAAATAATGATGATAAAAGAGTATAATATGTTGAATAAAATAAGAATTCATGAATCCACATTGATAAAAGGAAGACAGAAAGGAACAAGGTAAGCTCTTTCTTGCAATAAAGTATGAAATAATAAAGGTAGATGGAATGATGGAAACAGAAGATCACCATTTTGCAACTCTTAAAATAATAATTGTTTGAGGTAAGAATCATGAATGGATGCTAAAACTCGTAGGTGAAAGTTTGAGAGTAATAAGCTATTTGCATAGGCTCAGAGTAAAGAAACTTACTGATTACAAAAGCACAGTGGAGAAACCTGGCAGAAACCGCCTTAACCAAGCGATGAAAGTTAGCATCACCAGCCGTGGAACAAACGGACAGTATGTGCCTCCTGATGCTATGCACTGAGAAGAAGACAACCTCAACCTGGGATTTCCTTCCAAATGTGCATAACCTGAATTTAATCATGAGGAAACAGCAGACAAACCCAAATGGAGGAACCTTCTACAAAATGACTGGCCTGTGGCTCCAAAATGAAACACAAAGGAGGACTGAGGAACTATTCCAGATGAAAGGAGACAACAATGACAGAGTGTGATCTATGGTCCAGGATTTTCTTTTGCTGTAGAAGACATCATTGGCACATTTGGAAAAATCTAAATACAATCTGTAGATTGGATAATAGTATCATATTAATTCCCTGATTTTGATCATTGTACTCTGGTCATATAAGAGAATGCCCTTTCTTTTAAAACACACACACACACACACACACACACACGCACACACACACACACACACACACACACTGAAATATTGAGATATAAAGGAGTATCAGGTTTGCAACTGACTTTCAAATGGTTTAGAAAAAATTTAAGTATATTTTTATGTGTGTATGTATATCAGCATGGAGAGAAAGAGAAGAGAGAGCAGATAAAGAAAATAGGTAAAATGTTAATGGTTGGAAAGTCTGGTGAGGAATATAGAGAATTTCTTATACTATTCTTGCATCTTTTCTATAAATACGGATATAAATAAAAATAAAAAATTACAGTAAATCAAGTCAGTGCCACTTCTTGTCCCTTAGATAGGGAAATTCATCAGCTACTTTCTCTTTAGATTCCTAATACCTCTCTATCCACACCTAAATGTCTATCCACATCATCATTGCCCTGCTTAATTACTGTCCTCAAGCTTTTCTGCTGTGACATTGTTGACTAGTCACCACCCACTGTGTACAATCTTGTTTAGAATTTTCATTCTTAAAAATTCCCTAAAATGTGGCCGGGTGCGGTGGCTCACGCCTGTAATCCTAGCTCTCTGGGAGGCCGAGGCAGGCGGATTGTTTGAGCTTAGGAGTTCGAAACCAGCCTGAGCAAGAGTGAGACCCCATCTCTACTAAAAATAGAAAGAAATTAATTGGACAACTAAAAACATATAGAAAAAATTAGCCGGGCATGGTGGCACATGCCTGTAGTCCCAGCTACTCGGGAGGCTGAGGCAGTACGATCGCTTGAGCCGAGGAGTTTGAGGTTGCTGTGAGCTAGAATGACGCCACAACACAGTGATACTCTGTCTCAAAAAAAAAAAAAAAAAAAATTCCCTAAAATGTCCCTTTCTCCTCTCATATCCCCTCTCTCACCTGTCCTTGGGCTCTATCATTTAGTGCCATGCACATCACATACTTCATTTCAGCACTTCTTGCTTCTCTTTGTCCAAACTGAACGTTGCTTTCAGAATTTTTTTTTTCTTTTATTTCAGCATATTATGGGGGTACAGATGTTTAGGTTACGTATGTTGCCCTTGGTCCCTCCCCCCCTGCTTTCAGAATTAAAGGAAGAAAACTGGGTTAAATATTATCTTTTGGGGTGCAGTGATAAAAAGAACATCTCCAAGGAACATGGATGTTGGACCTATCTTTTCCTCTGACTCACTTGGACAAGTCATGTCACCCCTCTGCACCTCAGTTTCCCCAGTTGCAACATGAAAAGGATGTAGTAAATGGTCTCTGAAGTTTCCTTTATCTCTGCAAGCCTATGCCCTGGCCTAATCCAGTGTTTAAAGTGCTAGAACTGTAAATCAAAAGTAGCTCAACCCACAAGTTACCTTAAGACCTTCCCTAAAGGAAAACCACAGGTTCCAGAAAAGAAGCCACTCAGATACCCCATCATCATTATTCTCCTTTGAAATTTCCATGTTTAGGGACTTGTCTTTCAGTGCAAAATGATAAACAATAAGTATAATACCTCGTTAAGTATGCATTTTATTTCTAACTTCTGACTATGTATACATCTCTTAATTTAATCCTTTTAAAATCCTATCGTCTCTCTGAGCTCCCTCAGTTGCTGACAAAGAACTGAAGTAAGTTTTATAGGTGGCTCTTAGTTGAGTGTCCTTTTTTCCAATAAGGCAAGCATTCTCAGCAGAATGAAGAAAAGCCTTCTGCTCCTACCTTAGACTTCTACACAGTGACAGCTGCTTTCTATAAAGTAGTGAAGGAGGAAAAAGAAAATAAATGAGAATGCAAGAACTGGCAAATTAAGACAGTGTGGGCTCTCAGTTGGGGAAAAGCAATGAGGCAAACAAATATGATCAAATTTAAAGGGCTCGATGGGATTTGGGAAATTAGCATAAGTGCATAAATCTAACTACTGCTAACTTGGAGCAATGGCATTATGAGACATTCATTAGCCTTTTAGAGCCGTTCTGATGAATTTGTCCTTGAGCTATGTTCTAAAATTTAAAATAATTGTTTCAGAGCAAACACATTTCCATATCTTTAAGTATAACTTGTATATTTAACTCATTCAGCAAAGATACTGATTGGGGTGGGATATGGTGTATGCATTCAGAATTGTTATAAAAGTTACCAAGTATCCACATCTAATGAGAAAAAAAAATAAAGGCGTGAAGTTCATTCCTTCTTGTTTCCTTCTTCTCCTGAAATAATGGTGATCTTATTTCGCACTGTTATTGTTTCTCTTCTCTTGTGTTCTTTGTATTTCCTTCATATTATACATTGAAACCCAGGAATAATGTTTTTCCTTTTTAGAAATTAAGAAATGTCGATTATAATAATAATGAGTCACCACCTTTCAAAGAGATAAAGATTCAAAAGACTGATAATACCCAGTGCTGGAGATGTGATAGGAAATGGGTCCTTTCATACTTTCGTGGATATGAGTATTAATTTTTGTTGCTTTTTAGAGGAAAATTTGGTGATACAATGCAAAAGCCTTAAAATAGAAAAAAATTTTCTCACACTTTAACCCAATAGCTTTACATATAAGATTTATCCTATGGAAATAACTAGATGAGTACTCATTATCTTATGTACTGAATCTTTAATGATCCATTATTTATAATGTGAAAAAAATGGAAAAAATTAAAATATCCAAAAATAAGAGATTAGTTAAATCACTTATGATAATCACTCAATAGAATACTATATAGTCATAAATATGATGATATACATGTACACTTGCATATGTGTGTATCACACACTCACAAATATGTGGAAGGATGCTCGTAATTACAAAGGGTAGGTTAAATGGTAAATATAGCATGAACCATTTTTTTTAAAACGTGTTTTATATGTATAGAAAAGTATCCAAAAAGATATACACAAGATATTAGCTAATTATATCTGAATGTGGGCATTTTCCCTGATGTTTATTTTCTTCTCCTTGAATATCTGTATTTTATACAGTACCACAGTGAATATACATTGTTTTTAACCATACAAAATAATTTTTAATTAGAAAAAGGGAAAAAAGGCAACATTTTGCAACCAGTTCTTTTAGTCATTTACTTTGGGGAGAACGGTAGATATTACTATATTTTCACTGATTTAAGGTTAGTAAATATTCAGACAACTTGGGAATTTAGAGCATTTTTATCAGCTGAAAGATAAGAAGAAAAGACAAATGAACAGCAATAGCTAGAGATCTGATATCTCAAAAGCCTAGTGGCTTATGGTACTTGCTCTTGTTTGGTCTCCTGCCTTGATCAAAATTTGATAAAGCTCACCTTCAGTAGGTGATCTGCAAATACTTTTAATTAGTCGGGGTGTGGCACTGGACAAATCAGTTACACACCAAATTTTCAGTATGTTTATGCTCAATATATTGTGTGAATATGCCAGGGAGCCTCCAATTCTACCTAGAGTGGACCTGGGTAGGGTAGGAGTCAGGACAGGAAAGGTTTTTCAGAAGAGCTAACACTGAAGCTAAAGAGTAAGAATGCAATGGCCAGATGGGCAAGACAGGAGACAGCATGCAAAACTGTGGAAACAGGAATACAAACCTGGGAGATTTCAGGGGTGTTTGACAAATGCTTATTTGTTGTGATGGAAGTGGTAGTGAATAGGAAACAGAAACATTCTAGAAATCGTAGCTTTCCAGTTTTTGTAATAAAAGATAAATTAACATATACATTTTGGATGCCTTTGAATTTAACACATAGTAATACACAATACCACATAACAGATAATTTGTGTTCTTCTTAAGACATTTTGTTACTGTCCACTCCTCTGTGCCTTCAAAGCTATTTAAAGAACTACACAGAATAAGAAGAATATGCAGTTACACCTGGGTGAGGCAAATCAGGGAAGAGTAGATGCATAGTGACGATGTTGGGGGATTCAGATCTGGGTGTTGTTCCACATTTATATCCTCAGCCCCAGAATGTTCAGATACCATATAAGAACTAAATAAGAATGCTTGAGTTACCAGTTGTGGTTCGACCTATGGCCAGTTTCTGTGGAAATCCTGTTAGCACTCAAGTCAGCATGGGGTCTTTAACAAAGGACATTGTCTTCTTCTCTGATGTCATTACTTAACTGTCTTAATTTATCTTCATAACTTGAATTATTGAAACCATTTCTGAAGATGTTTATGTTTTCTATTATCTCTCATGGTTAATAATTTCCATAAAGAAAGTTATGTGACTTGTTTACCTGAAACTTGCCTGCCTCAAGATTTTTGGGGCCCCTACTGCGTTGAAATATCCTTGTCTGAGTATATCTTCTGCAAGGTGGTTTGGTTGCTGCTTCTTGGGAACAAGAAGTTGACCTCTTTTTATTAAGAGCTCTGTGTACAAAACATTTTTGTACAAAGCAATCAAAGAAGCAGAAACAAATTTACTTGGTTATGCTGATTAGCGTTTCTTCTACGGCTACCAAGAGAGACACAAGTTTATGGGAAAAATACTCCCAAATTTAGAGACAGCAGGAAGCTAGCAAAAAATCAACCAACAACGAATTAGCTGTAACCTGTCCCGTTTTGAAATTAGAATATGCTTTCAAGTGTGAACGACTAATGAATTTCTCAGTTTGTCTAGAAGCCATTCTAAATTATAATTGATAAAAGATAAGGCATAATCTTGAAAACTTTATCAAAATTAATAAGAAGTACACAAAGAAACTAATTTAAGTGAAGTTTAGAAAATGGAGAATCAGAGGGTAGCCAGTGTGTCTCAACCCCCATGCAAGAAAAAAGTTACTGATTCTAATCCTAAAGTAGAAAAACGCCAGTTATGAGACGAGCTTGATTGATAAGCTACGTCCCCAAAGAGCACCCTGCTTCCTTTGCTCTAATTCTAATGTGTAATTTGGTCTCCAGAGTATGTCAGCCAACTAGTGAGGGGAAAAGTATCCAGATTATACCATTCATTGTAAAATCACACACTGGCATTCTGCTTTTCAAATATGACTCTTCCGAATTTGGTTAGTGCAACTCAGCTCTCCCAAAAATCATCACCCCTCAATGAACTGACAAATTGAATTTTGGAGCCTGTGAAGCTGAGGCCCAGTCCCTGGACCACGGTGACTTCACCTAGTGCCGCCAGCGCAGCATGACAGAGCCAGCTGGCCTCGTGTGTCTGTGCTTCAGAAGAAGGGAGATGCTGGGCATTCTCAGCAGCCTGCTACTCAGGGGCCAGCCTTCACCCTGCCTCTCATCCGGTCACACTGGGACCAGGGTTTAAGAAGAGGGAATTAGACATGAGTTTTGTTTGGGGGCTTTTTCAGGACAGATGCCCGGCAGAAGGATTCTCAATGGTGACTGAGTTTCCGTCTCCCCTAGACCCACAGTTCAATGGACTGACTTCAGTGAAGCAGCCGAGTCCTGGAGGCAATCTGTTTCAGACTTTAGTTATGCTTCCAAGAGGCCAGCAGAGCCCTAGAAATATGCAGTGAATTATACAAGGAGAGAAAACTATCTCCTGCTCATCACCCTTTGATAGCCAGATTCGTTTCTTCTGCCATTTAGCATGTGATTCCTAACAGAGGCTGATGGCAGTATTATTTTTTTACAAATTTTCCTACAGTTCAAAAATAATATCACAATTCAAAAATAAATATTTCCTTAATATCATCTAATACCAATCCATAGTCAAATTTTCCCAATTATTCTAAGAATATCCTTTGCACATGTTTATCCAGGCCAGGATCCAAACTAGGACACTACGTTAAATCAAGTTGTTATATACCTAAATCTCTTTTAGTATAGACTATAGTCCCTTTTTCTCTCATAACACTAACTTATTAAGACATTGGGCCTATTATAAAATAACTCACCTTCTGTATTTGTCTGCTTGCTTTCTTGTGATCTTAGCTCATCCCTCTATGTGCTGTGTTTTGTGTAAACTGTTAGATAAAAGACTTGATTAGATTCCAATTAAATGCTTTTACCAAAAGGAAAAAAAAACATCCGGGGTAATTTTAAATACTTTGTGTTGCCTCCCATCATAAGACCATGCTGTCCTGGCATTAGTGGTGCTAAGATTGAGCACTGGTTAAAATGGCGACCTTCGGATTTCTCCACTGTACACTGCTCTTCCTGTGACCTGAAAGAAGGAATCTGAATGGTGGTACTTTGGCACCATATGTCCTGTTGCCCATCAATCATTTGTCTAATGACTTTATCGGCAATTGATAATTCTTGCCTGAATCAATTATTTCCCTCTGGCATCCCCTTTTAGATAGTCAGCAAGTCTTATGGTGCACTGCTTACTAGTTTATGGTGTGAAACAAGTCGTTAGCTTCTCGATCCTTAATTCCCTCATCTGTAAAAATGGGGATAAAAATAGAACCAATTGGCCGGGCGCGGTGGCTCACGCCTGTAATCCTAGCTCTCTGGGAGGCCGAGGCGGGCAGATTGTTTGAGCTCAGGAGTTCGAAACCAGCCTCAGCAAGAGCGAGACCCCATCTCTACTAAAAATAGAAAGAAATTAATCGGACAACTAAAAATATATACAAAAAATTAGCCGGGCATGGTGGCGCATGCCTGTAGTCCCAGCTACTCGGGAGGCTGAGGCAGGAGGATCGCTTGAGCCCAGGAGTTTGAGGTTGCTGTGAGCGAGGATGACGCCACAGCACTCTAGCCCGGGCAACACAGTGAGACTCTGTCTCAAAAAAAAAAAAAAAATAGAACCAATCCACATGGCCATTGGCAGTATTACATGAGATGACTATGTGTACATGCTTTGTCTAGTGCCTGGTGGCATGTATGCATGCAATAAATAATAAATAATAAAAAGCGTTGGCTTTTTGTTATTATTTTTCTTATTTTGGTGGTGACGGATTGCAGAATATTATCCACTTGCTGCCAGTCTCATGTCCCTGAGGCAAAAAAAAAAAAAAAAAATCAAACTAATGACATCTCTGAAAAGGAGTTGAGGCAGTTAGACTTTGGAAGAAAATTAACTTGTACCATTTTTTAAAAAAAACAAATTGGAATTTGTTTTGAATAAAGACTGCTCAACTCAGATCATTGTTTCCCAAGATGTGTTTTAAAAACCAGTAGTCCCTCAACATGCTCCATAGGAGAAGGGTCCGTTATTAAAATTATTAGAATAATGTCTAGGAAATGTTTCCCATTCTTTTTCTCTCTTGGAGTTTCATTGTGCATATTATTCAGTTAAAGGTTCTAGGAAAGCCTCTCAGGAAAGAAACCTGCTTAACTTTGATTAATCAAGGATTTTCTTATTTATTTGCCTATTTCCTCACTCCCACCCCTGCCTTTTTTTATACCAAGTAATACACATAAACATTACATTGAGCTGCCTTAGATTCTTCCAAAGGCTTAAATGAGGAAGGAATCAAACTGATGAGCCAACAACCTCTCCCTCTCTGAGGAGAGATGGGAGGTGTGGAAAGTGTCTGCCACTGGCCTTTGGATCCTGAAAAGCCACACAAGCTAGAGGAGTTCTCAAGAGGTTCATTTCTTTGTTGGAGAAGAAAAGGCAGAAATTGGGGACCTGGCAGTAATCCAATAGCTAAACTCTCTTCCCTAGATTTGCTCAGAATCCACCCCTGTAGGTGTCTCATAGCCACTGGGACTTGCCTAGGCTGGACAGGAGTGAGTCCTTTGGAACCGAAGGGCATGGAGTGTATCATAGTTCAGAAGGAGAGCAGAGGATTTGGGGTCAGATGAACATGGGTCAATGTCTTAGTATTCCCCATAATACCTGAGAACATACCTTAACCTCTCTGAACCTCAGTTTCTTCATCTGTATAATAGGTACAATTAAAGTCCTTAGCTCAAATGGTTATAAAGCTATCATTAGATATTTTAAAGCATTTAAAAAATATGTACTGCTATATAAATGCTAATTAATTTAATTGTAATGCTAAAGGTTTCCTTACTGATCCACATGGCCCCATATTTTGTGGATCCACTAGTCATTCATTTATTCATTCAACTTGTCTAGTATTTATTGAGCATTTACTATGTACCAGGCACTGGGTTTGGGGCTGGTATAGGGTATGGAAGCAGAGCTAGTCCCTAACTTCATGGAGCTTACATTCCACTGTGGTAGACATAAGATTAACAAATAGACATATAAATAAATATATAATTATAGTCCCCTCCTCCCAGGTACTGATGTGATATTTTTTTAAATGAGCATATTGCTTATAATCTACTATAAATAGATGCATTTGGAAGGTAATATCCACAAAAAGATATATTGAAATGAATTTTCAGTTTATGTAAAGAATAAGATTATTAATGTAGAACTGGAAGAGACCTTAGGAATAATTGATCTCAATCCCCTCATTTTATACATGAGGAAAACTAGGACCCAGAATACTACAGAAATTAAGCCAAAGTGTGTTTGGTGTGTGTGCATGTGTGATCGTGGATATTGAGGCAGGGGTCGGAACACAGATTTCCCTTTTCTAGTCAGTGCTTTCCTCTTTGCTGGGTTCCGTGTGAAAGGCATTGTAAAGGTGGCTCCTATTTTAACCATGTGTTATAATCACACTTTTATACAGTGTGTTCCAATTACTAGAAATTAGGGACCCAGCACGATTGGTTTTTCCAAACTTTGTTTCATGAAACAATATTTTACTAGATGTTAGTAGGTTATCGCTTTAAGCTTCTTGGTCAAATTACTTTTGGACTCCTGCATCTTCCCTGTATCTCCACTTTAGAGATCTATAAATGTTTATTGTGATTGTAAAAGATTATTGCTATAATCTTTTAAGGAAAGCTCTGAAACTAGGTACAACCCAGAATTTCCCAAACTCATTTGACTACAGAATCCATTTTAAATTCTGTAACCTCGAATGGGATTAATGTGCTGTGCAGGAAGTGTAGCCTCAGCATCGACTTGATTGGCTTCTTGGTAAAGTTTGTGGAAGCCTAAAGGTGCTCACTAAACCAAATTCAATCACACAACTTTAAAAAGGGCAGTTCCTGGGTCTTAGGAACTCAGGCACACTGTGGACGTGTAGTGACATGTAGGAGCAACACACTTCCTTAAGTTGACCGTGTTTTTTTAACTGAGGGCTGGAATGGGAAACAATGAAAGCTTAAAGAGTATGTTCTGATACGTCTTTGAAAAAAAGCAACCCTCTTTAAGTTTTTTTTAAAAATTATTATTTTCACACCTTTTTAAAATTATTATTATTGTTGTTATTTTTTAGGCATTCACAAGCCCAGCGTTCTCCAAAGGGGTGTGATATCTTCACAGGACATGCAAAGAAGGTAGCTGGACATCTTGATTCCAAGTAACTGTGTCTCCTTCCTTCATACTCATCCAAGTCCACGGGCATGTAGCCTGTCTGTGCCTGCTTGGTTGGGCCATTCAAACTTGAAACTGTTAGTGATATTTTGAAGTCTTTGAGACAAAAGCCCAGCTTGCTAAAGAGCTTTGGTTCAGTAGAGAGACAGGGAGGTACAGTGGAGAGAGAATCAAAAGCCTGGAAATTTGCTGCTGAGAATAAATGTTAGCTGCTCCCCGAGGTGATTTGTCTGTGCACTCCACTCTCTACAGATGTTAGAGCCTCTTTTTGAGTAAGGACCCGAGGTTCTTTGGTAGCACTTTGATATCCTGCTCGAATTCAATATGTGAAATGGAGGCGTCTCTCTGTGACTTGGAGCCCACAGCAGGCTTTGAAGTCTGATCCAATTTTTGCTGCCTACTATTTGATGTTGAAAGGATGAAATGAAGAAAATGTACAGTTTTTGCCAGTAACTCTGCTGAGCATATGTAAGATTAAAAAAACAAAATCCTTTGGATGATGTACTTAGAAATGTTAAGTAGATTAATACCTTCCTATAGGTTTTCTATTTTCTTTCTTAAGGATAAAAATTAAGTATAGGTGAAAATCAGTGCATAGCTGTTTTTATATTCTGGACTATAATTAATTTAAGAGGGGGCTGGGTTGACTTACTGAGAGGAAGAAATAAATGAATGAAGCAAAAGGTATTGAGACTTTGCTTCTAATTGCCCCAAGGAGAGGACCTCCACTCAGTGCTATACAACATGGGAGCAATGTACAAATGACTCCAATATACTTAGCCTCTTCCCCTTCCAGTCAGGGTTAAGGGTCCCTTAGTTAAATGGAAGCCCCTGTCCTTAAGGCTGCTTTTTCAGAGGATAAGAATAATATTTCTCTTACTGGGTCTTTCTGAAGCACTCAGTTTCTGGGACTGATTTGCTGTCTTCTCGGACATGCCATCCTGCTCCAGATCACCAAGGACTGGGTCCCTGGGGAGCCTCTCGAAAAGCTGGTAAGGAGAACATTTTGAATTGCATGCTGCTTCTACTGTTTGCATATCTGTGTACTTTTTAGTGCATTGTTTGGACAGGACTGTCTAGAAGGCAGAACTCAGTTAGTTATACGACCTAATACTAGCAAAAAGTTCAGGTTTGGGAAGCCATACAGGCGGATGTAAGACTTGTCTTAAAGGTCAGAGTTTATAACCTACCCATGCCACTTAAGTTTACCTTTCTGAGGGAAGATAACGAATAGCAGAGACTATTCTTTTCCTTTTACTTGTAAGAACCTTAAATTAGCAAACTGTTCCAAAACTTTATTTTATTAAAAGAAAGAGAAATAGCTAATCAGCTTTTAGTGCAGCAGATCATTCAGGGTCAAAATCTAGGGTTTGATAAAGAATATGGATTTAGAGAGCAGTTCTGTCCTTTTGGCAACATGACCATTCTTTCAGCAAAAATGCAGATATCTTGTCATATGCCTTTGGGAAATGACTATTTCTGGCCCCTTTTCTAAATTCCTTGCTACAGAATATGGTAAACGTCAGTTTCAGGGTTGTGTGTAGCTATATCAGTACTTCTGGAAGGTAAAATAGAAACATGATTGTAAGAAATATTTGCAAACCAGAAGATACTAAGGACAATGTCGACCATTCCAAGGAAAGAAACCTTTTCAACTTAAGATACTGATGTTACACTTAATGTCAACCTCATCTATTTTTCTGAAATATGTAGTGATTTCTCAGGTCTCTCCACATTTCTCCTTAGCCTGTTTTTCAGTGACAAAGTAGTACAACACAAAGTGGGAAAAGCATAATAAATATGTTATGACCTTCGGTCCATGTGGAATTTAAACTCTTGGAAAGAATCAAGAAAGAATGATTCCATTAGAGCAGAACCTTTTAAATGGACATGTAGCAAATGATAAACTTGTAAGGAAATATTTTCCTCACAGCCAGAGAGTGTTCAGGAATAAGGCCACAATGAGGTAGGGGTAAGAGTAGTACAAAACAGAGGCAAATTTAGAGGAAAGATGATGGAGCAGAATCCATTGTGCAATAATTTGGTTGGTACTTTTCTCTATCTAAACAGACAATCTCTATCTTTTAATTGGAGTATTTAGAGCATTTACATTTAATATGATTATTGATATGTTTTAGTTTAAACCTGTCATCTTATTTTGTATTTGTCCCTCTAGTCTTTGTTCTCTTTTGGCATTCTACTTTAAAACAGATGTAATTCCTAAAAAGAAAAGTTTTAAGTATGGTTGAATAGCTACACCATACTGAAAGGTTCTGGAGTCAGACATGCCTGGATTTAAATCTCTACTTTCCTATGTTAATCAAGTTATATAACAACTCCTTACCTCAGTACCTACACATATAAAATGAAGGAAATGTAGTTCATAACTGAGAAGGTTTTACTGAGGATTAAATGAGCTAGTGTTGGTAAAGGGCATAGCATCGTGTCTGGTTCATCGCAAAGGTTCAGTAAATGTCACCTGCTGTTGTGGTAATTATTGTTATTGATATTATATAAATACAAAGGTAATCTATGAGTATGAATAACAGGTAGAGAAAGTTCTTTTTGTTAGGCATTAAGTTTTGGTGGGATAGAGTTCAGGGGGAGTAAATCAAATTTCCCTTGACCTTGGAAAGCAACAAAGATGAATTGAAGAACAAAAATTTTTCAGTTTTGTTCATGATTTGTTTATGTTATCAGTTGCAGAAACAAGGGTATATATTCTTTAAGAGACATTTTAGCAAGTAATACCTTTATATTTAATTCTTTGCCTTAAATGACCCATTGTTTCAAACCATATTTTGTGGAAGGCTGAATGAGAATATTGTGACGTTTTCAGTTTTTAAAAAAACACTAACATCCAACAGGTTTGCTTTCTAACTTGCAATGAGAACTAACTTTTTTGTTCTATGTAGAGTTCTGGTGGGGTAAGTATGAGGGGCACAGAATGAATCTGAAGTTACTCAAGCTCAGCTCAGAGAGCCGTGCAAAGAAGTCTATAAACATGAGGTTTGATCACCCAAGCCCAGTGAGATTGGCCTCTATCAAAAAATCCCCAAACAACAAATGCTGGTGAGGATGTGGAGAGTCAGGAACACTCTTACACTGCTGGTGGGACTGCAAATTAGTGCAACCTCTGTGGAAAAGAATTTGGAGATACCTCAGAGAGCTAAAAATAGAAATACCATTTGCTGGTAGAAATACCAGCAATAGCACTATTAGGCATCTACCCAAAAGAGCACAAAACATTCTACGATAAAGACATCTGCACCCAAATGTTTATGGCAGCACAATTCACTATTGCGAGAATGTGGAAACAACCCAAGTGCCCATAAATCCATGAGTGGATTATTAAAATTTGGTATATGTTTACAATGGAATATTAATCATAAGAAATGACAGTGATCTAGCACCTCTTATACTTTCCTGGATTAAACTTAAGCCCATTATTCAAAGTGAGGCACCACAAGAGCAGAAGAACGGGATCCACTTGTACTCGCCAACAAATTGGTACTAACTGATCAATACTAGGTTGATCACATGGCAGAAATACTCTCTAGGGATTAGGGGGATGGGGGGGAAAATCTACAAATAAAGGACACGGGGAGCACTAAAGGGAGGGAAGGGAATGCCTTTAACCCGCACTTGGGTGAGGCAAAGACATAAAGTGTAACTATAATGTTTGTACCCTCATAATACCCTGGAATAATAAAAAAAAAAAAAAAAAAACCTGAGGTTTGGATAAGGCTGTCTTTAGTCCCTTAATCAGAGAATCTAAGAAGTGTCCCTAACTGGCCCATGTGGGCTGACACATTGATCACATATGAGAGAAGAGCACAACATGCCCAGGAAATGCATAACACGAATCACTTTGCCACTAATCTAAGCAGTTAAATTATTTAACAGGACTGACAGGAATATATACAGACATGATCTAGTTTTGCTATGTAAACAATTATACTTTAGGCATTTGTTCTTCTATTTATTTATTCATCAATTTATTCAAAAAATAATTATTAACACTAAGTGCCAGGAACTGTCCTGGGCCAATATTTCTCAAACTATTTTGAAATACCAATTTTTGGTTGGTTGTTTTCCAAATTTCCACAGTCTAATACTTTTGTGAAATATAATAAAAATGAATTACTAGAAAAATAATCATGCACTTGGATGTTGTATCAATATCAAATTGATGTCCACACGATGCTAAAGTGTGGCAGAGGGAGACAGACAATAAACAATAAGCATAGCACAGCTGGGTGGGTGCAGTGCCTCACACCTATAATCCCAGCGTTTTCAGAGGCCAAAGCAGAAGGATTGCTTGAGGTCAGGAGTTTGAGACCAGCCTTAGCACCATAGCAAGACCTCGTCTTTACAAAAAAATTTTAAAAATTATCCAGGCATGGTGGTGCGTACCTGTCTGTAATCCCAGCTACTTGGGAGGCCGAGATGGGAGGATGGCTTGAGCCCAGGAGTTGGAGGCTGCAGTGAGCTATGATCGTGCCACTGCACTTCAGCCTGGGTGACAGAGCAAGACCCTGTCTCTCTAAAAAAAAAAAAAACCAACAACAAAAAAACAATAGGCATAACAGATAAGGCAATTGTGTGGGATGTTAGAAGGGCAAAGTGTTACCAGGGAAAAAACACAGCAAAGGTGATTAGGAGTGACCCAAGTGGAGGGGTAGGTTGGGGGTGGCTATGGTTTTAAACAGGGTGGTCAGGATGGCTTTCCTGAGAATGTGAGGCTTGAATAAAGGCGGGAAGGCTGCAAGCCAGTTTGCCATGTGGGTATCTAAGCATTCCAGGCAGAGGAGCGGCCATGACAGAGGTCCTGAGGAAGAATATACATGAGCTCTAAATAAGCGAAGAGTTAGAAAGAAGCCCATGTACTAGAGCTGAGAGAGGGAAAGGGAGTGTTGTAGGAGATGAGCAGCCAGGTAGTGCAGACCAGTACTTCTTAATGTCCTAACAAACACCCTGGGGATGTCACTAAAATGAAGTCTCTGATTCAGCAGGTCTGGGTGGCTCCTGAGATCATGCACCTGTCAAGAGCTTCTGTGTGATGCCTGTGTTGTTGGTCTGAGGCTCATATTATGAGCGGTGGGTGCAGTTTCAGTGAAATGGGAAGCCAATGAGCAGAGGAGTGACATGATCTGAGTTATGATTTAAAACAATCACCCCAGCTTTGGGGTTGAAGATTGACTAGACATCATGAAGGAATGAAATAGTCTGTGTAAGTGCGTTTTCCAGACAGCTGAAACTTTCTCAGACCTGCAGCTGCCTTTCATATTGAGTGTACCAAACACAGTTCTTATTTTTTGTGTCTTGGGGCATGATTATTAGCAATTATCACACTGGGCTGTAATGCAGAGCAATCCTCAGAGACCACTGTGAAACGAGGCCACCTACTCTTGCATTAAATGACCCTCGACCATTATGATTTTTAGTTAATGAGCCAGATTCTATTCCTTCTTTCTTCTCTCTCAACACAAAGCTGATGTTTCTTGCTATTGTACTGACTTTTCATGACATACTTTTCTTTCCCTTCTTTCTTTCTTTTTCTTCTTTGCTATGGTCTAAAAAACAGGGTTTTTTTTTTTTTCAGCAGTAAGGGAAATGGGACTGAGTGGGGGATCCTCTATGAATAAAATAACAGGAACTCTCACATATGTGGTACCTACATTAGGCACCATGCCAGGTCCTTTACTTGTATTTTCTTAGTGTAAAGTACACAAGTGTTGGTTTAACTTTGTGACCTGTACTTTTTAAAGAACGTTCATTACCTGCCCCTGGGTTTCCTGTTATACTTCACCTAGGTGAGAGACCTCTGTCCTTGGTTATGTTCTTGTCTATATGAAGTATACCTTAATCATATTTTGAAGATCAAAAGCTTATTGTACTTGCTAAGAGTAACTGTAGTGATAGTGCATCTTAAATTTTTAGGGTGCTGAGGAGCAAGCAGTATTGTACCGGCCTCCCGAGGGATTCACGGTTGGCAGTCACAGTGTTAGGTGTGGGAGAGCCACCAGAGAGCATGTGGTGTCTGGCATTAGGCGTGAGTGATTGATTGCAGATCTTTCGTGGCCTGTCTACCCCACGACTGCTGAGCAAATCACACGCACTTTCTCTCGCCCAGCTGCTTCTTTAACATCATCTATTTCATTATTTGTTTTTACCTTTCCAGTCGCTCATTACTACATTTTGTTGGTCTTGGATGAAATTCAGCAATCAGAAAGCAAATTTGGGCTGCATTTTGTCCTTGTAACTCTTAATCCTTAAGATAATCAAACATCCCAAGTTTCCTGAGATTGAAGGGTTTCCCAAAATTTGGACTTTTCAGTGCTAGCACCAGGACAGTCCTAGGCAAACTGAGATGAGTTGGTCACCCTATAATAATACTGGAAGTTGAGCTTGATGTGGGTGAAAACTTTTTTTTAATTAGATAACTACATCTGGCAAGACTATGCCTTAGATCTGTGCTACAGAATCGTTTCCCACTGGCCGCCTGCGTTTGGAAGGGACTGCAAGCAACTTGCCAAACAGCAATGCTGTGATCACAAAGGGATCAGATATCTCCCATTTGACAGGAGAGCATGTTCCTGTAACAGAGTCTTGAAGGCCATATAATCTCCCTCAGGAAAGGACATGGAAACTAGACACTATACCAAGGGAAGGCTACTGGGTCTCTCTGTCTTATACCCAGTTTTATTACTGAATGCCACACACAAGACTACAAAACCACTGTGTGTCTTCATTTATGAGTAGTTTTCATTTATGGGTTCTGAATCCCTGCTCTTTTGGCTCCTTTGGACTGAAAACAGCTTTCCTTCTCGCCTGGGTGCCATTGAATTCACCTTAAATCCTCATCAGTAAGTTTTGGTAAAGTCTTATCTTGGGAGTTTCTCAGTGAGATGACAAAGGAATTACAGGTATAGAATTCTTATTTGTTAGCATGTGAGGTGGGAAAGACACCTTGTTAAGGGATATTTTTAGACAGTCATTCCTGAACTTCAGGCTTGCCAGAATCTCCCAGAGGGCTTGTTAAAACACCGATTTCTGAACCTGTATTAAAGTTTCTGATTCTCTGTGGAGTAGAGGGTAGGATTTATATTTTTATCAAGTTCCCAGGTGATGAGATGCTGCTGGTCTGAAACCTTCCCTTTGAGAACTACTGCTCTGTAAATTCTCTGTGATACTAATTTGAATCAGAAAACGTGGGCTTTACATATGTGGTTTTCGACTCATTCATTCAACAAGTATTTATTGAGCACCTACTATATGTCAACCACAGGGCCAAGAAATGAAATAAGACACTTAACAGACTAGTGCAATTCTAATATCTTGATCTTTGCAGCTGTTATTTTCCAAAACAGGTTTGGTGACAAGTTGAATGCCTTCGTGTGTCTCAAATGGTCTCATTAACTTCTCAGGAATTTGTCAAGAACAAGGTTACATTTACTTGTACAAGCTTCGCTGTATGGGAGGAAGATGGGAGTCTTTCAAACTTCTAGAAAGTCTATAAAGTATTTCAATTTCTAAAATTATTAGGAAATTTTGCCTTTAAAGGTTATTTCTATTAAATATTTTGTAAATTATACTCCTCTGCTAGCCTGGCCACGGTATATTCTCCTGCACAGCAAAATCACTCTAAGCCCCACCAGATCTGAATGTTTTCACATATCTTTAATGTGTATGTCATTGCCATAATGTTTGTGCCCTGACTTTTGTAAAGGAATTTAGGCAAGGCTAGTATAAGGAAGTGCACAGTTTGTGTGCATGAGGGCAAAAGGATGGAAGAAGGAAGAGAGAAGATTATAGTTCTCCTAATCCCAAATTTAATTTCTAATTTAGCCCCATTTATATTAACCATACATCTTTCCTATTTTGCTTATAAGACTTTTCTCATTTTTACTAAATCTTGGTTTTTTGTTTGTCTGTCGTTTTGTTTTGCTTTATTTTGTAATTTTGGAGAATATGAACATAGTGCTTGGAATATCAATTGTAGTCCTGGCCATTAACCCCAACTGGGGCTCTCTAAGGGAACTTTGTAAGATACCTAGATTTGTTATGGTGCCGCATCTTCCCTGAAATGTGGGGATCACGATGATAAGGAAGAAGAAGGGAGGTACTCCACGAAGGTCGGTGGTATAGCCACTCCTCAGCCAGCTGAATCAATACCAAGATTCTGATGCCATTGGCGGAGCTGAGGCTGGAGGAGACTAGAAGGGGCTGGTGCAGAAAATAGCTACAGCTGTGAGAGCAGGCAATTAGAAGCCACAGAGGTCATATGCCAGGCCACCATTCCTGAGGCCACATACCTCAGGGAAAGCCTTTCAGCAGCCTGTTCTCATTCCTGCAACTCATTAAAGCATGTTACAGAGTTGCATAATTTTTGACATTATTTCTGCTTAGATTGATACTGCAAACATATCTGAGAGAAGTTCTTGCTGAACTTTTCCAGTGCTTTCCTGAGTTCATTAGGTCACGATGAACTTACTGCCAACGCCAAGTTAGGTTCTGGCGTTGACCCAGGACATCAGGAGTGCAGCTGCCAAACAATGAAAGGCGGGTGGTGTGTGAGTCAAGTTAGGGTATTTGGCTTCCAGGATTGGATGTTGATGGCACAGCTGTAAAATATGCCTAGAGAATTTTTATTTTTAAATCCTTTTCTTATTTGATATAATTGGAACAGCACATACTCTCTAGGCTGTCCTGTTAACCTTAGCTGCCTAGTTTATTTCATTTTAAAGGATTCTTTCAGCTACCAAAGTTCCAACAGTTAGGCTATTCGTTTAATGGACATTGGGCACTTTTCTATTTATTTTAGGGTAAGTTGCGTCTTAACACTCTCTGGACCGACCTATCAAGATATTAGTAAGGAAAGATCATATTTTGAAGCAGCAGGTCCAGGTCACTTTGTATATAGAATTTTGTTATGTTCAATAAATCTATTTGGAAGAAAAAAATTAAACCTATAGTTGTTTAATGGTAGGAGTAGAGTGATTTTTCTTCTTTTTTACTTTTTGGGTTTTTTTTTTTTCCCAAAATTGAGAGTAATAGGGTTTTTTTTAGTTTTTGTTTTGTTTTGTTTTGTTTTTGGTTTACAGAAATATTGAGCATAAAGTACAGAACTCCCATATACCCTTTTACCTCCCTCTCCCAGTTTCTTCTATTATTAACATCCTGCATTAATGTGGTTAATTTGTTACAATTGATTAGCCAATATTGATAATATATGAGGTTTGACAAATGTATAATGACATGTATTCACCATTACAGAATCCTACAGAATAGTTTCACTGGCCTAAAAATCCCGTCTCCACCTATTCATTCCTCCCTCCCCACAAACCCTTGGCAACTACTATTTATTTATTTATGTATTTATTTTATTGTCTCCATAGTTTTGCTTTTTCCAGAATGTCATATAGTTGAAATCATATAGTTTGTAGCCTTTTCAGATTGATTCTTTCACTTAGTAATACACATTTAAGATTGCTCCATGTTTTTCCATGGCTTGATAGCTCATTTCTTTTTATTGCTAAATAATATTCCATTGTATGGATGTACTACAATTTGTTTATCCATTCACCTATTGAAGAACATCTTGGTTGCTTCCAAGTTTTGCCAATTATGAATAAAGCTGCTATAAACATTTGTATTCAGGTTTTGGTGTGGATGTAGATTTTTAACTCATTTGGGTTAATCTCCAGAAGTGAGATTGCTAGGTTGTGTGGTAAGAATATGGTCAACTTTGTAAGAAATCGCCTACCTGTCTTCCAAAGTGGTTGTACCATTTTGCATTCCTACCAGCAATGAATGAGAGCTCCTGTTGCTCTGCATCCTTGCCACCATTTGGTGTTGCCAGTGTCTTAGATTTCTGACATGTTATTATTAGGTATGTAGTGACATCTCATTATTTTAATTTTCAATTCCCTAATGACATACAATGTGGAACATCTTTTCATATGCTTATTTGTCATCTGTATATCTTCTTTGGTGAGGTATCTGTTCATATCTTTTGCCTATTTTTAAATTGTGTTGTTTGTTTTCTTATTCTTGATTTTTAAGGGTATTTTGTATATTTTGGATACCAGTCCTATGTCAGATATATGTTTTGCAAATATTTTCTCCCAGTCTGTGGCATGTCTTTTCATTCTCTGAACATGTCTTTTGCAGAACAATAATGAATTTTTAATGTATATAATCAGGAGAAAAATGTTTTTAAATGATTCCCACCTTGGCTTGGCATCTACTACCTATCCAAGAAAATGAGAACAATCTGAGAGGAACAAGGTAGTTTACTGTATGGAAGTTGAATATACAAAACTATGACATGAATGTGATCCCTAAATTAAATGTAATCAATTTTAAGTGCTGTAGGGAGGCAAGATAGATATAGTCCAAAATTAGAGAAGGAAAAAAAGGAACTTGGCTACATGACTGTGTGTAGAACCATGAAAAGATTTTTCTCTCATTTTTCATTTTTATTTGACTCTCTTGGTTTTCTCACTATTTATGTTCTTTACGTAACTATTAATAGAACTCCAAGAAGGACTGGAAAAACTCTGGGGTTGTTTGCTTACACTAAAAACAGTATTTAGCAAGTAATAAATTTTTGGTTTAAATTCAAAGAGGCCTGAGAAAGAGTGAAATGTACCTTTATTACTCATTCATTTGCATAGTCATCCAGCAGATGTTAATTTAGTACCTATTAAGTGGCAGACATTATGTTTGATGCTAGGAAGATGGACAAATGAATCTGAAATCAAATCTCCTTTGACTAAGGTGTTGATAGGAATGAACACAGGAGCTGTGGGGACTTCAACGGAGATATCTAGTCTCTGGGGAGCAGAGACATTTCAGACAAGCTTACCCCAAAGCTGAGACCTTCAGGGGGATCAGGAATTGACCAGACAAAGAGTAGGAAAAGATGTTTCCAGCCTTCTGTTTGTTCCCTTTCCACACTGGGAAGAGCTCACATTGAAAGAAACAAGATTAAGGTGGTTTTTATTTTTCACTTTTTAAAAAATTCTGAAATGTAACATGCCTATACAAAAAATGTTTAAAACAGAAATTGACAATCTAATAAATTAAATTATTATAATGCAAGCACCCGTGTCAGCAAGACCCTGTCTCCCCCAAAAAATTATATATATGTGTATATATATATATATATATACACACACATATATATATATATGCCAGGCATGGTAGCTCGCGCCTATAATCCTAACACTTTAGGAGGTCAAGGCAGGAGGATCGCTTGAGGCCAGGAGTTTGAGACTAGCCTGGGCAACACAGCAAGACCCTGTCTCTCAAAAAATTAATAAAAGAATTAGCCAGGTGTGGTAGCATGTGGCCTATAGTCTCAGCTACTTGGGAGTCGGAGGCAGGAGGATCCCTTGAGCCCAGGATTTTAAGGTTACCGTGAGCTATGATCATGCCACTGCATTTCAGCCTGGGCAACAGAGGAAGATTCTGTCTCTAAAAAAAAGAAAGAAAAGAAACTGCTACATGAAATAGGGGCTCCATTAATGAACTGAATGAAAGCATATGAGTCTAGAGCAAAGAATAAGAAGCCCACAAGACATGGGAAGTACCCTGCTTTCCTAATGGCAACCCAAGTTGAAAATCAGAAGGCAGAGTACAAGTATGATATTTTGATCTGAGCTGCTCTGGGCATGGGTAAATATAGCAGTAAAGGACAAATGGAATGGACACTTTGTAATTTGACCCTTGAAAATTTGGAACGGAGGCTTGGATGTTCTATCCCCCACTGATACCCCAAACATTCAGCCCTTGTGTAATGAGTTAGCATGGAAACTGTCTTTTGGAGGACAAATCAGTAAAGAGCAGAAACAAACCTAGAGCTCTTTGCATTTATCTGATTTCTGCACAAATGCAGAATTTGACATTTAAAGTGGGTGTATGTCCGTTGGGAGAACTCAACCATTGTGTTCTGGCATAAAAACTTCTTTGAAATTAGGATAGCGTGTAAACTCATCCACTGAGAACGATGTAGATTTCTTGCATTTGTTTCTTGGACCTGTTTGAATTTGTTCTTTTAAATAGGCTGCTTGAAAAATACCTGGCACTAATTTAACAAAAAAGGATATCATTAATTTCCTCCTTTAAAAAGGAAGAGTCCCTTTGGAAACACTGAGTCTTCTTAGATCAGACAAACCAGCCTGATCTCTGGGTAGACTGGCTGTTCTAATTGCTCACTGCTAAGCAGCCAAACAGACCTTTTTGGATGGTGGAGAAAGAAAATGGGGATCTGAGTTGGTGGGAACTCTAAACATTCCTTATACCATTTAGATGGATTAATGATACATAACTCCCTCCCATTGCACAAATTGCCAGACACAGAAAATACCAACAAATTGGTCCTACTCTTAAATGCAGTAAAGATTCAAGGTGATAAACTCTTGAGACTTGTAGTAGTATCAAGGGAAAACCAAGTGCAGTGTATAGAAATCGTAGCACACTCCAGAAGACTTGGCAATTTGAATGGCGAGAAGGAAGGAGTTGTTAACTTGGAAATCAGGTACTTTCAAAGGTGGTTCTCATTGGAGGAGTGAGAAATAGCAGTGGCAGCAGCTAAACTTTATTGGATGCTTAACATGTACCAGGTCTATTCTACATGCAGTAAGGCAATAACTGGGACTCTTATTTTTGAAGGACAAGTCCTGATCAGAGTCGCCTCAAAGCTGCCAGAGCATCACAAATGCACATAAACATGCACACACATTCTTAGGAACCTAGGAGCACAGATCCCAGAACAGGGAAGTTTGGTGTAATAAAAAGCTTAAATACCAGCAAAGCACTGGAAAGAGGGGAAAATGTGGGATGGGAGGAGTTTGGGGGTGTTGGGGGGACAGTGCTCAGGCAAAACTCTGGTCTAGGATAGAATACATGACTTGAAGTGGGAGGTCAGGAAGTCATCGTGAATTGTTCTTTATTGGAAGAAAAATTACAGACTCATTTAATATCCATTGTTTAGTTTGAATTTCTCTGTCTTGTCATTAACCCAACTATATTTATAGTTTCACAGTTTCATAAGAAATATATCTATTCTTTTTTTTGTAATCACAAGTAATATTAATCCAAATCCAACAGCAATCCGAAGTAAACAAAATGCCTATACCTAACACCAATAATCCCCCAGCCATGGCTTTATGTCCCTTATTTTGCTCTCTCACCTTGAGCCTAATTACGGTAGAGTACTTGAAATCCTAAACTCTGACCAATGATCAAATAATCAAGTAACTTGGCTATAATGTAATAGACTTTACAGTCTACAGTTAAACATAGAACTACCTGGCCAGCCCTTTGAGGCTTCTATTTTCCCCTGTGCCTTTATAGAACAAAGTGAAAAGACATTGAAGAAGCTAAAATGACCATCCAAAGAACCCTCAAGAATAGTCTGGGTCGGAGAGCTGATCCAGAGGTATTACTTCCTCTATGTCTCCCTAGAACCCAGCTCTGGGTTGGGTTCTAGCTTTGGCTGTTGGTTAATGAAGGGATTACTTTTAAAGGTTGGGGCAGGATGTAGGGAAACCAAAAAGGATAGTGTAATCCTCTAAGGACCAGTGAAAGTGGAGCTATTATACACATGTAAAGGGACAAGGAGAAAGCATGGCATCTGGAACCCAAAAGGAGAGAGTCATGTGGGTATAGGAGTCTTGAGAATAGAAGTGACCTTCAGGTAACGACACAGTCAACACAAGACAACCCCACAGGAAGGGAGCTGGAGAACAAAAGAGAATGTTCTTTCTCTGTCTCGCTCACTCTCTTTCTTCCCTCTGATTTCCTGCTAGGGCTCCTTATTGGCCAAGCCAGTGGGAAGCCAGACCAGTCCATACAAGTCACTTCTGGGGCCCAGAACATGATAGAAATGGAAAAAGAATGGATTTGGAGGGAAGGAAACCTACACCATTTAAAAGGACCCAATATAATTTCAATTCCTAATATAAAGTTCACACCTTCTCCCATAGAGATGAAAAATACTTCTTTGGAAGATATTTTTTAAAAATAGTGCTTCAGTTAGGAATTGTTCTCTGCTTCAAGAAACACATACTGGAATACAATGACTTAATAGATAAAAATTTATTTTCCTCGTGTCACCAGAAGTCCAAGGGTAGGCAGTTTTGGACATTGGTTCAGAAGATCAAGAATGACAAGCAAGGCCAAGCCTCTGTAAATCTCTTCCCTTTTCTTTCCTAGTCCCAAGAAAAGAAAAATGGCTACTACTGGAGCTCCAGCTATCATGGCTGCAAAACGATTTTCCTGGAAGCTCCTCCCAGTGACTTCTGTTTATATCTCAAGGGTCTCCTTTATCTGCAGGAGAAGCTAGGAAGCATATTTGAGTTGATTGAATTGCTGCCACCTATGATTTAAGGGTTCTGTTAGGAAGGAAGCAGGGAAGAATGGATATTGAGTAGACAATGAATAGTTAAATACTATCCTATCCTATCCTATAAAGATAGAATTTAATCATCTGAGGCGCATGTGCCCAGGGCATTGTTTCATGCTAGTTTCCGAACTTGAGAATTTCCAAGTCATATGAATCAGATATTCCCTCCTGAATTATCATTTCACTGTGGGTCCTTCATGGAATATCAAGACATGTAGGCAAGATAAAGGCCATTTATAAGAAATGGTTATAAAATTCCAAGGCACATATTCAGGTGTTCCTTGTGCAAACAGTTTGTGCAAATAAGATGAAGCCATCTCTGTTAGAGTATAGAAATACGAGAAATGGAAAAGATGTACTTTGTTAGCATGTTGGTAGAAATTTAAAGGATATAATTTTTATACAAAAATATTTTGCAATGTGTATTGAGAACCTTAAAAAAAATTCCAGACTCCTTATCCCAACAATTCACCCAGAATCTTTTTTTAAAAGTCTAGAAAAAGTTAAGAGAAAAATTAAATAAATTTGGTATTAATATTGTAGAATAATATGTAATTATTAAAATTATATTTATAAAGCATTTAAGATAGAATAGGAGAATTGTTTTATTATCATAATAACCTAAGATTCTGCTGCAGTTTTTCCTGAGTATTCCAATCCTCTAAGGTCTCTTTTTCCTTTAATATCCAGCTAAAATGGTTTGAGTTCCCATCCCACTTAATAGTAGGATTTCTATTGTCTGCTCCTTTGTTGCCTGTCACCACCTCAAACTACAGGGAAAAAAAAATACCCCTGTAGAGAGAAATTGACAAAGAACTTTAAAGGGCAGTGCATAAAAGGAGAAAATACAAATGATCTATGACTACATGCAAGAATATTCAACCTCAAAATTTAATGAGAAATGAAAATTTCTTGCATATCAAACAGGCTAGGATCAAAAATAATAATACACAGATTGTCAAGAATACAAGAAAACGAGCATTGATAGTATTGTTTGTGGCAGGGCAATAGCCTTTTTAGAAAGAAAGCTGCCAATATATTAATATCATTTGACCCAGCCATACCTGCTCTGTAAACTTATCCTCTGTATATAATTAGATTAAGCTATGCATAATATTTTTGTGCCTGGTTGTATTTAAATATAAAAAGAACTCAATGGTGTTCATTCTGGGTCACTCTGAGAATGGTGGTAAATGAACAGAGGAATAGGGAAGTGTCTGACATGATACCTAGCACACAGTAGGACTTAATAAGTGTTTACCGAATCATGAATTAATTCAGATGGATAGTTTCTATGGGGGAATTAGTTTTGTTTCAAATAGCATCTTGCATCTTGCATTTTAGTCACATGTTGTAAATATTTCTGGTCAACAGTTGTAGCTATTGGACTGTAGCTCAGGAGATGTGGCACAGACACCTGCCTTGAACAATGGGAGACTATAAGAAAGGGCATTTCTTTCTGTTTGTCTGCTTTGGGGTTCTTTTGCACAGTCAAATTCATTATGAAAATGAATGAGGTCTCCAAGTAAGAGTAGAGAAAGAGATTAGTAGTGGGCCTTGAAGAAGTCTGTAGGAGCAAAGTACACTCAGTCAGGTTGTTCTGTGGTTTATTTACCTATATGCAATGCTTTGGATGAGAGAAAAATTAACTGGGTTATCTGATGGATAAGCATAATCATTTTAGAAAATTTGCATAGTCCAGAGGAGAGATGGTCTCAGGCCCTACTGAAAGGAGGGTAGAGCTTGCTTTAAAGTCTTTTCTCCTTCTCTGCTCAAATACTTTTCCCATAACACACCTTAAAAATCTCTGAACATTTGTTTCAAAAGAGCCTGACTACAATAATCAGTGAAGACAACTTGAAATACTGGTCTTCATATCAGTAAGTTATAGCACATTAAAATACACATGGATTTTAATGATGAAAATACGTTGAATTAGAAACTTCTGCAAGTTTCCTTATTTTCTCAGTAATTCCCAACAGATTACATTCAAATCACTAACGTAAGAAAACATCTAAAATAGGAGATTAAGGGATTTATTCTTAACTGTTTACGTTACAAAGGGAAGGATGAAGTAATGTTGCTCAGAAGGATTCTTCGGGTTCAAAGTGCAGCTTAGGTACATGGTGACTAATAAAAACAATAGTTCCAAAATATGGCCATTGTATTATTATTTTGTTGACTGTAATACCTGAGAGTTTTTTCCATGTGAAGCATGTAGGCAATGATGTTAAAATAAAATTTATAGTTTAGTCTCATTTTCAATATGCATTACGGCTAGAATTCTATCACCTAAATTTTTCTAGGTTCTGCTTACCCTGGCAACTAAATATTGTTATTGATCTTATGGAGGGAGTTTTGAGTGGCCAGTGAGAAAATTCTAATTTCTTAAACAGCATTTTTCATTGATCAATTTATTAGAGATATCCTCACTAAATTTAGTGAAATATTGAAATTTATGAAGTTACTAGATCATGCGGATAAAAGAAAGCTCTGATTTTTAAAAATTATGTACCGAGTGTGAATGGGTTTGGCATTTTGAAGAGGATCTCATTGTCAGTAAATAAATCTTCTCTGTATAAATCTGAAGTTCAAATGGTTCTGATTAGTGCCCTGCTGTCTTATTCGTACTTCCTGGAAGGCAGTAAGATTAGTAGAATGCATGAATTTCTCATATCTTGTCATGATTGAGTCCAGGTTTGAGAGCAGGGCAGTAACCCTGATGAAGAACCACAGCATTCTATACCTGAGTCACAGACTCAGATTCTTAGGACTTTAACATGGGTGTATGTCAGCCACCTAATCTTTAATATTGTCCTGTTTTTAAATGAGGCACTTAGCCAAGTGGCATCTGAGAAATAGGTCATAGAATCTTTACAAGCAACCTTGAGTTGAAACAACAATTTGGGCTATATTTATTGTATATATTGTCGTGAAGAAGACGTCTTATTATTAATATCTTTCCAGAGTCTATTTCCTAACAGCAAAAACAAAATAATGCAGTAGAGGAGGAAGAGGAAGTGATTTAGTTAAAAACTTGATGCCAATTGTAATAATGTATTCTATCGGAATTGTCATTCTAATTGTCATTGCCAAAATCATGACTAGATGAGTATTAATGAAATGAATAAGAAATTCAGTAAGGTCTTTATGAATTTCTTTAAGATTCTCAAATGACTATGTAAATTTTCTCCCCTAACCATGGATTTTAGGTGATGCTAGTGAAGGTTATGTCAGATCCAATGCAAAAGACTTATAGAAAAAGTTTGAAGTTCCCTTGGACCTGAAAGTATGACTTTGCTTTGCCTTTTTTAGATCACATAATGAAATGTTTAAGAAAGTTAACAGGATACAGCTCCAATCAGAGCAACAAAGAACAAATCACTGAGCTTTTCTTCTGAACAGCAGAAGATGCTTTATTTTAGCCTTTGGCTGAGGTTGGTAGGGGAATGACCAGCTGAACAGCTCTCCTTTCATGCTGACAGGCCTCCAGGCTAAAAGTCCAGTGGAAAAAAGTAAAACACAGAAAGAGTGACAAACTGAATGTCACTGTGAGGAAAGCCACACCTTTTATTGCGTCTTATAAGAACCAGAAATAACTACAAGGTTTGGGAAGTAGTGTCTTAAGTAGTCTTAACACAGACCAAAATTCTGAAAAGCTTGATGAAATTTAGGAATGGGATCATTATGAGTCAGAGTCATGCACATTTTATATGTACTTTTAAGTAAAATTTTATATTCCATCTAGCAGCTTTTTAAAGAAGTAGTAGTATTAATATCAGCTAGGAAACAAATACATTTTACAATAGAGCTTTGAGCAATGTGCAGAGGTGCACTGATGGGTCATGGATGGGTTATGGTTGCACCAAGATACTGATGTCCTCAGCTCTCAGAGAAGCCAGGCAAGACTGGGCAATTGGAGCTGCCTCTGTTTACCTGGTCTGTGTTTACTAGGCCATACAAATATTAATATTACTGTGTTCTATGTGTGCCATGACATGGCAAAGCCTGAAAAACCCTCCTTTGCAGACATACTTTGCAAAATCCCTGAATCCCATAAGAAGGGGTATGTAAAATTATCTTATGTGTGAATAAATGAAGCAGAATGTACATCCCCAAATAGAATGTGCGGTATGTTTGATAATAACAGAGACAGAGTATCGAAGGAGATGAGTGGAGGAAGGCTAGGGACTTCCCATTTGGGCTTTGCTCCTTCTTTTGCTTGACCAAACTGACTCTCTAACAATAAATACTCAGAAATGTTCCAGCAAATGTTCAGGAGTGAAGGCATATGGAACATTTGATTTTGTTTGTGTTTAAAATATTGTTTCCACACAGATGGCATTGGTTTAGCTGTTGTTGTGTGACTCTGTTTGGATCTTTTGCTCGAATAAAAGATGAGAACCATAGCTCTTTGAAACTCAAGCTCCCAGGTTTATATGCTGCAGTTTGCTCACCACGTTCTACAGAGGTACAGGCTCTTGTCCCTGAGAGACCTTTGCTTATCAGCAAGAGTACAGTGACTTTCAACAGTGGTTTTGGTTAGCTCTTGGAATATTAGGATTAAGGCATTAAAGGAGGCCATGAAAATTGCATAGACCATGGGTTTAGATGTTTAGATATTTAGATTCCAGAATGTGGTTGCTGTCACAGGGATCTGGCCATGACACTAGGGCTGACAAAATCAACTAACCATTTCTTTGAAAGATTGGATAGTCTTCTTAAAACATGTCCAGGGACAAGGTCTACAAAAATTAAGTCAGTGGCATATGTATCCTATTAGATAAGCTGATGTTTTCTATCAGAAGATATTTTTAGACAGCTAGTCTGTCATTTTTCCCTTCTAACCTTGTTAGTGAGGGTGGGTGGGAGGAGAGGAAAACAAACAGAAATAACACCTTAAAATACTAGAAATTTATAAAATTGTGAATGTCATTTTTTTGTTTGTTAATCATCGTGCCTATACTGTCCCATTACGAGGGACCTGTATACTACTGCAGGGAGCACTAAAGCGCCAGCTTCGTTTCCTCTTCTCTGCAATTCAGCTTTCTTTAGGTGGACTCTTCACCCTTTGTTCCAAAAGTTAATTAAAGTCAGTGTCTCACTTTTGCATTTCCCCAGGGTAGGAAAAAAGGGTAATTTTTAATTATACTTAAGTAATATGTTCTGTTCTTCATACTAATATGGTAGCTTAGGTAATGACAGTATGATAAGATAAAATCACTAACAGACTCTGAAGGATGTTCCAGTGGGATCCATGGACGTGCGCTTGAATTGTGTGCTACTCCGTAAGCAGAACAGGCATTTCCTTCCTGGGACCTTGTGAAAGGGAGAGACTCTGTAAAACCATGCTAGGTTATTTTTTCAAGCTTTGCTTTTTGAATTGTGATCCATAGAAAACTGAGAGTCATGGAAATGTTTTGCTCTTTTATTCCCTAAATCCTAGAATTCAGACAATTTTGCTAGGTCTTTCTGTAGAACCTGGCTCTTTTTGAAAGGTCCTCATAATAACAACATGGATTATTTGAACATGAGGGTATTCCACCTACCTAAACTCTTTTTAACTAATTTGGTAGAGGATTAAGGAGACTCAGACACTGGTATGATCCTGGAGGAAGATCCAAGATTAATAGTTCTGAGCTGCCAGAACTATTGTTTCAAATGTTGAGAAATCAGATATAGATGTTGTATGAAGGTGCTTGGCTGAATAAGAAGAATTTTCCAATTTGGAGAGAAAACCAACTTCTCCCAGCTGCTATAACAGGAGTAGAGAAA
The DNA here is from genome assembly GCF_000956105.1 of Propithecus coquereli. NCBI lineage: Eukaryota > Metazoa > Chordata > Mammalia > Primates > Indriidae > Propithecus > Propithecus coquereli. The sequence continues at coordinate 3,770,021 of NW_012149063.1, forward strand.
TGATGTTTAGAGGAAAAAGAGACCTGACTGTAAAACATTAGTTTGAGGGGTTGGAGTTGGGTTGGTTTGGGTTGGTTTGGGTTGGTTTGTTTATCTTCCTTTTTATTTAGCTCCTTCTCTTATGCTAGGTAGCCTTGTGTAATGAGACATATAATTAATCTTTTTCCTATTGGGTCTCTGTGAAGAAAATAATAGAATATTCCCATTTCACAGATGAGAAAACTGCTGCTTATAAAGGTTGGATGCATTGTCCACACTCATACAGCCAGAAAGTATCAGAGCCAAGATTCAACCCAGTCTTTTCCTCCTCCAAAGCCTGGGCTCTGGACGGCCTTGCTATGTCATCTTCCATGGCAAATGCATGTCACTCTATTCAGTGCTCTAAGACACCTAACCCTGCATTTTGGCAGTTTTCCTTAATCATTATTGTAAGGCTGGCATGGCTGATTTTACCGAGCAAATTACCATTCTGATTATTTGTCCTTGAAGAAATAGTCATTTGCACTTTATTCTGGCCTTGTTTTTGGATTCTTTATTTGAAATTTTTCTTAGTGGTTTTGCAGATGTCCAGGCAGTTCTCAATTGTTGTACGAACATCAGAATAAATAGTTATTCTACAAATTAGTGTTACCCCAGCAACACATTCTTGTAATGCGGAGAGGCCTCCAGGCAGAAAGTCCAGTGGAAAAAAATAAGTAGTAGGCAGAGCATTCGAAGTTCCCACAACCTTGTCCTTGAGGCTCTTGCTCTCGTTGCTCCCTCTGTGGTGCTGGGAACGTAGACAGGGCTCAGTCTCTGTGAAATGAATGAGTCTATCCCATCATCCTAAAAGGCTCACCAATAACATCTCTCTTGCTGATTTAGGATTATCTTCTAAAAGCGTGCTGTTAACATAACCTTATGTTTCCTGAGACAGATAACATTTACATAGATTTAATTTATCACACTAGCTGGCTATCACCAAGCAATGAATAATTTCTGAAGGAATAAGAGATTTTGGTGGATGTTTTTGAGCAAGAACAACAAAAGGATTTGTTCATTCCTGAATATACATTCATTTGTTCTTTGCTGTGATCCATTCTACAGAAACAGAAATATGAATGTGATTCTCTACCTGCCCTCAGGTGGGATAATTGTTACTATGTTGTTATGTGCAGGATGGAATGGGATCCCGGTAGAAAGGCACTTAACCTGGACTAGGGAGTTAGAGAAGGTTTCCAGGGGAAGATGAGCATGAGGTCGTTCTTACAGGGGCTAGTAGTTTGTTGTGTGGAGTGTAGGCTGAGCTCTGAGGAACAGTAGAAGTGAGCTGGGGAGGTAAGCAGGTGTGAGATCAGGAACGGCCTCGTGTGCTGAGCTGAAGAGTGCCATCTTTGTTCTGAATGTTATGGAGAACCTCTGAAGATATTAAGCAAAGGAATGATATGCTCATTTAAGAAATCATATATGGCTACTATGTGGAGAATAGATAGGATGGGGGCAAAACTAGAGACGAGACTAGTGGAGAGGAAGTCGCTGAGGTCCAGGCAAGAGCTGATGAGAGCCTGGGTTAAAGCAGTGAGATAGATGGGATGATTCCTGCAGGGAGGATGACAGTGGAGTGTACGGGGCTTGGTGACTGATGTGTGGTGGGGAGTTGTGGAGGGAGGAATCTGAAATGAGAAGCCTTTGTTTTGGGGTTATGTTCTTCCTGAACACATTGCAAAAAAGTGATACCTTTCAACAACTTTTAATGCAGTGAGTTTCAATGACAGCTGCTAACATTATGATGAAATGAAGCTAGAGAAGTAAGTATGAAAAAGGGGTCAGTCTTTTAAAAAAATTTTGAGGCAAAATACACATATGTAATTTACCATCTTTACCATTTTTAAGTGTACAGATCAGTGGTAATAAATACGTTTATATTCTTTTTTGTTTCCCTTTCTCCTACCTTTCCCCTCCCCCTTCCCCAACCTCTGGTAACCACCAATCTAGTCTCTATTTTCATGAGATCCACTTTTTTTTAGCTCCCACATATGAGTGAGAACATGCGATATTTGTTTTTCTGTGCTTGGCTTATTTCACTTAACATAATGTCCTCCAGTCCATCCATGTTACCACAAAGACAGGATTTCATTCTTCCTTGTGGCTGAATGAATATTCCATTGTGTATGTATACTGCCTTTTCTTTATCCATTCATCGGTTGATAGGCACTTAGGTCATCGATTCCATATTTTGGCTATCGTGAATAGTGCTGCAGTAAACATAGGAGTGCAGATATCTCTTTGATATATTGATTTCCTTATTTGGTATATATACCCAGTAGTGGAATTGCTGGATCAGACGAAAGTATCAGCTTTCACTTTTTGAGGAACCTCCATATTGTTCGCCATAGTGGCTGTATTAATGTACATTCCCACCAACAGTGTATGAGGTTCCCCTTTCTCCATATCCTCTCCAGCATCTGTTATTGCCTGACTTTTTGATACAGGCTATTTTAACTGGGGTGAGATGTGGTTTTTGACTTGCATTTCTCTGATAATTAAGGGTCAGGCTTTCAGTTTGCCATTGAAATGTTTATTGCTGGATGATAGAGAGGTGGAGGAGGCAGTCAAAAGTCAGCACCTCCCCCTTGCACCAACAGCACAAGGCCCCACCCCCAAGGCCAAGGTCAGCACCTTTTGATGTGATGCACTCCTTGTGCAACATGGCAGTTGTTTCACTGGGCGATCTTTTCAAAATAATTTCAACAAACATAAATGTCTACAAATACATTTCACTTAATTTGAGAAACAAATGCACAATGTAATGTATGTTGTGAATCTGTGTTTGGTTTCTCATTTATTCCAGGCCAATCTGGGAAATAATACATGACTGGTTTTTCTCTGGATAGTCCTGAGCCTCTTATTGCTTCAGTAATTTGTCGTATAAACTCTGATCTCCCATGTTTGATATTTTGGCTGTGCCTTATAGTTGGTCTTTGTGTTTTATTGATCAGGGATAGGTCTCCATTAAAAGGTATATATTTTTTAAAGCTACATTGTAAATCTCTAAGGCAGCACTACTCTCTATGGGAGAATTCTGTTATTCTAGAAATTAGACTGCTTTTCAGGGGACACTGTATATAATATGTACATTATGTTGTACCAGCAAAGTTTAACTGAATTTAAAATCGAACCACATTATCTAATAACTAGTAGGATGTAGGATGCTTGTGAGTCAAAGTACAAAAGGACTGTAGAGTCACTATCTATGTAATTAATTCAAAATAAATTCTTCCAAAAAGAACTGTATCTAGGCTTAAGAACATAAGCCTATGGCCCAAAGAGGGCTATCAGTGCCATTTTAAGTCTAGGTAACTATTTATTTTCCAAAGTAAAATGAACAACTGGCAAAAGGCAATTAACCTTATAAGTAAACAAGAATAATTTGTAGCATTTAGTGGCATGCACAAGTCACTTTAATTGACGTTTCATAGACATAAATTTCTCCTAAAAATAGATTGTGCCATTATTGAATAAGCTCTAAGTGGAAGGAATGACTGTCCCAGCACGAGCTGGAAGAATATTTCAAGTTAAGAGGTGAAAAGATAATGCTAATATATATTTAATTTTTTTAAGAAAAGGAAAAACTTTATCAAAAAGACACCTACACAGGAAAGATCATTGCAGCACAATTCACAATTGCAAAGATGTGGAATCAACCCAAGTGCCCATCAATTCATGAGTAGATTAACAAAATGTGGTATGTGTACACCATGGAGTACTATTCAACCATAAAAAAGGGTGAATTAATGCCTTTTGCAACAATTTGGATGGAACTGGAGATCATTATCCTAACTGAAGTATTTAAAGAATAGAAAAACAAACACTACATGTACTCGCTATTAAATTGGAACTAGTCAATGAGCATGCATGTGCACAGAGGGAAGTAAATCTCAGTAGAAATCAAGCAGGGGGGAGGGAGGAGGAGGGAATGGATGAAAACCTACTTATACCGTACAATGAACACTATTTGGGTGATGGGCACACTTATAGCCCATGCCTCAAGCATTACAAAAGCAATTCATGTAACCAAAAACATTTGTACCCCCTTAATATTTTGAAATTTTTTAAAAAAGAAAAAGAGCTTTTCAAAGACTAGTTGTGGTCATTAATAGGACATATGAATGATTCTGTTTAAGATTAATTTCCATCAATCAACCATAGTGGCCACTTTCCCTCCCTAGTCACTCAAGTTAACTATTAACTATACTCTCAGTTGTTTTCTATAACTGCCTTGTTGTTGTTTGTTATTAGTGCTTAGAGTTGGAATATGCCTTAGAATTCACCAGCCTAATCTCCCCATTCTGTAATGTAAGAAACTAAGGACGAAGAAAGCAAAATGACTTGCAGTAGGTCAAAACAAAGAAGACTCTCACCCTGTACTGCTTCAGAACACTGAAGCACTTAATATAACATACATGTATATATTCATTATTCAGAAACACTTCATTGTGTTCTATTTACTAAAGATAAGTAAATCTCAAAGCCTTAACTAGTTTTGTCCTGAAATGTGACCATCTTGATGATAGACACACATGGTGAGCTCTCATTAACCCTCATCAGTTTTAAGAAATACTTAATTCTAATTGGCTTTATTTTCAGTTGGCCATTATTTGATTTATTGAGATTGACCAGTATAATATATGGTTTTTAAAATTTTAACACAATATGGGGATTTTTTGCAATGCAGATATTTTCCTTTTGCCCAAGGTAATAATAGACAGGAATGAAAACACTGCTTTAAAGAGAGTGTCTGCTGATTTACATATTTTAAAAGTATTAAGATCAAAGGTAATGAGAATTTAATCCATATGGCATGCAGAAGATAAATAAGAATATTAATACTGTATCAAATACTAATTAAAAGAAACACATGGATCTAATTTTAATAACGTAATGCAAGGATGAAATTCTCTTTGTAAAGTTAAGACATGATTCTCTTGTAAAAAGGATAGTTATGGTGAGTTGTTTTTTTCCCCCTCAGGGTGAGAACTGGCTGGTTCATATATATAGCTTTCATAGAATCAGGATAATAATTATGAGCACAGTGATCGTGCTTTAACAGTTGACAAAGTGCTTTCACATCTTTTTTGATCCTCAAAGCAAACCTTTTAGTTCCTAGAACTCTCACTTCCATTACACTGAAGAGGAAATATGCTCATAGAGGCAAATGAACCTGGACCTAACCAATCAATCTCAGTCTTAACCTCCTCCCTCTCCCTCTTCCTCTTCCTCTTTCCCCTTTCTGCTTCCTCTCTCCACCTCCTTTAATAATTATTCAGAAGGCCATAGGAAGATGAGCACTCTCATTCTCTGAGAATAATGGGTATATGAACTGGTTTTTAGCGTATCTACAATGGTTCATACGCTTTACTATAATCATCTCACTTCTAGGAATCTAATCTTAGAAAATAATCAAAGATATGGTGAAATATTTATGCCTAAGGGTATTTGCAGCATTTCCAAGTGAAAAATTTTAATAAATCAAGTGTCTAACAAAAGAAGGTTTGAATTATATCTTAAATGATCTAATAGTACGGCCCTATTAATTAATATTAATAATTAAAATTGTGTTTACAAAGAATATTTACAATTACTAGCAAGTGTTTGTATTTGTATGTTGAGAGAAAAAAGTACAATATAAAGTAGATAATGTAACTTTATATATATATTTATATATACCCATATGTTTATACTTATTTTATCTATATCAGGGTCAGCAAACATTTTCTGTAAGAAACCAGAGAATAAATAGTTTAGGTTTTGCGGGCCCCAAAGTCTCCGCTACACGTATGCCACTCTGCCACTGTAGGCTTAAAGAAGCATAGACAGTACATAAACCAATAAGCATGGCTGTGCTCCAATAAAACTTTATGCAGGCCGGGTGCGGTGGCTCACGCCTGTAATCCTAGCTCTCTGGGAGGCTGAGGTGGGCGGATTGTTTGAGCTCAGGAGTTCGAAACCAGTCTGAGCAAGAGCAAGACCCCGTCTCTACTAAAAATAGAAAGCAATTAATTGGACAACTAAAAATATATAGAAAAAATTAGCCGGGCATGGT
>NW_012149063.1:3776757-3782427 GCF_000956105.1 Propithecus coquereli
AATTTCTTTCTATTTTTGGTAGAGACAGGGTCTTGCTCTTGCTCAGGCTGGTCTCGAACTCCTGAGCTCAAACTATCCGCCCACCTCGGCCTCCCAGAGTGCTAGGATTACAGGCGTGAGCCACCGCACCCGGCCAGCATTATTTTTTAAAAGAAAGAGGTTGCCCAAGTTTAACAAATGGTAACTGGCAGGGGCTGGTTTGAATAGAAAACCCTTCCCTATGCCCACTGCCTCTTAGAGTCTCATAACTGGAAGGGTATTTGCAGATCTGTGAATAGTAACCCTTTATTTTACAAAAGGAAGACTCCAGAAACGTAAATGAGTTGTCCAAGATCACATGGCAATTAGTGACATAGTCCCACCTAGCCCCAAGCCCCCAGACTCCCTATAGGATGCCCTTTCTTTAAAGAATTTAACAATTTAACAATTCTTTGGTTAACCAGTATTAGAGAACTGAAAAGGCAAAAGGGAGCTACAACAGTATCCCAGAGATAATAACTTTGGAAGCAGCTACCACTCCTAAAGCTTGAGGAACAAAGAGAAGATGTGATTGTAGGAACTTAGGCTTGGATAAGGGGCCTCATGAAGTTGAAATCCAGACCTCTGAGTAAAGTCACTGACCAGCTGGTCTCTGAGGAGATTACTGAGGCTGGTTCTGGGAGTGTGGGGACACTGCAAACTGGAACTACTGCCGCTGCTGGAATCAACTATTGCTGCAAGGATACAAATCTGCTGCTGTGGTGACACTGTAGGAACAAGAAGCAAATAGGGAGAAGCAAATCCCTCCTTCCCCTTCCTACCTTGCAGTCTCCCTCTAGCGCCCCCTGTTGGCAGTCTAGCAGAGAGTTATATGGCAAAGGAGAAGTGTGATTTGGAATGTCCCATTCCAGCATCAAAAAGAGGGTGGAGGACCCGGCGCGGTGGCTCATGCTTGTAATCTTAACGCTTTGGGAGGCCGAGGTGGGAGAATATGTTGAAGTCTGAAGTTGGACACCAGCCTGAGCAAGAGCGAGACCTCATCTCTACAAAAAATAGAAAAAGTACCTGGGCGTGGTGGTGCGCACCTGTAGTCCCAGCTACTCGGGAGGCTGAGGCAGGAGTATTGCTCGAGCCCAGGAGTTTGAGGTCGCAGTGAGCTACGATGATGCCACTGCACTCTAGCCCAGAAGACAGAACAAGACCTTGTCTCAAAAAAAAAATAAATAAATAAAAAGTGTAGGGCTGACAGTAAATGTAATATTGGGACAAGAAGCAAAGAGAAAAGAAATCGGTGTTCTTATGTATACATACTTGTGCATTTAAAAAAGTAAGAAAAAATGTGTATAACTGCTGTAGTCCTTGTACCTGCAAATGAAATGGTCACAAAGCAATAGTTGATGCTTATAATTTCCTTATTCCTTACTGTATCAGCAAGGACTCCAGCTTGTTGAGCTTTTTTGCCTGCCAAGGTGACCCAAACCTTATTCCTGAAGGGTCTGAATCTTCAATGGTTCTGCATATTTCTGCTTGCTGTAGTTTTCCATTACTTTTTACTATGGGGCATGCAAGTAATAAGAGGTACCCAAAGAATCTCCTGGGTTCCAGACATAGTCCTCTTTGCCCCCGTTGTGTAGCCCCAATTCCTAGCTAACTTGGGATCAATACACTGAGTAATCTCTTTCTTTGCCTGTTGTTTCAGTAGCATGAGGAGCCCAAAATGCCAAGCAGCAGTGCCATCTTCTAATTCAGTGGATCCATTGCTGCATCCGCTGGTGGAAGCATTCCTTTCTTAATTACCAAGATCTTCAAACCAGCAGAACTCAAAGTTGTGGTGACAAGGAACAAAAATTCTATGTAAAACTATTTTAATTATTTAGAAAGTAATTTTAAAAACCCAGAGTGGACTAATCATTCCGATTTATCACTTCCCTGAAAATGTATTTTTACCCTCGACTTTAATCTCCTTGAGGGCAAAGTCTGTAGCTGTTTCATGTTTGTATGCCCCGTGGGCCCTATTATAACATCTGTTACCTGGTAGGCAGTCAATAAATGCTGGTTGAATGTGTAGGTTGACAGTTCGCTAGATATCAGCTAACTGGTTAGTATTCACAGACTAAAAATTTTTTCGTTTTCATTTTTGTTTGCTACCTCACATATGAAAGCTAGGTTTCGTCAGTCTCTGGATTTATGAATAAATGCTACTAATCTGTGACTCAGCAATTCCATTTATCAGTATTAGGTTGGAGATTACAAGTATATGAATTCTTCAGAGGAGAAGGTGGGTCTCGATTCCCCATCAGAGTATCATGGCTTTTGGGTAGTGCTTAATATTACTGTGCACTTTAAAATGGAATATTGTAAATTTTAGAAAATTCATTTTCCTGTAAGTGACTTTAAACAGAGAAACATTTCATTAGCTCCTCTTCCCAAGTCCTGAGGAGCCTCTGAAATGTGAACCAGAGCTCTCTCCCACTGCCTGGAGCTCCTTCACAACATCAAACGCTTAATGAAAATGTTTCCCTCAAACCTCAAGCATTTCCAAATATTAAATGTGAAGAGGAAAGATCTTGCTCAAACTGCAAAGTGCTCTAGAACTGCAGGGTATGTGAGAGTATGTGTGTATGCCATGCGTGTGCGTGCACATACAGGTATGTTTTTCCTGTTTAATATTTTGGAAATAAATTTAATGTTATGCCCAAACCCTCTCTAAACAAGGTTGTATAAACAGACATACCTGTTTGAGTTTGGCTGGTCCCCAATGTTAACCTCAAGGGTTCATTATGAAGAAGTAGGAGGGGCATATGCTCTGTCCACAACACAGACAAGCTGTCAGCCTAAGAAAGAGGTTCTCACAGACACGAGGTTGCAGCCTGCTGCTCTTGGGGTTATAATGTTTGGGGATTATAGCTTAAAACCTAAGGGAGGTTGTTTGTGGGGATGGGGCAGAGGTGGCCAAGAGGATAACAAGGCAGATTAATTTTGATTATATCCATCTGACTAAAGCACAATTTTAAGGGTTGATCTGGACTTTTAAAACAGAACAGCTGATAAGTATTTGAAGTTTCACCCTCTCCTGAGGTTCTGTGAAGTACTTTGTTTTAAATAAATAATATCAAAAGTAGTTCCCAGTGAGTGGGTATTGGAAACTTAGTGTTCATTTTCTGTTGAAGCATTGCAAAAGCATCCTAAGGTAAACACAGTGAACACTCTAATTACTGCTAAAATTTGCATTTTACTTAATTTCTGCTTTGTTAAAAATGTACTATTCTAGGCTAGTAATATATTCACTGTATTATCCACAATTTTCACTCATTCCTCTGAACTGACTGCTAAAACATTCCCATTGTTCACCTGTGAAACTTGCTTTAATGGGTAGATATTGTGATCTAAGTGAACAGACCCCTCCCCTCAGGAATTGTGCCATCCTCAGCCTGTGGTAACATCACATGGAGGGCCTGGAACACTTACCCCAGGCCTGGGTCTCTAGCAGTAGCTCCAAAATGCTTAGCACTTTTTTAGAAAAATGACTTTGTAACTGAAATCCTATACAGTCTGGGAGCAACAAGTTATTGTTTCTAAGAAATCTGCTTTCTAATTCGTCTATACATCCTGGGCAAACTAAAAGTTATGGATTGAATTTAATTACTCTGCATGTTTGTAGAGCATGTCACTATATAGAAACAATTATTCATATAAAAGCAATAGAAGTATACTTCTTGGTTGTGTAACTAGTTAAATGGAGAAACCATGACTAGCAAGAGCTGGAGAATCAGCATCAGCAAATGTAAAGTTTTGTGATCTGTAAATAATATGCTTTCTTTGCACGAGACCTTTTCAAGTTATTTGAGCACAGTGGGGGTGCTGTCAGTTACAACCTCAATAGTCAGTGCTTTGATTTTTTTAATATGATTATAAAATATTTCAAACACCCAGAAGAGAAGAAAAAATAAAAAATACCCACACAATAGATCTAACATCTTATTTGTTTCATGTTTTGTTAAATTTAAATTATTTTGACCCCCCCCATTACCCTGTCCCAATTCTATCCTTCTTCTCTTATCTCTATAGTAATACTATGCTTAACTTTCATTTCATTCCCTACCATGTTTTTATATTTTTGCTAAATGGGCAGAAGCCAATTTATCCTGAAGCTAAGGAATCTTGGGCTTCTAGGCCACTCAATCCCACCACTGCCTCCAATGCGCAGAAGTTGTAGGGGCTGTTGTCAGGGAAGCAGCCACAGCCACTGGCTGGAAGCCTGGAGCCTCACCCTAGCCTGGGGGGCACTCCAGGTCTGGAGTCAGTGGTCCTGGGGCTGCCAGCCCTACCTCCATATCTTCCCAACTCCCAAGGTGAATCTGCTCCTGGTGGATCTCCCTGCGCCTCTAATTGTCATATTCAACCCTGCAAGAAGGATCTGCTCCTGGTTCAAAGGCCATAGCCCAGGCTGCCCTGGGAGTCCTGTCCAGAGGCCAAATGACCACTCTGCTATGCAAGAAGAACAGAAGTTACAGAGTTGTGATACTTAAAGAATCTTTTCTAAAGTGCCATTTTTTTCCCTTAAATTTGTTGATCAACCATGCTAGAGAAAAGATGAAGTTATCTTTTTACTCTCTGTAGAAAAATATATTTACAAAATTGGAGTCAAACAAATTGGCAGCTAACAAATGTAAGGAAAATGGTATTATAAAGGTACATTTAATAGTTAATAATAATTACATTGTTTTTCTGGATTTTATTGTTTGTGGTATTTGTCAGCTTTTAAAATTCATGATTTGTGCTTTTTAAAAATTTTTATGTGCCTTTTTCCTATTCAAAATTAATATTCAATTTTGTATCTAATTTTATATTTATAATTTTATATTCTTTTTCTTAAAGAGGACTCCCCAAGTTGTATAAGCTTCAGGTCCCACAAAACCTTATATATATGAAAGCACAAACAGCATATGTTTTTAAACTTTGTATAAATGCAAATTATTTTTATCACTCTGCAGAGTTTTTTTTCCTTGAAATGTTTTCATATTTATCCATGTTGATACATATAGCACTCTCAGGACTTCAGGACTACAACATAGTATCTATTCCCTTTTTCATTGACATTTAGGCTATTCATGATTTTTCACTATTATGAATGATGCTGTGATGGATGTTCTTGTACCTACCTATCTATGTACAAGTTCAGTGGGTTTTATGGGGCATACACTTCCCTGGAAAGGAATTGCTGAGCCATACAGGATGCACACCCATTGTTCAGAATATTGCCAAATTGCTCTCCAAAAATGTAATACAAATTTGCACCGACATCAGCAGACTAAGAGCCTTCCCTTTCTCCATATTCTCACCAACTCTTGGAATTTTCAGATTAAAAAAAATAAATCTCCCAGTCAGAAACACAATGGCATATCACTTTCTTTGCTTATCTCTGATTAATAATAAAGATAAGCACTTTCTCATATGTTAACAGGCATTTAAATTTCTTTTTTGTGAACTGCCTATTCATGTCCTTTGTACATTTTTCTATAGGGCTATCTTTCATTTTTTTGTAAGAATTATTTCTATATTATGGCTTTTACTTCTTTGTGGATTATATGCTTTGCACATATATTCTAGCCTGTGTCTTGCCTTCTATATTTACATATAGTATCTTTTATTGAACAGATGAGTTTAATTTTTTTTTTTTTTTTTTTGAGA
>NW_012149063.1:3782620-3792386 GCF_000956105.1 Propithecus coquereli
GCTCAAACAATCTGCCCGCCTCGGCCTCCCAGAGTGCTAGGATTACAGGCGTGAGCCACCGCGCCCGGCCAGATGAGTTTAATTTTAACACAGTCAGTTTTATCAGTTTCTTTTCTTTATGGCTTGTGAGTTATATGCCTTGTTTAAAAATCTTCCCTCCCCAAACTCATAAAGATATTAAGCCCTATATTTTTTAAAAGTTTTAACATTTTGTTTTTCACATGTAGGTACTTGCTCCACCTCAAATTTATTTTTATATATGATATGTGGGATGTGTTTAATTTTCTTTTTTTCTATATGCATACCCAGTTGGTCCTGCTCCACTTATTGAACAGTGCACCCTTTCCCTATTGATTGTAAACCATCTCTATCAGGGATTGTTGTAGTTTCCTACCACTGCTATAACAAATTGCCACTAATTTGGTAGCTTAAAGAAACACAAATTTATTATCTTACAACTCTTGAGGTCAGAAGTCCAAAATGGGTCCCACTGGGCTAAAATCAAAGTGACGGCAGGGATGCATTCCTTCGGGAGGCCCTAGGGGAGAATTCATGTCCTTGGTTTTTACAGCTTCTAGAAGCCTCCCTGCATTCCTTGGCTCATAGCCCCATTCCTCCATCTTCAAAACCAGCAAAACCAGGCCAATTCATTCTCACAATGCCATCTTTCTGACATTGACTTCTTCTGCCTCCCATGTCCACTTTTAAGGACCTTATGATTACATTGGACCTACCCGAATAATCTAAAATAATCTCCCTATTTTAAAAGTCAGGTCAGTTGATTGGCCACCTTAAATCCATATGTGACCTTAATTCCCCTTTACTGTGTAACCTATTCACAGATTTGGAGGACTAGGATGTGGACATCACTGGGGGGAACCAAGGAGAAGGAGCATTATTCTGCCTACCACATAGTTAAGTCTGAATGCTGTGCCCCTAAAAATATATAAGCTTGAACTACATAGGGGAACAAGATTTAGTGCTCAGAGATTGGGGTTTTTTAACTTATTCTCATGAATAGTGGTTAAATATTTGCAACAGTAGCAATGAACATAAATAGGATTTAAACCCACATGACATTATTCAATATTAAGAGAACAGAAACTGGCAAGTCTTGGTTTGGGATTTTTGTCTTGGTGGTTGTTGTTGGGTTTTAATTTTTGGTTCTTAAATATGCACATGCACATATATACTCTGGCACTTACCTACTTTTTCCCCCCTTTCCTATTATAGGAGCCCTTATAGGCAGAGATCGTTCTTTTCTATTAAATAATAATTCAGTAAACAGGAAGCAACTACTATGCATGAGGCATAAAGTATTGGAACACAGTTATAAACAAGACAGAGATAGTCCCTGCTCTCAGGAAATTTGCAGAAGGGAAGACATTTAAGCAATAATAAGCTTGAAAGGGGTTGTTTGAAAGGGGGCTTTCAGGGTGCTTTGGGAGCACATAGCAAAGGAACATAGCCTCATCCAAGGGGTCAGAGAAGACTATCATAGATAAATTATAACTAAGCTTAGACTTAAAGGATGAGTTAAAATTAGGCTCGTACTATACAGTGGGAAGTGTGTTACAGGCAGAGGGAGAAATACAGAGTTTGGGAGAAAAAAGAAAGCAGGCAACAAATGAGAAACTGGAAGTCCAGTCCACGTGGTACATAGTGTACCATAAGCCTGGAGAGGAAGGCAAGGTTCAGAGCTTATAAACAGGCTAAGGATTTTGGCTCTTATACTAAGTGTATTTTCCATGACACCTTAATAAGCTCCCTTGCTCACTGGCAGGTATTAATTAATGTTTGTTGAATGATTCAGTACAAATGTCAGATGGATTTCCTTCTCTCTTATGCATGTCCTCAGCAAATGGAAAACTCCAAACACTGCTTCTCTAATAGCCGCAGCCAGGGCCGGCTCCAGAATCCCCACATAGTCAGATATTAGGAACCACAGCCTGGGTTAGAGAGCTGCTGGAAGACTAGCCATGAAGCTGCATTTACACTTAGGCCCATTGCTTCTCCTGAGACCGTGTTTGTTGAAGTAACTGTGGAAGGGGTGCTGGCATAGATTATAGGGAGGGGCCCCTAAAGCCATGCCAAACTTTCATTTGACCCTGTGATTGGTTGCAGGCTCCTGTGCAAATTTGGATCTTGCTCAACCCTCACAATTTTAGCTAAACAACTTAATCTCTATCTGATTTATTATAAAAGTTACTATTTACTGTATGTCTAATAATATCATGTTTTTGATGATGATGGTATGTATCAGCGAGCTCTCTTTTCAGGCAATTTTTTGTGGCAATTTTAACAAAGCTGTAAAAAGTGTGCAATGGAAAGGAGCCAAAAGGTGTGTGTCATTAACAGCAGGTAAAAACAACCGAAAAAGTTGAGAATCATCTTAATCTAATGTAAGATGTACTCCAGAGTTTTACAGGCCAACAATTCTAAAGCAGCCTGTTGACCTTCTACCTATTTTTCAGAGGGGAAAAAAATCTTTGTGGGAGCAAAGCCTCTTTCATGTAACTTAACTTTTTGGAGAAGTAGTTCTAGGACTGTAACCAGATTTGAGTTCATGTGGCTAGAGACATACTAGCAGTAGATCTGGGAAATTCCCAGGAAGCAAACAGACGGGAGCTTCCGGGGTTTGATATCACTGTTTGAGGGTGGAAATATGAAGTTAGTGTAACAATTGCTACTTCCTTTCTTAGACTTTGGAAATAAAACAGAATAATACAGGCTTTGGTGAAAATGTGTGTGGGATAGAGTCAAGCTTTGGGGGAGTAGCGTTTTTGAGGGAAGATGACCTCACTGCTCTCCTCTTCAATTCTGGGCTCTTTTCTGGGGTTGCTGCATTCCAACCACACATCCCTGGTGGGGGGTGCCCTAAACGGCTGCCAAGATGGCCAATGGGCAGCACTGATTTACAGGTGCTGGGCAAGGACTTGCCCTCCTCCAAACCCAGGAAGAGATCCAGTCTCCCTCAGTGGCTTGCTTTTTTCACAATTCCCCTTCCCCCACTTTGCCCCCCTTCCTTTCTTCTTTCTTCCACCCTCAACTTTTTCTTAAAAAAAAAACAAAACTGTAGGAGTTGTAGCTCCTAGGACCCCCAGAATAGTGAAATAAGTACTCAGCAATAGGCATTAAATGTTTAAACCTTTTCTTAAGAAAAGCAATTGTCATTATGGTCTTTCTCTCTTGAGGCCCAGAGCAGAGAAGGAATGGGATTTTCTCTTTCACTCTTCCACAGAATCCCCTCCTGAGCTTATTCTCTGGAGATCAACAGATCCTTTTCAGCCACAGCTCACTTCAAAGGGTATAAAAGTAGCAGGTTGGCTAGAAGACACAACCCCTGGCCACAGAAACTAGCCTCTGGCCATTCCTGACAGCTGCCCCTGCCCCTGGACTGCAGAGTCCACACTCCTCCTCCTAAGGGAACTGATTGGACTCTAATTTTATCAAGTGTTCGAGTGTATTTGTGTGTGTAACTACCACTTGTCTCCCCTACCAGAATGACAAATTCTTGAGAGCAGGGACAAAGTCTAGTTCCACCTCTGGTCCCCACTGAGAGTGAGGCACTCAGATCTCATCCTCCCTCACCTGTTGTCATGAGACACAGGCTCTCAGTTAGTGGTTGGGTCCTTTCTCGCTGAGCCTTCTCCCTGTAGGAACAGTGCATCATTTCTAAGTTCGCCTCCACCATTCCCTTGGCCCCATCCAAAGTCTCCATGAGAAATGGGAATGACAGGTCAAGGCCGGAAGCACAGTTTTTCTGAATTCCCATTTTACTTAGGGCCACTGTAAGACTATATAGAGACATATAGAGACTATATGGTCTCTATCCATATATGAACCCACACCTTTGCTCTGAGGACTCCATTTCTATCATAATTGCATTTCTCTGTAGAAAAATCAAGACGGGTACTAGCATTGTCTATGCATAGTACTTAACAACAACTATTTCTTGAGCATTTTATTCGGCACTTGCACCTGGGTTCAGTGTTTTTCACAAAATATGATATTTAATCCTGGCAATATCTTTATAAGTAGGTATCATCATTCTTCCCTGATAAGGAAATGGGTTCAGAAAGGTTTGCACCTTTCCCAAGGTCCCACATCTGGCAAGCAGTACATCTTGGCTTCACACTCAGGTCTCATGGTGAGGAAAAAGAAAGTTTTCTGTCTTGAAGATGTTACATTTCATATGGGCAGTAACTTTTTTAAAAAATTAAACCTCAGAAAGCAAACTGATTTACAAATGAGCTTTTTTTTGTTTGTTTTCAAGATATCCTGGCAAAGAGCTATTTATTTAGCCTCTCCTATCCCTGTCTTGCTTTCTTTCCCTCTATTTATAGTTATATTTTCACACTACCAAACTAATGGATCCAAACAATAATATGGTAGCACCCAGATTTAGAATGTCTTATGTGCATGCCACCAGGCATCTGGCTAATTAAATAAATCTGGATTTTTTATTTGATTTTAAACTTTTCATCCAGGATTGTGGTCCCCTGTGGGGCTCTAATTTTGTGGTATCTCTCCCTCTAACAAAGTTGGAAAATATTATAAAATTGAAGTAGATGAGGTGTGGGTATCTATACCAAAGCAATAGATGAAGTTTTTTTTCCTTTTTTCTCTTTATAAAAGAAAAACAAAATCTCTATACCCGTCACCATTTTCATGAAGTGTTTATTTACCAATTAGTCAGCACTGTGAACTGGTTGATTTAATGATCTCTCATAAGATTTATGCACAACTTTTATTAATTGAGCCTGTGAAGATGAAGGGCAGATATAAATTAATGTGGGAAATGTATCATTTGTCATTCCTTTAAGGAAATACAGTTCTCTTCAACTATCTTTGCCGTTTTTTGCCTGTTAAGTGTTTCTTAGATTTTAGGTAAAGAATTACATAAGTACCAGAGAATACTCATAGGGATTGGTTGTTGGATTGGACCTTTCATACTTGTTAACATGATTAATAAGATCTTTTATTGATCTGTAACTTGATTCTTAATAGTTATAGTATTTCAAAGGGAAAAGGCAATAAGCTTAAGTTAAAAGGCTACTTAGAATTTCCAACATTGCCATCAGCCAAGCAAGCTGCTAATGAGTTATTTTTAAGCTGTCTTGCTTTGATTCTGACCCTTAGGAGAAAAACTGAAATAAGTTTTCAGTAGACACTAAGTAGTTACCCTAGAAATCTGGGACATTTTCAACAAGTCAGCCTAACTGAGAACCTTTCCACCCTTCTGTTCTCAGCTCCAGAGCCCCAGGCCCATGCTATTGACCATTTCTGCTGTTTCTCCTCTCATGCAGCAGTTCTCAACCTTGGCTGCATGTTGAAATCACCAAGGGAGCTTTAAAAAATATTGATCTGCCTGGGTTCCTCCTTCAGAGATTCTGATGTAATCGTTCTGGGGTGTGGCCTGGCCATTGGGATTATTTTAAACTTCCCCAGATGACTCTAATGTGCAGCCAAGGTTGAAAATTACTGCTCTAGGGACATGCTCAGAGAGGAAACCTGATAAATAAGCCCTACACATAAATTTCAGCATGTCCTCAGGTTTCTACTAGCCTGAAAAATGCATCCCGGGTGAATAATGTGTTACTCGTAGTGATTCTTAGTGTGCTGAGCCAAGAAGAGTTTCAGGAGTTACTTTAGCATGTCTTTTTTTTATATGGGGACCAAAAGAATATCTGTTCTGATACCCAGCTTACCTCTGAAAGCCCAAGGCAGAAAGCAGCAGCATGAGTGAGCGATCTGCTTGCCTCCATACCTTGCTTACATTGTAGAGCCTTGAGCTCTTGCAGAGCCACCCTCCGTTTTGCACACCCTTTTGTGGTTTTCTAGGAGGGGACACCAAATGACATTGGTCACAGGCACCCTCTTGTGACTTCTGTGAGATGACCAGCCAGCACTAGGGGTACCATTTGTAGGCAGTGCAACAGTTTAGGTGATCAGAACACCTATAGCTGTGGCCTTATCAGCAATAGCCTCTGAACGAGCAGCCAAGGAAATAAATTAGAGTTACAGCTCCTGGAGTTAGAAATCATTTCAAGAAATCACATACTGTTTGCTCAGGAGGAGAAGGTTTTATTGTCCCCACTTACGAAAGCAGCATCTTTGGCAAAGTGAATTTACTAAGCAATGGAGTGAAAACTGAAAAGTAATATGCAAATCTTCTTTTCCTAAAGACTCTGTTATAATCCAATAGTACATCTCTATATTGCTTTGCCTTTGATCTTTGACTTTGTGCCATGAGGCCATTTGTTTTGGTTGCCTTTACTTTGTGACCTAAAATTCACAGGCCCGATCATTTTGTAGTTCCTTTGCACTAGACCCAACAGAAACACAAGGCCGAGAGCAGTAATTTTCATAGCAGCCTGGGTCTCACCAACATGATTTATGTGTTTTTACTTGGAGACTATATTTTAATGCTGAGATTTTTCTGATTATCTTTTTGTGTGCACCCGCTCACCACATGGGCTCTTAATTTAGAAAATATTTAACAATTACATGTGGAATTGATACTTTACATAAAAGCAAAAATGGTGCCTGTTATGTATGTTACTAAAAATTTTGATGTATTTTATTTTTTTGGCAACAGATATATGTGACCCAAAGAAATTGCTCATTATTTTTCATTTTCTGTGAGATGAAAAGTTAGTTCTTAATTTAAAAGTAGATCTGCCGCCAGAATAAAGGTCACATGGTAGAAGTTTTGGTTTCACTGGGCCTGATGCCTTTACCAGGCACCAGAGATTCTGCTGTGTACTCATAAATTTTAATTACTGATGGCTCTGAGACAAATATAAATTTGATTTGAACTAAATCTAAAATTTTGTGAAATTAATTTTGATGTCAAAATCAGATACCTTGCCAGCTTCATAGAACATAATTCTTTCGGAAACTGCTACTTAGACAAGTGATTATCCAAACAGTTAACAGTTTGTATAAACAACACTCAAGTAAAAGCTTTGGAACTCAATTCAGATGGATTTTCTTTTTTTAATGGATGGGTATGTTGGTTTTCTGTCTTGCCACATCTACTCAATGCCAACAATGAAAGAATTTTAGCATTTTTGCTAAAGAGTCACTTTGTGATATAGAAAAATAATGTAAACAAACCTGTGCTGCCAGTCATATAAAACTATAACACATACAATTATGTACAGTACATAATATTTGATAATGATAATAAACAACTGTTACTGGTTTATGCATATATGCTATACCTTTTATCATTATTTTAGAGTGTACTCCTCATGATAAAAAAAAAGTATACTGTAAAACAGTGTGCTATGTTATGCTGACAACAGCCTCATACATCTCATATTTATGGCACGTCATTTCTTGATTGCATCCCTTTCTCTTGTGCTTAATTTAATCTCATGTTTTGCTCATCATGGCCCCTAAGCATACAAAATCCATGGCTAATGTTGCCAGTGGAGTCCGTGTTGTGCAATTGACTTGGAAACAAAATTAAAAGAAACGAAGGTCAACAAAGGTGGAAATTCAGTGATCATTTTGGCTTTCCAGTCAGGCATGTCCCATTCCACCATACCTACGATCTTGAAGAGCAAGAACAAAGTGACTGAAGCTGTTAAAGGATCTGCTCCGGCCAGGAGCAATGGCTCACGCCTCTAATCCTAGCACTCTGGGAGGCCGAGGTGGGTGGATCGCTCAAGGTAGGAGTTCGAGACCAGCCTGAGCAAGAGCGAGACCTGGTCTCTACTAAAAATAGAAAGAAATTATTTGGACAACTAAAAATCTATATAGAAAAAATTAGCCAGGCATGGTGGCACATGCCTGTAGTCCCAGCTACTCAGGAGGCTGAGGCAGGAGGATCGCTTGAGCCCAGGAGTTTGAGGTTGCTGTGAGCTAGGCTGACACCACGGCACTCTACTCCAGGCAACAGAGTGAGACTCTGTCTCAAAAAAAAAAAAGGATCTGCTCCATTGAAAGCAACGAAACTAACAAAAATTTGAGAAGAGCCTCTATCAGATATGGAGAAACTTCTAATGACCTGCATTGCAGAGCAGACACAGAAGTGTATCCCTCTCAGCACCATGATGATCGCAGCCAAAGCAAAAAGTTGTTTTATAAAAGAAAAGGCTGGACCTGACTATGATGTTGAATTTACTGCTAGCTCTGTGTGGTTTAAACAATTCATTACATAATGTGAAAGTGAGTGGGGAGTCTGTGAGTGCTGACATGAAGGCAGCTGAAAAATTTTTGGAAACTCCAGATAGGCTGATTGTGGAGGAAAATTACTTGCCAGAGCAAATCTTCAATATGATGAAACCTCCCTAACTTGGAAACGGATGCCTGAAAGGACTTTCATCCATAAGGAGGCCAGTTCAATGCCAGGTTTCAAGGCTTTTAAGGACAGGGTAACAGTCTTGCTTGGGGCAATGTTACAGGCTACAAATTAAAGCGCTTTGTAATCTGACACAATGAGAACCCTGGGAATTTCAAGCATATCAATAAGCACACACTGCCAGTGTACTACAAGAGCAATAAGAAGTCACGGATGACTCAGCTTCTCTCCCAAGATGCCCTCCTGAATTGCTTTGCCAGTGAAATGAAGAAGTACTATTTGGGGAACAACATACCTTCTAAGATACTGCTTATTGTTGATAATGCTCCCACATATTAGCCATCTTCATCCCAATATCAAAGTGGTGTTTCTCCCTCCAAACACCACCTCTCTGATTCAATCAATGGCTCAAGGAGTTATTGCAGCTTTTAAGGCCTACAACCTCAGGAGGACCTTTGCCCAGGCTATTCCTGCAACTGAGGAAGACACTGATGCAACTCTGGAAGGATTACAACATCTATGACTACATCAAGAACTTTGCCTGGGCTTGGGCTGATGTCACCAAGGAGTGTGCGAATGGCATTAAGAAGAAGACACTAAAGAGATTTGCCCATAACTTCAAAGGATTGCCAAGGATGAGGAGGTTGCAACAATCAACAAGGCTGTGGTTGAGAAGGCAAACGACTTTAACCTGGGCATGGATGAGGATGACACTGAGGAGCTCCTAGGGGTGGTTCCTGAGGAACTGACTAATAAGGAGTTGTTGGAACTGGATCAGGAGCACATAGCTGAAGAAGAGGCAAGAGAAAAGGAAACTGCAGGAGAAGAAACAGAAGAACTATCCCTAAGAAATTCAGGGTTCATCAGAAGCTTTTGCAGATCTCAACAAGTTCCTTAAAAAGTTTGAAAACATGGACCCCAACACTGAAAGGTTTTCATTAACAGAGAGGAATGTTCATGGTGCATTATCTGCTTACAAGCAAATCTATGATGAAAAATGAAAGAAAGCAAACCACCAATGGGCATATTTGTGAAAAGAGTGACACCTTCTCAAGAAGAGCCTCAGGCAGGACCTTCAGGAGGTATTCCAGAAGAAGGCATTGTTATCATAGGAGATGACAGCTCACTGCATGTTATTGCTCCTGAAGACCTACAAGATGTGGAGAAGACAGTGATATTGATGATCCTGACCCTGTGTAGGCCTAGGCTAATGTGCGTGTGTCTTAGTTTTTAACAAAAAAGTTTTAAAAGTAAAAATAAAAGTAAAAGGTTTTAAAAATATAAAAAAGCTTAGGGAATTAGGATTTAAAAGAAAGAAAATACAGTGATTTTTGCCCATGAATTGCCACTGCACTCTAGCCTGGGCAACATGGTGGGAGCTCATCTCTAAAAAATTTTTAAAAGTAAAAATAAAAGCTTTTGCTCTTTGGAAGACCGTGTTAAAAGAATGTA
>NW_012149063.1:3792436-3813220 GCF_000956105.1 Propithecus coquereli
ATTATAAAAAAGTCAAAAAGCTTTAAAAAATTTAAAAGTTTATAAAGTAAAAATAAGTAATCTAAGATTAACTTATTACTGAAGAAAGTTTTTTTTAATAAATTTAGTGTAGCCTAAGTATATAGTGTTTATAAAGTCCATAGTAGTATACAGTAATGTCCTAGGTCACCTCATTTACTCACTACCTGACCACCCAGAGCAACTTCCAGTCCTGCAAGGTCCATTCATGGTAAGTGCCTATATAAGTATGCAATTTTTTATCTTTTATACTGTACCTTTTCTATGTCTAGATACACAAATACCACTGTGTTACAGTTGCCTACAGTATTCAGTATAATCACATGCTATATAGGTTTGTAGCCTAGAAGCAATAAGCTGTACCATAACCTAGGGTAGTAGGCTATACCATCTAAGTTGTAAATCGTAAATACACTTTACCATATTCACACAATGACAAAAATCTTCTATCAAGGCATTTCTCAGAACATGGCCCCATTGTTAAATGATGCATGACTGTATATATATGATATGAGAAGTTCCTTTCCAGGACAAAATCTTGTTAGAGTTACTTAATCTAAACAGAACCAAAGGCATAGAAGAGTGAATGTTTCCCATGAGTAAAAGGACAAAGATTAAAAAAATGAAGGGTTTTTTCCTCGAAATTTCTCTCTTAACTTTTCTCCTTAGAGCATAAGAGTACACACCCTAAGATGTTTGGAAACGCATGGAAAAACTCTCCTATATTCTGGTTTTACATCTAATGAAATTTCTGATTATATCCCCACCCCACCTACTCCCACATCCCTCCCCACTCCCATGTTAATACATTTCATTTTAAGCCACCTGTACGGAAGTAGTCAGACACAAGGCAGGCTGAGAACCAATCAAACGCTCAGCTCCTCACACCAGCTGAGGCTACTTTCTTCAAACTTTCTTCCAAACATTTCCCTTTCCATTACCAGAGTAGTATGCCATAGGTGATTGATTGATTGATTTTTTTTTTTCTTTTGGCCTCAAAACTCTCTGAATCTACAAACTCCAGTTACCTAGATCTTCATCTTTGTGTTTTCCCTCCATGGCCAGGGCATGGAACTGAGCTAAGAAAATCTATCTGGATTTGGAGAAGAAAAAGTGGTCTGATGTTCTCTTTGAAACCCAGGAAGGAAGGGTGAGAGAGGGCACCACGCTTTGACACCACATTTAGAATTCCCTGGACTGTGGGCCGTGGTGTTCCAAATGGCCTCTTTCCCTCAGGCGCCCTGGAGCACTGCTGGGACAGCACTTGGCTGCACTGCTCTCTTTACACCCACAGTGCCTCAGAGTTTTAAAGCTGCAGTGAGATCTTTGAGTCAATTAACTGAAATTATGTCCCCACATTCAGAGGACACAGATTCCTGCTAAAATGGGCTGGTAGAAGAAAAAGGTCATAATACCACATTTGCTCTCAACATTTAAAAGTGAACGTGATCAAAGTGGGTGGGCCTTTGGATACTTTATTCTCTCTTTCTACTTGGAGCTTATTTTTTTCCAGTTGCCTCGGGCATAGATAATTTTTTTCTTTCCTTAGGAAAATCTATTGACATAATTATTAATTTAGGTTTTGATTGCTCTCCTTTGAGCATCAGCAGATTCCTACGGACTTAAGAGCTTGTATGGTATCAATATGTGCCTGCAATTTTAGACCTTCACGAAGGCTCGTGTCATTCCTGGGAGGCCTAAAACACTTGGATCTCTGTATTAAAGGTTCATAGGGCCGCCAGTATTTCTCATGATCAGGCTAAATGAGTTCAAACTACTTTCTCTGAGATCAAAAATAAAAAATCAAAGAGATGACGGGGTTGTAAATGACACCTTTTCACATTTCAATGGACAAAAGTGATTTTCTAGGAAAATGTGAGGTTAATGACAACAGAGTCTAGTGACAACAAAGGGTGACTAACACCCATCAGTTGGCAGGCCTAGTGTGGAATAGGAGGTTAAAGCAGAGCAGGACAAAGACTTTTTTTGGTAAATTTTCCCACAGATTTTTCAGCCCCGTAATCATAGAACGTTAGCATTAAAAAGGATCTTAGAGATCATCTAGTCCAACCCTCTTTTTTCACAGGTGAGGAACTGAAGCCCAGAGCATGAGATTGGCCCAAGGCCCACACTACCTGGTTAGCTTTCCTTTTTTTGTTGTTTGAGACTAGGTCTAGCTCTCTTGCCCAGGCCAGAGTGCAGTGGCATCATCATAGCTCACTGCAACCCCAAATTCTGGGCTCAAGTGATCCTCCTACCTCAGCCTCCCAAGTAGCTGGGACTACAGGTGTGCCCCACCATACCCCACTAACTTTTCTGTAGAGATGGGGTCTTGCTCATGCTTAGGCTGGTCTCAAACTCCTGGCCTCAAGCGATCCACCTGCCTCAGGCTCCCAAAGTGAGCTGGTTAACTTTCTTAATGTCTCTTCCCCCAGCCTTCTGCTAAAAGAATAATGTTTATAGAGAATACACCAATACTATCTATTGAACTCAGTAAAAATATATTAAACTTGATAGTGGAGATCTATAACCAGCTGCAGGTGCTTTACTTCCCAGCAGAAGTTCCTTACAGCTACCATTTTGTAATGAACGTGCAGTCATTTCCCAACTCAAGGTAATATATTACTAAGCACCTACTCTATACCAAGTACCCCTTATACATTATTTTATTCAATCCTCACAATATCTCTGTTGAAGTAGATTTTTTAATTCCCACTTACAGATGTTTAAAGTGAGGTATAAAGAGGTTAAATCATTTGCCCAAAATCCCATAGCTAGTCCTAAGATTCCAACCAAATCTATCTAAACCAAAGCCCTCACCATAACCGTGCTGTCTCATATATACAGTAAAAATCACTGTTATATATGGCATTCTGTTGATAGAGGTGCTTTGGGGGGATGTTTCAGGCAAGGCAGGGTAGAAATATCCCTAACAAGCTTCATATTGGGGTGAGGTTGATGGTGCAGGGGCCCCTTGGCAACAATAATGAGGCTGCCCTTCAAAGACAGGATTCAAGTGACAGATTCTCTTTAATAAGAGAGAAGGGAACCAAATATTTGCAGAATTTTAGGGTAAGAAGAAAGACTAGAAAGTCTCTCCAAACCCCTCAATAAACCCATGAGAAAACTGAGGCTCAGAGAAATCAATGCCACCATTTCTAGGTTAAGACAATATGAGTGAATGGATTGGCAGGGAAAGAGAAAGGAAGGCATTTCACATTTATTGAGCACTTATTGTGTCCAGGTGCTGTTTGAATATCTTTTCCTTTCATCTGCCTCCCTCACTTGCTGTAAGGTTCATGAGGGCAGGGATCATGTCATTCTGTTCAGTAATGTATCCTTGGTGTCCATCACATGACCATCATAGATGCTCAGTAAATATTTCTGACTGTTTGAATGTAATAATGAATGAATTCCTCACTCTTTAAGAAAAGTCTTCTGATCTCCATTTATAAATGAGAAAACTGAGGTGCAGTGACCCAAAATAGCTTATCCAGGTTCACAAAGTTTGCCTAAGTCAGCAGACTCCAAAGCCCACAGCCCCTTGTACACATCAGCACAGAAAAGATATGTCACCAAGCAGATATGCAGACCTGAATATCAACTGTCACTGTCTCTCTCCTACCTCTTAGAAAGAGCTGGAGAACAAAGGCTCAAATGAGGTCTGCTAGTCCTAAGATGTTATTGTTATCACAAAATACACTGGGATCTACTTATAATATGCTGTGAGGTATCATAAGTAATTAAAAGAGAACTGCACATCTTAAAATAAGTGAGTTCCATACACTTGAACACGATGCAGCCTTGGCTTTCCACTGTTTTGTTTCCAGCTCTCTCTGATGTGCCCCCTGGTAGTCATTAGTCAGAAGCATCTGTAAGATTTTCCTATATCATGAAATGTCTGACCATTTTTCATAGAGAATCCATAGTACTTCATGAAGCTCACTGATATTCATAATGACACAGTAACCAACACCTGTTAGTGTTGTCAGCCCAGCGAATTCCTTCTCCACTTCTTTGATCATGTCACCTCCCTTCCTTTGGGAAATCGTCCCCCAACATACACACTTTATGGTGTTCTGATGGAACTCTCAGGCAAATTACACTAAACCCTGGCCAAAACTTTGGGTATGTGGCCCAAGCCTAGTTTATCAGAATCACATATCCCCCAACCACTGTGATTGGCCCAGGGTAGGACAAATGCCTCAAGTTAGGCCTCTGTGAGATTTTATGTATGGCCACCTCTTACCCCCCAAATCACATCCTCCTGCCCCACCACTTCTACCACCACCACCACAGCCAAGCAGAGAAAGGCTATATGAAATGAAGGAGAGTGTGGTCAGTGCACGGGGGAGCAGAACTAAGAGATGGGAAGAGGGGAGACTGTAGGCTTGCAAGGGACTATAGGAGAGAAAAAAATCCGGGTTACATGATTTTAGTCCCTGAAATACCTGCGCCAATTTTTCAAGACTATTCTCTCAAGTAAACCAATGTTTCCTGTGTTGGATAGACAAATTTGAGATGGTTTCTATGATTTGCAGCTAACAGACATCTAACAAATTTTCTAATGGCAAATGGGAATTGTACGACCGGGCACAGGGAGTGAACAACACAACGGAATAACTTTGTGCTGTGAATTCATTGCCCTGAGGCTGGCAGGGCCTGAGCAGCCCCCTGACATCGCACCCAGTGGCAAATGTGTTGAGGTAAACTATGCCACAAGCTAAGACCTGCCTGCCCCTCATATGCCACCCCCAATCGCATCTGTATTTCAGTCCCACCTCCTCCTTGCAGCCTTCCCCACCTTGCTTTTCTCTGGTTGTTCACGACTGCCCGGTGCCTGTGCACTTTCCCAGCACACACACATCTTTGTTGCTGAACTGGATTTGCACACCTTCGTCTGTCACTTTTCTGTCTGTTTTCCTGAAGGCAGCCCAGTACTGGGCACAGAAGGTGATTGTTAAATCGTTATTGGCTGCACTTGACACAGTTGAGAGGGTAGTGTAGGAAGGGCCTAAGGACAGAGTGGTGCCACAGGCTTCTGAAAAAGAACCTGTGCAGGAGAGTGACACAGGATGGACATGGGCTCTGGAGCCTAATGATCCCATCTGGCCCGGACGTGGACAAGCCATGGGATCTTGGGCAAGTCACTTAACCTTCCACAACCTAAGTTTCAGTGTCTGTAAAATAGGAACAATAACCACAATTTTGCAGGGTTGTGGTGAGGAGTAAAGATAATACATACCAGTCACTCAAGGCAGTCCCTAGCATGTAGGAGGTGCTCCAAAAATGGCAGTAATTCTTGCACTACTGCCTTAACTAAAGATGGCCAGATGGTTGATGGGAATCTTGTGGCCCCTAGGGACCACAGCTTTAGATAGGCAAGCCTAAATTGTGAGGTCAAAGCCATTATTAGCCTTCTATCTCTGCCATGCTTTAATTTTTCTCTTCTTCTTCTTGTTTACTATTACTCTTTACGTGCTTTAAGGGTATTCCCAGCTATCCAGGGTTCTCCAGCTCCAAAGAACGTGCCATCTGGGCCTTGGTAGGCTTCCATTCTCCCCATTACCCCAACCAACATTTCCCCTTGCTCAGCTAGTCTAATTAATGAGTGAAGTTTCTGTGGTCACTGTTGCTAATGAATTCACTCTTCCAAATATGGCTGCATCTTAGCGGGGACCTTTTGTAGTCAAGATGCCTGAATCCAGGTGTTTTCAATATTTTTGCCACCTATAACACCTTTCGTTATTATTCTCTGTCTTGTGGATGCTATATTTTGAAATTTATGTCTTCTCCCAAGGATATAATTTATTTAGTAAAATTAACTTTTCCACTTTATTTATTATAAGACTGGTTACTACTAGGGCTTAACCCACCAGCATGAGACAGTCAGCATTACTGTACTAAGTTAATTTCTGGCCAAAAGGAAAAAAATTTGAAGTTCTAATTAGCCTATTTGTGATTCTGGTTGGGTTTGTTTTAATACTGCAAATAATCCAAGAAGCCCATTACAACCTTTCTGAGGGGCATCCCTTCCCTAACTCCCTCAAAAGCTGTCATTTCAGGTAGAGGCTGGGGAGGGGGCTTGCCCATGAGCCCCTCACATCTCACCTGGTAGGTGGTCCCTCTGTTCACTGGTACCAATTTCCAGCCCCTCTGCCTTCTCCTCACTGGCTTTTACCTAAGTTCAGCTGGGCCTCAGAGTACAAAGTAAATCGTGCAGAACGATGTTTCTAACTGTTCCACATACCTAAGCATTACCACACATTCCTAATTGGACATGATTTGGCCGTGAAATTTCTTAATTCTGACTACATGTTTTCTCCCAACCATAAGGTTGGTAGGGGAAGAACAACTCATTTAAATAAGCATCTCTTCCTCTGTTCTTTTCCCATCCTCTGCTCCACTATGCAACACACCTCACTCTGCCCTCCAGGGCCTGGAGAAAGCCCTTTAAGGGAATAAGAAATGACGTATTTTGTAGAAGGCAACCTCTAAGCTGAATTAAGCTGAAGCCATTATTCTTCACACACGATCACCAGCCGCTAGCCTGTGAAATGAGCTTAGATTCCTTCAGAGAAGGAGTCCCTTTGCTTGCTAGCCCCTGCTAACTAGGTGCTGTATCTTACCTTTGCCTCTTCTTGACCCTCATGGAGCTGGTTTTCTATCTACACATTTTTCTGCATAAGCAGGAAAACATGGCTAGGTGGGGGGGGGGCATCACCAATTTAGGAGTATGGTATCAGAATTTTGGGGCTGTCCAGCGTTTACCTTGCCTTATTACTCTCAGCAACCCCATCTCCCTTGGGAAATCTCACTGTCTAGGTAGGAGCAGGGGCCATCTCGTCTCTCTTCCACTACAGAGTCACCACGGAACGAGCCCTTAAAAGAGGTCTTGCCAAGCCGGTGCTCCTCCTAGTCTCTGGAGCCCACTGGGAAGGACATGGGATGGCTGGAGAATAGCACCAGCCAGGCCTGCTTTTGTCACCTGGCCCTCCAGCATGCCTCTGGATCCTGCCTGTTGTCCAAGCTGGGTTCTCTACCCTCCCATCAATTCTGTGAGTCCCTGACTTCCTTCCAGTGAATTCCCTTTTTGCTTAAGATGGTCTCAGTTGGTTTCTTTTTTTTTTTTTTGAAACAGAGTCTCACTCCGTTGCCCGGGCTAGAGTGCCGTGGCTTCAACCTCAAACTCCTGGGCTCAAGCAATCCTTCTGCCTCAGCCTCCCGAGTAGCTGGGATTACAGGCATGCGCCACCATGCCCCGCCAATTTTTTCTGTATAGTTTTAGTTGCCCGATTACTTTCTTTCTATTTTTAGTAGAGACGGGGTCTCGCTCTTGCTCAGGCTGGTCTCGAACTCCTGAGCTCAAACAATCCGCCCACCTCGGCCTCCCAGAGTGCTAGCATTACAGGCGTGAGCCACCACACTCGGCCCTCAGTTGGTTTCTGATGACTGCAGTCAGAAACCTGACTGACTCTGGTGTTAACCTCAAGGTGGATGAATCTTCTGGACGAACACATGTAATAGCATCTATTATTAGCGGTTCTACTGCAAACACTTCTGGCTCTGTGGTTCTGCTGTTTATTGCTCATGTAACTAAAAAGCTTTGCATTCTATTAATAATACAATGACTTAGAATAAGATAGCTAGGCAAACATCAGGACAATGTTGGAGTAGAGAACAAACAATTCTAAAAGGGTCTGGTTGTGCAACCTATTTCTCAACATAACATCTAAACATCATAATTATAGCATTTGGGGACAGCTAAAATGATTGATTTTGCAGAAAATATTTGTTGTTTAATTACAGGATCATATGGGTCTTTTGGCAACCAACAGATGCCAAAACAGACTTTAAGCACCATCTTGAGAAACTTGTGATTTGCTTAGTGTGCTTTTAATTTAAAGCATATGGTTTCACATTCAACTGCAGTGTCCAAAATGAAGACATTAGCAATGAATCACTCTATTGGAGAAAACGCAGTGCTCCCAGACCAGGTCTTTTGGTCTGTGTACTCAAATGGTTCTGTTTAGAGGCATAAACACGAAGCAGCTCTCCGTGTTTTAGCCAAGTGTTCCTGGGATGCATGTGACATCAAAGGCCCTCACAAACGAATTCCCCTGCAATGTACAGTGCTTGGCACCATAGCCTGCCTCCATCTGAATAAACAGAGTGCAGCTTGGTCGCTGGAAAGTAGGATTGGAGTGATCAGAAGGCCGAAAAGATCATTTATTTTGTGGCAATTCTTTTTTTAGTCTCTTGGCCTCCTAGCTTAGCCTGATGTTTCATTGCCCTTCGGGAATCCAGCCATTCTGTGTAGAAATTCAGAACCTGCAGGTGAGGGACGGCCAGTAAGGATGTAGAGTGTAGTGGTAAGAATGTGGGCTCTGGAGTTAAATGGCCCAAATTTGAATCACCTAGCCATTTCCTAGTTGTGTGAACTTGAGTAAAGTGGTCCTGAGCTTCAGTTTCTGAATCTGTAAAATGGGAGTAATAGTACAAATCTTTCAGAGTTGTTATGGGAATTAAATGAAATTACCCATGTCTAGAGCTAAACTAAGAATCTGGTACCCAGTCAGCTGTAATAATATAGTTAACTATTACTGTAATTATTGTTAAAGGCAGGACCTATTTCACCTCCACCTCTTTGCCTCAAGTCCTGTCATGCCTCTGCTTAAATTCAATACACATTTAATGAAGCGACTGCTGCAGGCCGGGGCCCTGTGTATTAGATGCTTTTACATACTTCTCAGAGTGCAGTGTGGCTTGAAAATAGCTTTTGTATTTCTCTATTCATTTTCTTCAGTGTTTCCACCCATCCTGTCTTCATTTCACTCTAAAAGACATTCTCTCTCACTCTCCAATCTCCTCCCCACCCAGTAGAAAGGACTACAGCAAACTAAAGCCCAGAATTCTGTTAGTATTGGTAGCACCTGTTTGGCCATACTCCAGGCAGTTACATCAAAGGTATATTTCAGAAGGTGTATCCAATCTGCTTTATTTTCCAAAAAGAGTTCTGGGTAGACAAATTTCTTCCTCCCAGAGATTTGTAATAGCTCTTTACATATAAGGCATAGTGATCTTTTGTTACGTATAGATGTAACAAATATTTTTCCCACTCATCACTTGCCTTTTAATTTTGTTTGGGTTCCATTATTATTGATTTTGTTTGTTTTTACTGTTAAAAGAGTTTTTTTCTCATTTTAATGTAGTCTACTAAATATTTTAGAGTGCCTGCCTTTGGGGACATGCTTAGGGAAGTCTTTTGTACTCCATGATTATATATTCACTCATATTTTCTTTTATCATTTTTCAAACTTTTTAATATTTAGATTTAATACAAATATCCTTAAACTGTTTATCTTTAAACTTTCCAGAACTTACTAGCACAAATTATTAACTTAATAGGTCAGCCATCATTGTTGATTATTTTCCCTTCCTGGAGTTCTTGCCTTGCTACTTTATGACAAGGACTGCTCATAGAAGGCACCAATGAAAGAATGCAAAAGCAGCCCATTGGGTATAAGCAACAGAGAACTCTGAAGACAAGCACTTCCTTGTTTGTACATAGTTTAATGATTTGTGGCAATACACTTTAACAGCTTAGCCTTTTAATTTGGGTTTTCTGTTGCATTTATAACAAAATTTTGAATACAGAATGAATCACTGTTAATTTATATTATTTGTCTTACTTCTCAAGGATGCTAGGGTAGGAAAAAAGATTAAATTCACTCTTAGGTCCTTTCTACTTTTTAGTTCTGCTATTCTCATTCCAGCCAAGGCTTTCATCACCTCAGCTTGGACTACTGCAATGTCCTTTTTGATTCTCTCTCTTCCATCCCTTCTAATTTATTCTACATGCCACTGCCAATTATTATATGTCATTTTCCTGATCAGAAGCTTCAATGTCTCTCCAGGGCCCATGGGATAAAAGACAAAATCTTTAAGAATGACTTCAAACCTTCACAATCAAACTTTATTTTATGCCTCCATCTTAAAATGTCCACTTCCCTGACCCTGAAACTCACCCTTCTAATTTAGCAGTGATAATAGGGGGAAGGTCTGTGGGCACTTTAACTGCCTCCAGAATACATTAACTAGATCCATGAAAAATCTCCCACCCAAATAAAAGTAGTAGTATTATTTGAAATTGAAAATATTAATCGTCTGTGTAATATAAAGTATGAAAGAAAGCATGTTTAGGAAACCTTGTTATTTTGAAAGAATTTAGTAGCATATTATCTAATAAAAAACAAAACACTATGCACTTGCTATTTGATAGTCCATATAATATTCTCTGTATTCTAAAGGATTGTTTTTCTAAATATCTTAAAACTTTCATATTTTTCTCTCATCATTATTCCTTTGGCACAGGCTAGTATTGCTGATATCCCTAGATTTCATACATGAAAGAGTCACAAAAACATCAGCCATCTTTACTTACCACAAAATATGAAAATAGTTATTCCCAATCCAACCTTTTTGGGGATTTAGGATGACAGTTGTTTAGTTAACATTGTGTGTTCTTAAACAAAGGTTTTGTATAATCATTGAAGAAAATTTTTGGTTTGATGGTTTTAAAATGCTAAGAAAAGGCCCGGCGCGGTGGCTCACGCCTGTAATCCTAGCTCTCTGGGAGGCCGAGGCAGGCAAATTGTTTGAGCTCAGGAGTTCGAAACCAGCCTGAGCAAGAGCGAGACCCCGCCTCTACTAAAACTACAAAGAAATTAATTGGACAACTAAAAATATATAGAAAAAACTAGCTAGGCATGGTGGCGCATACCTGTAGTGCCAGCTACTCAGGAGGCTGAGGCAGGAGGATCGCTTGAGCCCAGGAGTTTGAGGTTGCTGTGAGCTAAGATGACACCACGGCACTCTAGCCAAGGCGACATAGTAAGACTCTGTCTCAAAAAAAAAAAAATGCTAAGAAAAACCTAAATGTTCATCAATAGAATACTTGTTAAATAATGGCACATCCATAAAATGGAATACTATGAAGCCATGAAAAAGAATGAGTTACAGCTACCACATGATATTCTGGTTAAAGACAGATTGTATATACCACAGTGATCCCATAAAATTATAATACTGTATTTTTATTGTAACCTTTTCTATGTTTAGATATACAAATACCATTGCGTTACAATTGCCTATAGTATTCAGTATAGTAATATGCTGTATAGGTTTGTAGCCCAGGAGCAATAGGCTATACCATATAGCCTAGATGTGCAGTGAGCTCTACCATCTATGTTCGTGTAAGTACACTCTACGGTGTTTGAATAGAGACAAAATCACCTAACAAAGCATTTCCCATATTTTTCCTCATCATCAAGCAAGGCATGGCTGTATTTATTCTTGTGCAAAAGCCTCCATGTTATATTGAAATGTGAAAAAATTAAAGTATAGAGTGTTAAATATGCTCACATTTGAGGGCTTTATTTTTATTTTTGTTTTACAGGCAGGAGATACAGCCTTAGAATTGTATGTACATAGAATATTGCACTCAAGATGTTAATGGCAACAGTTTTCTCTGCAGCAAGGACTAGGGTTCTGGGGAGGACTTATTCATTCTATAATCTTTTGTGCTATTTGATTTTGCTTCTATATCTATTTTTTAATTAA
Source organism: Propithecus coquereli (assembly GCF_000956105.1). Classification (NCBI taxonomy): domain Eukaryota; kingdom Metazoa; phylum Chordata; class Mammalia; order Primates; family Indriidae; genus Propithecus; species Propithecus coquereli. Next base: position 3,804,077 of record NW_012149063.1, read on the forward strand.
AATTGTTAAACTTTTTTTTTACTAGAATTTATAATGAAATTTTATCCTCATTTAATAATCCTTAAGCTGAGAGGGAAGTCAACTATATCAAAAGATCCAGAAACCAACTAGGTCAGCATTTTGGATAGAGAGGAAAAATAATTTCCTCTGAAACAGAACATTCTATAATGACTGCATATCATTCAGAACTAAAGAGACCAAAAAAAAATAAAGCAAGGATAGAAAAGCTGTAATAATTAAAGCAACCAAAACAGTCTCCTTTCAGAAATATAGAAAAAGGAAGTAGAAGAGATGACCCTTGAGGAACATGGTAGTTCAGAAAGAGGCCACATAATGGAGGTATGCATGTTTACAATTATTATAGTAAGCTGGGTCTCAAGCCTCCATTTTTGCTGATGGTAGAAAACAATCTGGTAGCTTCCAGGCAAACTCATTCCCTTCGGGATTTTTCATAGTCTCTCTTTAGTAGGTACTCAATTAATTTAGGCTTCTGCTCCCTCAATCTTCTTCTCTTATCCCCTTTTTAGCCAAATTTTAAAACATTTTTGGCTGTACCTATTATCTATATTTTCCTCCCCTACAGAACTCCCTTGAGCCCCACCACTCTCCTGAAACACATCGTCAGGGTAGCCAAAGACTAGCAGTGTGCCAGATCCAGAGGGCCTTCTCTGTTCTTTTGGCAAAGCTGAACCCCTTGGCCTTATTAAACCATTTTCTTTTCTTAGCTTCTGGGAAGACTCACCCTCCTGGCTTTTTCCCAACCTCATGGCTGCTCTTCGTTTCCTACCAAAACTCTAAATGCTAGAGTTCCTCGGAACCTTTTTTCTTCTCCCTCTATATTTATTCCCCAAACCTGAAATTCTGTTGATGTGTCAATGATACCCCAGTTCACATGTCTAGCCCAGATTATCTCTCTGGATTCCAGACATGCATGTGGAGCTTCCCACTTGACATCTCCACTCAGATGTTTCGCAGGCCTCCCACATGCAGCATATCCAGAACTGAACTCTTGATCTCCTCGTCGTCTTAGAAAACTTAATCCTCCCTTGACATTCCCTGTTTGAATAAATGGCATCATCCTCCACCCAAGAACCCAAGCCAGAAGTCTGGAAGTCATTCTTGATTATTCCCTTTCCCTCATATTCCACATCCAATCCATCTGCAAGTTCTGTTTTTGACCTCCTACATACATCTTAATTTTGTCCACTTATTTTCCTCTTCACTGCCACAACCCTGCACCAGACAATCATTGCCTCTGACCTGCAGTAGCCTCCCCACTTGTCCCCTTGCTTACGTTCTTATGCCACTATATGTATGGGACTCCCACCAGAGACACTGATCTATGTTAAAGAAATAAACTGTCTCATGTCTTCTTTGTTTTCATTCTCTTTCAGTAGCTTCCCATTGACTTAAAATTCAAACTTCCTCCGTGGCCATCAAAGCCATGGCCATCAAAGTCAGACACCTGTCCACAGCCTATTTCTTCAGCTTTATCTTATGTCATTGTCCCCTTTCTCACTACAGTCCAGCCACACTGGGCAGATCTGATCTGCCTCAAGGACATGGGTATGGTGTTTGCATATGCAGTTCCCTCAGCCTGGAATGCTCCCCCACCCCCACTTTTATCTCTCCTCGTGTGGCTAGTTGTCATTCTTTAGGCCTCAACATAACTGTCAACTCTTCAGAGAAGCCATTACCTGCCACCATGCCCTCTAGTTCCCTTTCCTCTGTAATTTAGACTGACAACAACCTATTTTTTTCCTGTCTGCACTTATAATAATGTGTAATAATTTACCTGTTTATAGTTGAATTCCATCACTAGAATGAATGAAATCTCCGTGAAGGTATGGGTCGTGTCTGTCTTGCTCACCAATACATTCCTGGAAACTGACACATGGAAGACACTCAATTTATGATGAGTATTGCCATGGATTTAGCAATGTGTATTTTTTTGCAAACATTTTTCTAAGTCTGCTATGATGTTCCTTAAAAAATAAAAGTAATAAATATGCTCTTGTCTTAATAAATAATTACAATTTGGAAAGAAAAGCATTCATGAGTAGAAATTTATATTCCTATTTTTCTCAATTATAATAAGGTGAATCATATGAGATTGTTGCTGTTGGATAGTTTGTTACCACCAAATGACAATTTCATAAGGTGCAAACTAATAAACAGTTAAAGAAGTTGCACATATTTTGTTTAAGCTGTCGTATCATTGGGAAAGATTAGATTATGTTACAGAAACAAACAATCCCCGCAACTTAGTGGCTTACAGACACAAAGGTTTCTTTCTCACTCCTGCTATACTATGTGAGTCAACTGTGGCTTCCTCTATGTCCTCTTCACTCCAGGACCCAGGCTGATGTTGCAGTTTCCAACTAGATCATTGCTGTTGTGGCAGAGACTTGGTGAACCACATTCTAGTTTCTATTAAAAATACACGTACTCTTTAGGCCCACATTTCCCTGGCCAATGGAAGTCACATGATTTCTCCTGAGTGCAACAGGGTGGAGAAATGAATCCTTCTCCTGGGAGAGGCTCTTTAGGGATACAAACAGGAAGAGTTAGTGTAAAAGTGATACTGTCTACCACAGTTACCCTGAGCAGCAACTATCACTTTTACCTAATAATAGCTATCTGCATTTCAGCTATATGTCCTAGCAGTAAACAGGACTGGACTTATGCCATTTAGCCTGCTCATAGACACAATACTATACAGGAAAAATATCTACATTAGTGTTCTGACTTGTATTTAGCATTTTCTAAGTAATAATGTGGGTTTGTTTTATTTATCAGAGGTTCTAGGTGAAGGAACAAAAGCTGTAGAAATTAGGAATTCCAGAGTGACAAAAATCTCTCTACTTTGATGATTTGAAATATTTGTTTTGTGAAGAGGAAATAATATCATTAAGGGTCACTGACTTTTGATGTTCTGTTTTAAACTTTTACACTTCTAAAGATACCTATAGACAAAATCCAAGGATGCTTAAGAAGTTGCCTGAAATTTGAGGACAGGTACATTTCTGGAGGCTTTCTATTCTACCAAGTTAATCTTATGATGTAAAGAGTAGTTACAAACATAAGGATTGTTTGGACACATATGAGTTCTGGGCTAATTACTTGCACAATTTCTCTTTGTACAAGATACAGATATTTACAATGTGTAAGTGCCACTGACTTCTCAGTACAGTTCATGGGCTACAAAAGAACTGATATTCAATTAATAGACATTAAAAGGGTGGCACTTTGTAAGCATTACTCTGATTTCCCAGTGGGATTATACAAGACTGAAGGATCCAAAACCCATTAAGAGAAGTTTCCACTAATGAAAACCAGCATTTTTCATATCTTCTCCATTGCTTCTCCAAAGCTGATACTTCAGATTCTTACTACTGTCCAAATGTCCTTTACATAGAAGCTCTCAGAAAGACATCACCCAATAGAAAAAAAGAAAAACACATAACTTTGCTAATGGTCCCAGTGTGCTCTAGCTAGCTCATTCGAGCCTGAAGAGTGTGTGTGTGTGTTTCAGTGCTCTTAGCCTCTCATGAAATTAGCCATTGATCTAAAAGTCAGAGATGCAAATCCAGAGAAAACTGGAAGCATTCCAGGGCCTACAATAAAAAGTTAATTACCTAAGGAAAACTACAAGAAAGACTTTTGTTTTCCACCAAAATCTCCTCCCCAGGCTGTTAGCTATGTCGTACATGGGCCCGATCGATATATTAGCGCTTGAGAACCAAAGTCCCTTGGAATAAATTAATCTGTCAGGGAAAGAAATAAACAAAGAACAAATTAACATGTTTTAAGACATTGCTTAAATTTTCATAAATATAGACCTTGAGATGGGATGATGAGTTCCCAGGAGCCAGAGCTAATATTTGGTTGTAATTAAGAGTTGCTCTTTCATGTTTCCTCTGATGTAGGTGGGAAATCAGCCACGTGCTTGCTGAGTTTCTTGCTCATGCTTCCTCACAAATGCCACTGTTTACTTCATTAATAAGAAATGGGTGCCTCACAAATTATGTTGGCACACTGAGGTTGTTTCACCTCTAGCTAATAGTAAAATAATGAAATACCATACACACTCACACATACATGCACACATACTCACACCCACACCCACACACATACGTACCATACAAGCAGGTATTCCTTCAGGAACCTCCATACATTAACTTTTTGGTGGCTCAAAAGGACCTAATGACCTAATACACGATAGACTAGACTCAATCCATGAAGCGTAAGCATCACTGAGAAAGAACCCTGATGTGCCCCACGCTGTGTGCAGATGTGGATTGTCATTACTGATGATTAACAGGAAGAACAATAACTATCTAAGTTACTCATTTGGAAGGACTCATTTAGATATAAGAACCAGAAGCTTATCTCAAACTAGCTTAGACCAAAATGCAATTTATTCAGGTTCCAACCATGTCATTAAACTGCTTCAGTACTGCCCATTGCTCAGTGCTACTTACTATCAGCAGCTGGCATTTTCAATGCCAGGAAAATGGCCACTGCCAGCCCAGAGCCTATATCCACAAAGTAGAACTCAGAATCCCAAAAGACAAGGGGCTGTCTCCCTTCTAGTGTCTGTGTCTTAGATCTCCTAGAGTTGCAGTCCCCAACCTTTTTGATACCAGGGAGTTTCGTGGAAGATAATTTTCCACAGACGGGTGAGAAGGGGATGGTTTCCGGATGATTCAAGTGCATCACATTTATTGTGCAGTCAAACGTCTTTGCCAATGATAATCTGTATTTGCAGCTGCTCCCCAGTGCTAGCATCACTGCCTCAGCTCCACCTCAGATCATCAGGCGTTAGATTCTCATAAGGAGTTCGCACAACCTAGATCCCTGGTGTGCGCAGTTTACGGAAGGGTTGGCGCTCCTATGAGAATCGAATGGCACCGATCTGACAGGAGGTGGAGCTTATGTGGTGATGCGAGCGATGGGGAGCGGCTGTAAATACAGATGAAATTTCACTCACTCGCCTGCCACTCACCTCCTGCTGTGAGGCGTTTCCTAACAGGCAGTGGCGAGCCTGGGGGCAGCAGTCCTAGAGGAACTTTGACCCACTTGGGTGGTATGCCCACCTCTAGACTAATAACCGTGGGTAGGGAGGGGAGCCAGGCCTGGGCCATGTGTTCAAACTGATTTGGGAGGAGAGGAAGGAGGAGAGATCAGCCACATCCGAATAAGTAGAATGTGTTTCCTAGACACTCTTACCACAGCAGAGGGCAGAGATGTTAAACAAGCCAAAACAACTGGCGTCCACCTCAAGAATTTTATTTCTAATGTAATGTATTCATTATGCTCAATTGCTCAGAGATCCCTGTGTTTATACAGCAAGTCCGAGCTTTCTTGAGAAAATTGATTACCCTCTATCAGGTGCTCAAGTCATTTTCTATAAAGTTCTAAACAAAAACTCCCTAAGAGTCTTGAACAGCAGAAGTGAGATACCCACATACATTCCTTTTCCCAGCTATGATAGGTCTCTCAAATAAATTAAAATAACTTCCTACTTTCCACTACATTCTACTTTATGGAATGTATTTATGCTAAATATCTTATGACTTACCATTACTAAAGCATACCCAGAAAAAATAAACAGAGTATAGTACTTTTTATCAGTTGAGAACTTTTAAAATGCTAATTTCTGTGTTTGAATAATTTCATAACTCAGCACTCTTGAGGATTTTGCACTTGGGTAGTAGATAAAATTTGAATTGCAATATTTTGATGTGAGATGCTTGTTCTAATTATTGGGCAATTTATATATTGTGAATCTAGCTTATATAATTCTCAGTACCTGGAGACACAGCTGGAAATATACTCTCCAAAGCTATATTATCACCGAAAAGAGACAAAAGTCTCTGAACCAAGTATTATAGTTGCAGATCTGGGAAACCAGAGAAGTCACTGAGTCTATTGGCCTTTTTGGGGAGACAGGATAAGCATAGCTTGTGCTTTACTAACCTCCATGTAGGACTCAGACTAACCCAGTGAATAGCATGGCAAATTCATCAGGAATACAAACAAACCATGTTCTGTGATGGATAGAATTAGCAGGTCAGCCCCTGGGCAACAAGAAGGGCACCACCTAGATCCTTCTAAAGCAGAGATTTGGCTGATTAAAAACACTCTGCCTCAAAATTACTTACATAACTTCACATAGAAGCAGTATATTTAACCCATTGTTGTGGCATCTTGTTTAAATATTCTATCAACAAGTGATATGTCTTAAATGATTAGGCTTTTTTGTTTATTTTTTTAAATGGCAAGGACCAGAGTCATTTAGTAAAACAGAATCTCCAACGACCAGCCCCAGGAATACCACTTATTGCAGCGTAACTTCATACAAAATGTGTATGAAAAAAAAATTGCGAGGCCGGGCACAGTGACTCATGCCTGTAATCCTAGCACTCTGGCAGGCCGAGGCGGGTGGATGGCTCAAGGTCAGGAGTTCGAGACCAGCCTGAGCAAGAGCAAGACCCCGTCTCTACTAAAAAATGAAAAGAAATTATCTGGACAACTAAAAAAATATATATAAAAATTAGCCGGGCATGGTGGATCCCTGCAGTCCCAGCTACTTGGGAGGCTGAGGCAGTAGGATCGCTTGAGCCCAGGAGTTTGAGGTTGTTGTGAGCTAGGCTGACGCCACGGCACTCCAGCCCCAGGCAACAGAGCAAGACTCTGTCTCAAAAAAATAAACAAAAAAACAAAAAACAAAAAATTACGCAAAATGAGGGTGTTGAGGACAGTGGAGGTAGTGGGACCTAAGGGAATTCCAGGGCCTCCCAGCCTTTCAGAGCTGGTGGCTCTTTTCTCCTTGAAGGCTATATTCCTGGGGATGGGCGAGGACCAGGCAGGAGAATTCAAAAGCCTGTACTACTGCATTCAATAAAATAAACAAAAAACAGCATGCTAAAGAGACTAGCAATAACATTTCATAAATATTTGAAAACAGCAACCCTGAGTATAGCACAATTAAGTTCCATATTATCTTCCCTTGGTCATAGGAAACTTGTCAGATTCTCCCTCTCTATAGTGTCAATGAGGGGTTTATGAATATATTTTGCTTTGCTACAGAGAATGTGCAGACTGAAGCAGGGTTTTTCCTCCTGTGTGGACCTGTATCTAAATGTACAAATTTCACATATCAATTTTTGAAATCCATTTCCCCCTTGGCTCAAAAATCCTTCTTGAAAATTAGAAAAATACAATGTCTTTACCATTCTAATGGCTCTCCAGGCTGGCTGTCAGGGACAGAGCCCCACCCACATAGCAGCAGTGGACTGCTGGGCCATACCTTCCCGTGACACCTGGGCAGGATACAAGAGCCCACACTAAGCCACCCCCTCTCTACAAAGCTCACTTACACCAATTATTACAGCATAAACCAATGCATTATCTTGTCTTTCACCTGCTCCAATCTTTAGTCCATCTTTCATGTACCCAAACAGTTTACAAGAAAGAGCATTATTGGCCAGGTGGTTGGGACCAGGATGAACACTTAGCTTGGTGTGTGGACAGGTGACTCTGGTAATAGGAAAAAAGGAGCCACAGTCCAGCCTCTCTCACCAGCCTCCTGGACTTCTTCAGTAGCCTCCCAACTGCCCTTCAACTCTCATAAACTTTTCCATGGGCCAACACCAGATTATCGATTAATCTCACTCACTCTCAGTAATTACTTTTCAGAAGCACAGAAACAACCTCCCGTCAACTTTTGGTTTGGAGGGCTGAACACAATCCAGCCTGCTAGCTCTTAGCTCCCAAACCCGCCTGGGATCTGAGTTCACTTTGGTGCTGATGGGACTTCACAGCAAAGGTCGTTCCATTAGCTACCTTAAGCATTTTGGCCCGAAAAGAGTAACTTCTAAATATCATGGAAAGTAATACATGCACATGTTTAAAAAGCAAACAGAAACCTCAAACAATATAAAAAAGGAATACAGTGAGAACTACATTTCTCTCACAAGCCTTACCCCAAGTCCCTGTTAAGTCTCTTATGCCATTAATATGCAAGCAAAAAACATGTACCTTCATATATTCCTAGAAATCATAGTCTGAGATTATAAAACCTACAGTCACTAAAAGCATCAAAGCCGCCCTAGGTGTTTACTTTACCAACAATCATCCATCCTAAATCAGTAGACAAAATCTTTTATGAAGCTTTAGTATGAGATTGGCTTCAAGTTTGGATATTTTTACCTAACAATTTTTTTAAAGAAACCTCTCATATCCATTCCCAGGAATGCCATAATTCTGATCAAGGCTGTATTTCCTTTACTTAAAAGTCATTTTCATGTAATCACACACATATCCTAAGGAAACCGAAATTCACCATGAGAACAATGAGAACCATCAAAATCAGAGCGAGCCCAGCTACAGAACTTTAAGGACGGGATCTGTCCATGCCTTTCATTACATCCACAGTGTTCTGTCTCTGGGACTTGCATGTCTCTTTTTAAACAAGCTCTGCTCTGTGTGATTGGACTTTCAATTAACATACCATCTCTGACAGGCTGGCCAATTATGGACATAAATTGGCAAAAGTTTAGGATTGAATGATGAAAAATGATCCAGATATTTTGCATTTCTGCTGGGCTGCCAGCCACCTTGATTACCCCTCCAAATTATGTCTACTGCCTGGATTAGCAGCCAGTATCACCTGACCCGCCCACGCTGGTGACCCTATACCTGAGGCTATAGTTTTAGATCTTCCCTGTTAATTTTCCCCTATCCCAGGTATCTATAAACTTGCCAAAAGCTTCATGAGGGTAATTGTATCAATATGAGAAAAGTACCTTCACCATCTAAAAATAAATATATCCTGAGTCCTTTTCCTTGCACGGGCTCCTTTGATATCAGAACTAAAGTTATACTGAAGACTAATGTTAAAACCACACAATAATGAACTGGAATGCAAATTCCTCTTACAAATTCAGCTATAATATTAATGATTCTCACAATAAGATTAGAAGCTTGTTTAAATTAGCATGGTAATATATCTTAAAGATCACATTATAGGACATCATCTCTGTTCTCTAAGTCTAATAATCTGTGATCAAAAGAAATAAAATTCTGCATTTTAAGCATTTTTTCTTTCTTGCATTTTTTTTTTTTTTTTTTTTTTTT
>NW_012149063.1:3825375-3826406 GCF_000956105.1 Propithecus coquereli
AAATTAGTTGATTTTAAAATATAAAATAAAGAAAAGCACAGGTAATCTTGAATATAGTAAAAAATGTTTAAGAGGTAGATGAATGAACGGAGTTTGAGAAATAGTCCCCTATAACACGCTAATTTTTAAAATAAGCATATGCACACCTGTTGGCCAATGGGACCATTCATCTACCATCCCCTCCATCAGACAGGCAGCAACCTGTTCCATCCATTTTAGGTCCAGCTAGGACCTATGAACTTTGCTGCTGCTTCAGCTGAAGAAGCATCCTGAAACACAAATAGCTAATAAACATAGAGGGTAGGGAACATTCACCCTTTTCCAGTAACCAATGAAATGCAAATAGAAACACAACTAAGGTGCAGTTTTGTGCCTATTGAATTGTCTTGCTTTATCTTAAAGATCTGTCTCATGCTGGTGAGGGCCTATGGAAATGGGTAATCTTTGGTACAGGTGGTTGAAGTTTATTTTGCTGCATACTTTCCGGATGGCAATTGAAAAAACAAGTCATAAGTTTTTAAAATATGCATATCTTTGGCCAATAACTCTACTTTTAGAAATTTATCCTAAGAAATAATGGAGATTTGTCAAAGATCAAACTGTGAGTATGTTCCTCAAAGCACTGTATATTATAGAATAACATTGAAAACAATTTCTATGCCCCAAATAAGAAATTACATAAATTAATCATGGTTCACCCATAAAATGAAATATCATGCAACCATTAGCAATGGTGCCATTTAAACTATCCCTGAAAGAGAGATAAGAAACTAGTCCCAGCGGTGGCTATTGTTGTGGGAATGAGATCAAGGGTAGAAAAAAGGACAAATTTTTTACTGCTTAACTTACTTGAACATTATGTTCATTTATTACTTTAAAAAAATGTAACTCTAGCCGGGCGCAGTGGCTCACGTCTGTAATCCTAGCACTCTGGGAGGCCGAGGCAGGCAGATTGTTTGAGCTCAGGAGTTCGAGACCAGCCTGAGCAAGAGCGAGACCCCGTCTCTACCAAAAATAGAAAGAAATTAATT
>NW_012149063.1:3826914-3831965 GCF_000956105.1 Propithecus coquereli
GGCCTCCCAGAGTGCTAGGATTACAGGCGTGAGCCACCGCGCCCGACCTCTTTCTTGTATATTTATAGATAAGGGGGGGAGACCCAAAAGTCTAAAAGAAAGAGAAAAACAATTTAATCAATAATGTAAATTAATTAATGACAATGCAATATGCAAAACCTCTGAGTACCATCTTCTTGTACAAATTGCCTTAGAATTACCTTAGAAGGTGAGTCCAGGCTTGTTTTAAAATTTTCACTGTGTCGAAAATTACAATTTAAATGATCGACTTGGACACGACCTAAGTAAAGCTGTCTGGCTTTTTCTTTCTAGTGACAGATCATATTGTAGTGTGTGAGATACAGTTAAATGCATTATTTGATATGAGACCTACCCCATATTTCAGGCCTCACATATTCCAGTTACCTCATTATGCAGCATGTGTGTTATGATCTCTAGCCACTATCAAAGTATTAGAAAGAGTTTCCTGGCCATATGCATGGTCCTGGGCTAGTCCCAACCTAGACGCCAATAACTGGTCCATCATAGCCAGGGATTGACCTGGAAATGTGACTGCCTGGTGCTACTCTCTAAAATGAACCACTTTGAGAAAAACATAACTTTCAGTGAAGGATCACGTTGGAAATAACATAACTGTTCCTATTTGTATCTCTACGAAAAGGTCTCCATGAAGTTTTTATTTTTTTAATCCAGCTTTGACAGCTTCTCTCCTTCCAGATGGTGCTTGCAGCCAAGCCTGTCAGAGACCCTTAGTCTCCTGCTGCCTTTTAATGCTGGTCCTTGATTGCTAATGACCCCTGGCTGGACTGGCTCCTTAACCCGTTTAACCCCTCTCTGCTGGGTCCCCATCTCATGCAGGATGAGAGGCCATGAGAGCTGGAAGTGGGATGGTGCCAAGTCAGCCAGGGCCTCCCAGCCTTTCAGAGCTGGTGGCTCATTTCCCAGTACCATCACGGATGTCCAAGATCACTCCAGTGGAGAGCTCATGTTAATATGATTTTTTTTGTATTGTTGGATAAATGGTACCAGGTTTCTGATTGTTAATATTTTATTTGACTTAGCCAAGACAACCAAGTCCTTGAAAGAATGTTTCCTTCAGGGGCCAAGAGCTAAGGACCACTGATGAACCTCCTTAAATATGTTCGTTTGGAAACTTAAATTGCACTTAGAACTATCTTTTAGTCTGGTCAAACTTAGTGGCCAGAGCAGCTCATATTTGTGTGTGTGTGTGTGTGTGTGTGTGTGTGTGTGTGTGTGCACACGCACAGAGCGAGTGTCTATGCATCAGTACACAAGTAGCAAAGAAGCCTGAGGAAAGGCGATAATTAATTTCCTTGTCAAGGCTTAAATCACTTGTGTAACACAGGAGATACCCACTTTCAGATATGCTGGTAACAGCTGTAAGTATTTACTTTGGTTAAGTTTGGCTTGTTTTTTGTGACATGTTGGACGGTGCTTATAGCTATACTGATTGGATAGGTGACTCAGAGAGTGGGGATTTAAAAGGAGAAAAAAGGTGATGATGCTAATCTGTTGAGAAATCTTGAGTCCAGTGGAGAGACTCAGGTCCGTTATAACTTCCTCAGAACAGGGAAGGCAATCATCTTATGCATTGTTTCCATAATGGATTTTTTTTAACCTCATATTGTATTGTAAGAAAACAAGACAAAGAAATTTAGCAATCCTGTATGACTCTGAAGAACTGAAGTCTAGTCTCTTGATTGGAACAGAAAACTGAAAGCTTTGTGCCCCGCTATTTGTGTAAATATTTAAATGTTCACAGGATAATTGGACCAACTTGAATTTTATAATGCCACTCAGGAAATTTTTTCCAAAATTCAACACAAAATAAGAGAATAACCCAAACCTAACTACTATCTATTTAACCTTTGTTTCTCCCAGATACTTACTATTTTCTTGGCTTTTTTTGGAGATTAAGATTGAAAGAACTATAGCAATTGAATTTTTCACCACTAATACTTCATTGATTTTTTTTTTTTTTTTTTTGAGACAGAGTCCCACTCTGTTGCCCGGGCTAGAGTGCTGTGGCATCAGCCTAGCTCACAGCAACCTCAGACTCCTGGGCTCAAGCAATCCTTCTGCCTCAGCCTCCCGAGTAGCTGGGACTACAGGCATGAGCTACCATGCCCAGCTAATTTTTTCTATATATTTTTAGTTGTCCGATTAATTTCTTTCTATTTTTAGTAGAGACGGGGTCTCGCTCTTGCTGAGGCTGGTCTCGAACTCCTGAGCTCAAGCAATCCGCCCTCCTCGGCCTCCCAGAGTGCTAGCATTACAGGCGTGAGCCACCGCACCCGGCCGTTCATTGATTTCTTTATTGCATCTCCTAAGGCAAAATAAAAATTATACCTCTGATTCCATTTTGGTCTATAATTCACATTCTTTTCTATGTCTGATCAATCTCTTTCTCTCTCTCTCTCTCTCTCTCACACACACACACACACACACACCTGCCAGGCATTTGTAAGTATAACCTCCCCAAACCACGTCATTCACACTAATGACTGCTCTCTCTATGTGTAAAAATATTTTTCAATTTATGGACCTGGGTGGGTGTTTGTACAGCTGTGCAATATTAATCTATACATTGCAGTTTTTGCTCACAGCTGGGCAAAGGGGAGTAGGTAAGATTATAATGAGGTCTTTTAGTCTATCAGTAACCAAATGACCCAGAAAGGGATTCAGATGAGCCCACCTTGTGCAGCATTGCTCTTTGAATGAATGAATTGTGTTAGAAAGAAATTCTGGTGTATTTATGGAGAACTTTTTCCTCTAAAGCCTGAATATATTTTGATTGGTCTTCTTTAAATTCCAATAAGCTGAAAGGCAAAAGCATTTATGTCAGTTTCACAGATGAGGCCCCAAGAGGTTAAGTGGCTATTACTCTGCAGTTATAGCATCTTAGAGTTGGGAGGGACTTTGAAGGGCCTCTCAGCTAATGGTCCTCACCCTTTTCCTGCCTTCACGCTGGCTTCAGAGAACAGACCTCCATCAGGCATGTCTCTCACTGCACACAGATGCTCACGCATTGGGAGGGAGGGTGACTCTAAGGAGAGCAGCTTAGAATCTTCCGGTGAGAACATGTGTAATTTGCCACACCACCATCCTCCATTTAAAAAATCACTACATCAGTCCAACCCCCTCTTTATTGTTTTACAGATAAAACATGGCAGCCCAGAGGGGTGAGGGATTCACTTGAGGTCACATATCAGTAAGTGCCAGAACTTGAACTATGTATGCCCAGCTCTTCTGACCCCCCTGTCAGGTTTCACTAATGCTGACCAGCCCTTTGCACTCTAAGAGCAGGAACTGGAACCCGGTCCTCCTCGGAGAGTGAGGCAGCAGGGGGGATGAGTGCTGCAGGGAATCAAAGACTCAATCACAATTAGTTTAGTAAAACCAGCGCTATCTGGTGTCTCATATCCTCAAGCATTTAAAATGTCGTTCCAATCTTCAAAGAAATTCTCTTATTCCATTTTTATCTGCATTTACCCAGGACATTGTTTCCCAGCTCCCCACTAGTTCACTAGGTGATTTGCATCTCATTAGGAGCTCCAGAAATGCCACCTCTCAGACTGCTGCCTGGCATTGTGGGTCCACTAAGCATCAGATGTAGGTCTCAGATTTTTCAAGTTGATATTTTTGAAAAAGCTGAGTTAATGCTGTTTTCCCACTGGGTGCAGTTTGGGTGGCCATTTTCACCTTAATTTCTGCCCCCAGGCTGGACCCAGGTTAGGGACCAGCCCTTGTCAAGAGGGTACGGATGAAGTCAGTCATCACCACAGGAAAGCACCTGGGTGGATGGGAATATTGTGAGGCCTCAGAATAAGCAGTTTCAAAACTCCAAAAAACAGAAAGATGTGACATGATGCAAATATTCTGAGCATTATACAAAGTAAAACAAACAAAAAAAGGAAACCAATAGCACACCATTGCTGAAGCTATATAACTAATTCTACACATTTGCCTTTTAAACATTTTCGACTAGTTCCAACTCTCCTGAGACCCCAGAGTTTTTGCCCTACATTTATGTTTTACTTTAAAGAGAGTCTCACATAGTCAGAATGGCTTTTCTGCTTTGTCATTTATTCATACCCCAACTTCCAAAAGAGTGCTGAACAGCATCATAGCTCTGGAAACCAGAGATGGTATTTCCATGGTCAGCAAAATTGCTCTTTTGGAGTAAGAGAAATGATTTTTCCAGTGTCCAGGGAAATAAGGAGCCCTCACATCTGCTTTGGGCTCAAGCCATTTGATGCAGCTTCCAAAGCAAAGCAAATGCCTGCCAGTGCCTGGTGACAGAGGCAGCAGCCCTTTCAGGGACGCTTCCCCTTTCCAGAGTTCCTTTTGCCCAGTTATAACAAACTTCTCTGAGCCTATGCCAGCTTTTCAAAATGGCAGCTAGCTAATCTGCAAAATCGATCTAAGCTCTTAGGAAAGTGTTAAATCCCTGTTTTTTCCAACTCCTGGCTACAAATTAAAATCACCTGGAAGGGGGAGGGGCTTTACTTTAAACAATAACAAGGCCACAGCCCTACCCTTGACCAATTGAATTAGGATCTCCAAGGGTGAGGTTGGAGCAGCTGTGTTTTTAAAAAACCCTTCAGGTGATTCTAATGGGCAGCCAGGGTGGAGAAGCACTCTGGTGTAACAAGAATTACAACCACCCCTTAGGAGCACCTGCTGTGCCTCTGGCACTGTGTTTCTTCTTTGCATATATTATCTGTCAATCTCACTACAACCCTACAATGAAGGGGTCATCATCACCAAGTTCAGGCCTCTAGTAAGTACTAGAGGTGGCTTTCATACTCTAGTTTTTCTGACTCCAGTGCTTCCTCTCCCCTCCCACCCAACACTCATGTTTCTCAAAGTGTGGTCACCAAGGTGACTTTTAATGATGTATGGATGTGATGTTAAATAACAGTGAATTATGTAAAAAAAAAAAAAAAAAGTTACTCCTTTTTCAATTCTCAATTTAAATTCTTCAGATTACTCCAAGGGTAAAGTCTTAGTGGTGCTACTATGTCTTA
>NW_012149063.1:3833325-3837220 GCF_000956105.1 Propithecus coquereli
TAACTCTAAAAGAAAGATATTAATACTATTTTAAAGTAGGCTAATAGCATGGACAAATATTTATGACTTTATTGTTAAATGGAGGAAAAAGCTGTAACCCAAATTAGATGAATGATTGAATGTTTTTAATTAAAAAAATTAATACATATTCCTAGAAAAATATTGAAAGGACATTAAGAAAAAAGTACTAATGGACTTATTTTTCAGGAGGCCAATTTCATCTCCCTCCTTGGTAGACTACAGGTTCCTCAGAGGTGTCCCAGGATAGGAAAGGCCCTCCTCCTATGGGAAGCCTTTACGACAACATCCCAATTGACGGGCTGAGAACCAAAGAATAGGCCATGGAGATGGAAGAGAGCTTAGCAAGAATGGTGAATAGTCAGTATTCATTCATTCATTCATTATTTGCTGAGTGCATTCCAGGCCCTGAGCTATGAAACAGTTTCAGGGGAAGTTATTGCCACCTCCCTAACTAATAAGTAGAAAATTCCACAGGCGCTAATTTAACTTGGGGATGTTTTCTTTGTAGCAATTTTGCGATTTTGAAGAAGATTGTTCATGACATAACATGGCATGTGGGAAAATTTGTAGCTTTCCTTTCATCTTAGAAAGGAATATCTGAATTACATGCACCCCAGGAGAAACTCTTGCTTTCTGGTGTGTGTGTGCGTGTTTTACAAAACCCCACTGCATTCCTTAGTTTCCCTTGAAGTTAGAGTTGGTGCGGTGAAAACTTATAAGAATGTCTCAGTAAAAGAGCAAGCATCATAATAGAGGCCATGTCCTAGGCCTTGAGAGTTTGAATCAAGAATCCTGAGTTCTAGCTCCATCTCTGATAGGAGACCCAGTAGAGATGCCTAAGTTCCCTGGGTCTCAGACCTGTCAGATATAAAAGCAAGGGGCCAAACCACAGAGGTTTATCCCCCTGGTCACGACTTAAATTTGAAAATCCCAACTACTAAGGCAGAATTCCCGCTCCCCTATTCTACCCCGCGCCCCCTCCAGTTCCCTGTCAAGGCTCTGAGCATCCCATGCCTCAGGGCATATCAGGGGCAAGAGGTTTACAACACACTGGGAAGATTCTTTCAGAGACTGCAGTTTGAAGGTAGTGTAGATTATTGGTAGACTTTCTGCCAATGCGGGTCTTATTGGGAAGGAAAGATTTAATATGGTCCAGTACAGTGGTTCTCAACCCAACTACACATTAGCACCACCTAGAGATTTTGGTTATTTTTAATCAATGTCCAGGCCTTGATCTGAACATTAGTGTTTTAAAAGCTGAACAACTGGAATATCATAAAAGGAATACTGTCAGTTGGACGTTGAAAAACCTGAATTCTCATTTGGGCTTTGCCTCTAACTTGCTGCGTAATCTCTTAATCTCACTATGCCTCTGTTATCTCTTTGGGGTTATTTGTCCTTCCCAAAATGAGATGAAGTACAGAAAAAGATACTTTGCAAAACAAAATTTGCTACATAAAAATGAAATGGTAAGGGGAAGAAACACAGAAAAGACAGGTCATCTCTTTGGAAGCTATTTCATGGAAGTATCTGCTAGCATACCATGCAGCATGGTTAACCCTCATTGAGGAGAAAGATTGTCCAGCTGACAGCTGGGTTATTGTCACCTCCAAATGCCCTGAGAACATTAGTTGGAGAAACAAGGTACCTCCCTTTATGCACAGAGTTGGCAGAGCTCTGTAAATTAATTGCATAACTCTAATCCCATTTAAATGCCCCAGGGGTATAGCTCACAACCCCATATAGGATTTGCCATCTGTAAATCTAGAACACTGAATGCTCTGTTTGCTTCAAGGGGATGTTTTACTTGGCAAGTCACCCTGGGAATGCCTCATCCACAAAATGGCAATCAGATCAGCAGAATCTGATACTGCTCAGAAAGTATCCATGCCTGCTGAGGGCCCAGAGGAGGGTGCCAAGGACTGTGGCTCTCTCTCTGTTCCCAGGACCCCTGTGCACTGGTTGCCCACCCCTCAGGGGCCAAGAACCCGTACTGTCCCACTAGGCCAGGGAATATTTGGGAGCATGTCCCATCCTGCCCTACCTTGCAGTTGTCCTTCCCTTCCTGCAGTCCTGCTAGGAAATTTACGAGAATTGGCACATCTGTAGCAGGTGATAAAAATTGAAACATTAAGTTTTAAAGGACAGTGTAGGAGGGAGCATTTGTAGCCAAAATAACTGTCACTCAGCCATTTCCTTCTTCATCTCTGAGACCCTGGAAGAGAACAAAGAACTTCATATGTGTCTTAAAATTGTGCATGAATTAGGGTTGCCAGATTTAACAAATAAAAATGCAGTACACTCAGCTAGATTGGAATCTCAGATAAACAATCATTTTTTAATATGTCTTAAATATTGCATGGGTGTAATAAAAAGAAAAAACTATCCATTGTTTACCTGACATTCAAATCTAACTGTGTGTTCTGTATTTTTTCTGGCAACTCTAGCTCGAATATACCTGCATGTTCAATAAAGAGAAAGAAAAATTAAATTTCCAAACCAATTGTTTGAAGTTATGTAACGAGTCCACTGAATTCAACTATTTGTCTCTCACCAATGGCTTGGATACGTGTACAGCCACGCAATGTGATGGTTTGGTAATAGGGAGTAAGGAATATGCATTTTCCTGTGCTCCTGACTTGCTATTCAAATTTTTTCTGTTTTCCAACAGATTTAGCTCCAGTTTATTATAAAGTTCTACAACAACTATAAGAGAAGGATGTGTGGAAGGTCTCAAATATGAAATCAAAAGGTGCAAGGGGGGAAAAAAGGTGCAGAGATTCTTGAAAAGGGAAGAGACTTATGTTAAATGCAAACTGGTATTTGTAACACAACATATCTTTAAAAAGCACAATGAGGAGATAGCTCCCAGTGTATTACAAACTAGAGAGTTTGGTTTGGCTTACAGACATTTCTGTGTGGTGGAAATAGGCCACTTTCAGAATGTGAGCGTCATTGTCTTCAAGGTAAATAACTCATATTCTAACGTGAATCTTCAAACTTCAATTGCCTGGTTGATCTACATAACTAATCAAACAAACTAGGTAACCATCAGATAACCATATTGTTTTGTATATTAATGCAAACTGACTGGCTCAAAAGCCAAAACACAGGGGTTCAAGTCTTCACTCTGCCACTTCCAGATTTAGCCTTACTTAACTATAGTTCCTTCATCTATTGAAAGAAGAAATAATTTTTGTCCTATGTACCTTATTGATTTTTTAATTTTTAAATTTTCAAAGGAAAAAATGATGATAAACTTCTCAGTGCACGTACATGTGTAGATGTAATCAGTGTGCTGTATGCTATTTCATATTTTACTTCTTTTTCCAAAGTTTGAATTTTCATCTGTTAGCACCACACATATTTATCAGTGCCTTGTTGGTGTCTTCATGGTGTGACACAATACTTATATCTCAGAGTTAATTTCTCCCCAATTATTAAATATTTGTCATGTTTCTAGCTTTTTTTCTACTACAAAAAGTATTATTATTATATCTGTCTGCATACAAACATTTTTTTCTTTTGGTTTACTTCATGGGAACATGTTCCTTAGAACAAGTTGCTCAGCTCTTGTTATTTATTGTCAAGTTGTACTTCAGGAGTAGTAGAACCTGTGGATTTAGTTGTTTAACTGGGGCCCTTCCCACACTGTCTTTTGACCTTTTGGCTTATGCTAATTAATAATATAGAAAAGCATAGTACTAGCACTCTGGGAGGCCGAGGCAGGCGGATTGTTTGAGCTCAAGAGTTCGAAACCAGCCTGAACAAGAGCGAGACCCCTGTCTCTACTAAAATTAGAAAGAAATTAATTGGACAACTAAAAATATATAGAAAAAAATTAGCCGGGCATGGTGGTGCATGCCTGTAGTCC
>NW_012149063.1:3838295-3842766 GCF_000956105.1 Propithecus coquereli
AATAACTTGATTCCATCTGAGAATCAGGAAGAGAATACCAGCCTGTGGAACAGCAAGTTCGTCAAGAGCAAAAGTTGAGAACCGCATCTTATATTAAGCATTGCCAGTAGAGAAAATACAAATAAAAGTCTCTGATCAAGTGTAAACACCAAATAAATATGAAGTCCAGCTGAACTGGGCTGAACTGCAGCTGAACCCAAAAACTATTTAAGATCAGTCTTTCTGAGTTGCCATGGATGGGAATTCCTGCAATATTAAAAAGTCTAAGAGAGAGTAGATGTCAGACCTCCAGTGCATGTTCACACCAGCAACCTAACCTCTGGAGACTTCTGTCCATTAATCTATAAATCAGAACGGAGACAACACAAAAGGGCTTCACAACCTCATGCTCTACCATATTACAGAATATGGATTTCGCAAAACGAACAGGAAATAGGTATGTTGGAACCATCAGATGAAGATGTGGACAGATATGCCTCTTACGGCTACTGGAACCTTCTGCAAGCAACATCATTTGCTATGCTAATTATATTTTTTCATTGAGCTTACTTCTACTTAGACCTCTGACTTAAAAAACAAGTTTCTTGTTAAGAAAGACAATATGCTGTAGTTTAAAAAGAAAAACAAATCTGTTAGAATGGGAGGTAAGTAATCTGGGGCTGGCTACTCATCCTGCCACTTGATCTGAGATGAATCATTTAACATTTATTGGCCTCATTTTATCTTCTGAAAAAAATGGGTATTTAGAATGGCTGGTTTCTAAAATCTTATATGGTTCTAATAGTCTTGTCCAAACATAGATATGTCCCAAATCAAGAAAAATCAAGATACAAAATTTTATACTTAGGAAACAGATAATTTGCTATTCATAATGGTCCTTGCTAAGTCACTCTCTATTTTAAAAATTCCCCCATAATTTTTCTAAGTAATGGCCTTCTCTGGTGAAGTTAAAATATGATTCCAAGTAAAATCTTCCACTCTTTTTTAATGAATAGTTTGTGATAAACACCCTGTCCAGAAAAGTGATCTCTCTTCTCTAAACAACAACATTCATGGACAATATCCTGTGACAGGTGTATCTGTGTGTGTTTGTGTTGGCAAGAAGTTAGAACTGCTGAATCCTGATTCAGACATAGAGCCACAAGAATAGCAGATTCCACAAAAATCATTTGCTTAAAAGGAAAATGAATCATGACTTCATGTGACACGTGGTTTCTTAATCACCAGTGCACTCTTGGTCCAGGGTTCTGAAATCAGAACTAAGTGGGAGAGACTGCTCCGTGAAATCATGCAATCATCCTTTCCCTTCTCTTTTACCACTGCATGGATCAGTGGTATTGTTCAAAGCGTTTCAGTAAATACTAGCTCAAGCAATTTTCCCCCCAAAATATAACCCACCAAAAGGTTTGCTTCTCATCTCCCCAGGAGTATGTGTGCTCCAGATGTCTTTGAACTCTCACTGTAGGATGTGGTGCAAACAATCCCAGATTTCCTTGGCTGTCCTGGGTTGTCTCACAAAGGGCACTCTACTCCACAAAGGCTGACCACCAACTTCCACTGCACCAGCGTGGACAAACTATTTTGCTTTCTGTTATGCTGAACTGCTGATTCTGATCAGAAAGATGAAGGCAAAGTTACAGACAGTGGCCCTTGTTTACACTTAGCAATTCCTACGTGTGTGTTTTTTTAGGGTGATTATCTCCTAATATTAGCGAAGCTTCTAACATGCCAATTAAAACAGGACACAGTTTCTACTAAGTGCATTTTATGTGAAGAGCTGCTTTTCACTTAATTTTCCCAACACCTGGGATGGTTTACAGTAAAGTTTTGCTGTCTTGTTGCAGGTTTAGAAAATGGTCTTGCACAGAAGCAGCGAACACCTCGCCGACGATGTCAGCAGCCCAAAATGTTGAGTAGCCCTGAGGACACCATGTACTATAACCAGTTAAATGTGAGTTCAAAGTGGCCATAAAGCTGTTTCACTGGCTTTGTTTCCAGTTAATAATTCTGTTATTAATACCTGTTCCAGCCCCTCCAGCCCCACCCCCACTCTCTTATGCTCTCGTCTTGAACATGTGCTTAGGCTCTTTATCTGTTGCTTTCATGTCAGGATGTCTGCCTTCACGGTGAATAATTGATGTGGTTTATCAAAGACGAGCAAGATGCATGCTTCATCAGGCTCACTTGAGCCCTTTGATCAAAAAAATTATGCTGTGACTTCTGATATTATCAGCATCTGCTTGCATTCAACACAAAATCACTTTGAATTAAAAATTAACGACTTGCTGCTTTGCTTTGACTGTGTGTTCTTGGCCCTCTCCACAGGGAACTCTAGAATATCAAGGGAGCAAAAGGAAGCCAAGAAAACTTGGGTAAATATCTGTCTTCTTAGTTCTAAGCAACTGTAAACAGAAGGGGTCCTTTGTGATAGTACAGAAAATGCAAAACTTTCCAGAGAGGCTTCTAAAAATATGCAATCCAGATATTACCACTATTATTGACATTGGAAACTATTTCTCACAGTAGCAAGTATACAAAACTTGAATCTATTCTGTACAAAAAGGCTGAAATTGTCACCTACGGGCAATTGTTATTTCTCATAGTTATTCCAGGGAATTATACTGTCTTCATAATTGGAGACATGTAGTGAGTTGTATAAAACTCTCCTTGCACAAACAAGAGCTCTCTACAAGTACAAATAGGACACTTCCTCCACATTATCCTATCCCTGGGCCTTAAAACATGCACAAAGAAAAACTTTCCCCAGTGGTTAGAGGACGGTAAGAAGTTTGTGGCTCATTTGCTTATTAGCATCTCAATTGAACATAGCAATGGAGTAAATAACCGGTACTAGTTTGAGAATTGGGGGAGGTCAGGAGAACTTTCTTATCTGGAGGGAACCAGAGACAGAAAATTTAATCACATAAATCAAGTTATTATATGACATGATCACACCTTCCAGACACTACTAAGTTGGGACTCATCATCCATGTGTGACCCAGAGAAAGCCTTTGTGGATCAGAACTCAGTACTTGTGTGCAGGGAGACCCTGAGTTACCCAAGCTGTCCTTCCCCTCCAGTGTGGGGACCCAACCCTGCTCCAACTACTCACACAATTTTAGCTCCTTAGTGATGACTGTGGTATTTGGTTTCTTTTTCTGTTGAAAATCCTGTTCTTTTCTTTGTTGTAGCCAAATCAAAGTGCTCGATGGGGAAGATGAATATTACAAATCTCTGTCACCTGTGGGCTGTATTCCCGAGGAGGACAACTCAGCCCACCCTTTCTTTTTATCCTCGGCCTCCAAAGGAGACTCTTTTGCTCAACACTGAGTTGTACTTCCTGAGCCCAAATCTGTCCAGGGTAAGAACGATTGTAGTAATGGACTGATTGTCATTGAATAAGAAAGCACTGGCATGGGGTCAGCTTCTTTGGGCACACAGTCCATGTCTGAGCCTTCCTGACAATTTGCAGATTCCAAGACATCTTCTCGTACACCTGGTGTGCAGCCTGAGCTGGGCAATCCCTTCTTTTCTCATCCTATGGGTCCCTGTGGGACACTGAGAACACCACAACAGTGGTAATAACAGTCATTCACGCCCCCACATCTAAGAAGGTAACAATCTCACCATAGGCCAGTCATGAACTCTGATAATATTTCTTTATTTTTCCTACCAAGTCACTTTTCAGTCCATGCGGAATATGCCCCAGTGGGAACCAAGAGTCCCCTTCCTGCTCTCTCCTCCCCCCTGCCCCCTTCCCTGAGCTTTTCTACTTCTCCCGCCTCCCCCAGGGTCAGGACTCCATCGCTGAGTGCCCCTATCCTGAGGAGCATGCCCACAGTCTCCTAGGACAGGATAATTTCCTGTGTTTAGGCAGAGAGGCCTAAATCTTTCCAATTCTTTCTATAAGGCAAATACCCCTCTCTTGGTAATTATTACGCCAAGAAAGGCTTTGCCTCTTTATTCCGCTTTGCCAAAGTACCCCCATCACTTTAGTAATAAAAAGAAAGGAATGAAAATTTGGACCTGCCCAAATCCAACGCACCCTATTTTGTAACTCTCCATTCATTGATCAGCCAACTCTGCTAGGCTTTGAGTGGCTGCAGGGGAAGGATCTTATCTTGTCCATCTTTGTGTAGCAAGAACCTAGCACAGTGCCTGGCAGAGTGGACATCCAGTGAATGTAGAATGAGTGGACAAACATCACTTCATTCCACAGATCTATCTGACAGGAATATTACTTCCAGTTATATGTTATACATGATTAATCACTTTTCTTATACCATAAGCTCTGATTTTTTACTCAAGATTGAGCTAATCCTATTGTAGTGATGTTATATTATATATTATAATACTCAGTATAATTCAGTATGACAAACTTTTTTGAGCACCTACTCTATATAAAACAATATGTGAAGGCCGGGCGCAGTGGCTCACGCCTGTAATCCTAGCTCTCTGGGAGGCCGAGGCG
>NW_012149063.1:3842896-3867407 GCF_000956105.1 Propithecus coquereli
AAATTTGAGCCCAGCAGCATTGGCTTACAGACTTAAATAAGTCACTTAACCTCTTAAGACTCAGTGTCCTCTACTAGATTGTAAGCAAAGACTTCATCTTATTTTTCTCTTTGCCTTTCCCACAATATCTAGCAAAGTGCCTTGCAGGTAGGATAAATGTTATAATGTCTGTATTTAAGTTATATTTTTTGTATGTTGCTATCAGATTTTTCCAACAGCATTTATTAAATAATGATTCACTTCCCAATTATTTATTTGGTTGCTTACAATTGGTCATATATCAATGACACCCAGATTCGTTCTAATGACAAAGCACATGGAAGTTGCAGCACTCTTTGCATAACGTCATGAAATATGGAGATATTAAACTTAAAACTATGAAAATTAAAATTTGATGCTAAATCAGGCAACCATTTTATACAAAATTCTAGTATAGTATAGATACCATGTGATTAGACACCAACAGTTTTTTAAAATTTATAGGAGAAATGTTGAAATTGAGAAAATTCTATCTAATAACTTGATTCCATCTGAGAATCAGGAAGAGAATACCAGCCTGTGGAACAGCAAGTTCGTCAAGAGCAAAAGTTGAGAACCGCATCTTATATTAAGCATTGCCAGTAGAGAAAATACAAATAAAAGTCTCTGATCAAGTGTAAACACCAAATAAATATGAAGTCCAGCTGAACTGGGCTGAACTGCAGCTGAACCCAAAAACTATTTAAGATCAGTCTTTCTGAGTTGCCATGGATGGGAATTCCTGCAATATTAAAAAGTCTAAGAGAGAGTAGATGTCAGACCTCCAGTGCATGTTCACACCAGCAACCTAACCTCTGGAGACTTCTGTCCATTAATCTATAAATCAGAACGGAGACAACACAAAAGGGCTTCACAACCTCATGCTCTACCATATTACAGAATATGGATTTCGCAAAACGAACAGGAAATAGGTATGTTGGAACCATCAGATGAAGATGTGGACAGATATGCCTCTTACGGCTACTGGAACCTTCTGCAAGCAACATCATTTGCTATGCTAATTATATTTTTTCATTGAGCTTACTTCTACTTAGACCTCTGACTTAAAAAACAAGTTTCTTGTTAAGAAAGACAATATGCTGTAGTTTAAAAAGAAAAACAAATCTGTTAGAATGGGAGGTAAGTAATCTGGGGCTGGCTACTCATCCTGCCACTTGATCTGAGATGAATCATTTAACATTTATTGGCCTCATTTTATCTTCTGAAAAAAATGGGTATTTAGAATGGCTGGTTTCTAAAATCTTATATGGTTCTAATAGTCTTGTCCAAACATAGATATGTCCCAAATCAAGAAAAATCAAGATACAAAATTTTATACTTAGGAAACAGATAATTTGCTATTCATAATGGTCCTTGCTAAGTCACTCTCTATTTTAAAAATTCCCCCATAATTTTTCTAAGTAATGGCCTTCTCTGGTGAAGTTAAAATATGATTCCAAGTAAAATCTTCCACTCTTTTTTAATGAATAGTTTGTGATAAACACCCTGTCCAGAAAAGTGATCTCTCTTCTCTAAACAACAACATTCATGGACAATATCCTGTGACAGGTGTATCTGTGTGTGTTTGTGTTGGCAAGAAGTTAGAACTGCTGAATCCTGATTCAGACATAGAGCCACAAGAATAGCAGATTCCACAAAAATCATTTGCTTAAAAGGAAAATGAATCATGACTTCATGTGACACGTGGTTTCTTAATCACCAGTGCACTCTTGGTCCAGGGTTCTGAAATCAGAACTAAGTGGGAGAGACTGCTCCGTGAAATCATGCAATCATCCTTTCCCTTCTCTTTTACCACTGCATGGATCAGTGGTATTGTTCAAAGCGTTTCAGTAAATACTAGCTCAAGCAATTTTCCCCCCAAAATATAACCCACCAAAAGGTTTGCTTCTCATCTCCCCAGGAGTATGTGTGCTCCAGATGTCTTTGAACTCTCACTGTAGGATGTGGTGCAAACAATCCCAGATTTCCTTGGCTGTCCTGGGTTGTCTCACAAAGGGCACGCTACTCCACAAAGGCTGACCACCAACTTCCACTGCACCAGCGTGGACAAACTATTTTGCTTTCTGTTATGCTGAACTGCTGATTCTGATCAGAAAGATGAAGGCAAAGTTACAGACAGTGGCCCTTGTTTACACTTAGCAATTCCTACGTGTGTGTTTTTTTAGGGTGATTATCTCCTAATATTAGCGAAGCTTCTAACATGCCAATTAAAACAGGACACAGTTTCTACTAAGTGCATTTTATGTGAAGAGCTGCTTTTCACTTAATTTTCCCAACACCTGGGATGGTTTACAGTAAAGTTTTGCTGTCTTGTTGCAGGTTTAGAAAATGGTCTTGCACAGAAGCAGCGAACACCTCGCCGACGATGTCAGCAGCCCAAAATGTTGAGTAGCCCTGAGGACACCATGTACTATAACCAGTTAAATGTGAGTTCAAAGTGGCCATAAAGCTGTTTCACTGGCTTTGTTTCCAGTTAATAATTCTGTTATTAATACCTGTTCCAGCCCCTCCAGCCCCACCCCCACTCTCTTATGCTCTCGTCTTGAACATGTGCTTAGGCTCTTTATCTGTTGCTTTCATGTCAGGATGTCTGCCTTCACGGTGAATAATTGATGTGGTTTATCAAAGACGAGCAAGATGCATGCTTCATCAGGCTCACTTGAGCCCTTTGATCAAAAAAATTATGCTGTGACTTCTGATATTATCAGCATCTGCTTGCATTCAACACAAAATCACTTTGAATTAAAAATTAACGACTTGCTGCTTTGCTTTGACTGTGTGTTCTTGGCCCTCTCCACAGGGAACTCTAGAATATCAAGGGAGCAAAAGGAAGCCAAGAAAACTTGGGTAAATATCTGTCTTCTTAGTTCTAAGCAACTGTAAACAGAAGGGGTCCTTTGTGATAGTACAGAAAATGCAAAACTTTCCAGAGAGGCTTCTAAAAATATGCAATCCAGATATTACCACTATTATTGACATTGGAAACTATTTCTCACAGTAGCAAGTATACAAAACTTGAATCTATTCTGTACAAAAAGGCTGAAATTGTCACCTACGGGCAATTGTTATTTCTCATAGTTATTCCAGGGAATTATACTTTCTTCATAATTGGAGACATGTAGTGAGTTGTATAAAACTCTCCTTGCACAAACAAGAGCTCTCTACAAGTACAAATAGGACACTTCCTCCACATTATCCTATCCCTGGGCCTTAAAACATGCACAAAGAAAAACTTTCCCCAGTGGTTAGAGGACGGTAAGAAGTTTGTGGCTCATTTGCTTATTAGCATCTCAATTGAACATAGCAATGGAGTAAATAACCGGTACTAGTTTGAGAATTGGGGGAGGTCAGGAGAACTTTCTTATCTGGAGGGAACCAGAGACAGAAAATTTAATCACATAAATCAAGTTATTATATGACATGATCACACCTTCCAGACACTACTAAGTTGGGACTCATCATCCATGTGTGACCCAGAGAAAGCCTTTGTGGATCAGAACTCAGTACTGGTGTGCAGGGAGACCCTGAGTTACCCAAGCTGTCCTTCCCCTCCAGTGTGGGGACCCAACCCTGCTCCAACTACTCACACAATTTTAGCTCCTTAGTGATGACTGTGGTATTTGGTTTCTTTTTCTGTTGAAAATCCTGTTCTTTTCTTTGTTGTAGCCAAATCAAAGTGCTCGATGGGGAAGATGAATATTACAAATCTCTGTCACCTGTGGGCTGTATTCCCGAGGAGGACAACTCAGCCCACCCTTTCTTTTTATCCTCGGCCTCCAAAGGAGACTCTTTTGCTCAACACTGAGTTGTACTTCCTGAGCCCAAATCTGTCCAGGGTAAGAACGATTGTAGTAATGGACTGATTGTCATTGAATAAGAAAGCACTGGCATGGGGTCAGCTTCTTTGGGCACACAGTCCATGTCTGAGCCTTCCTGACAATTTGCAGATTCCAAGACATCTTCTCGTACACCTGGTGTGCAGCCTGAGCTGGGCAATCCCTTCTTTTCTCATCCTATGGGTCCCTGTGGGACACTGAGAACACCACAACAGTGGTAATAACAGTCATTCACGCCCCCACATCTAAGAAGGTAACAATCTCACCATAGGCCAGTCATGAACTCTGATAATATTTCTTTATTTTTCCTACCAAGTCACTTTTCAGTCCATGCAGAATATGCCCCAGTGGGAACCAAGAGTCCCCTTCCTGCTCTCTCCTCCCCCCTGCCCCCTTCCCTGAGCTTTTTTACTTCTCCCGCCTCCCCCAGGGTCAGGACTCCATCGCTGAGTGCCCCTATCCTGAGGAGCATGCCCACAGTCTCCTAGGACAGGATAATTTCCTGTGTTTAGGCAGAGAGGCCTAAATCTTTCCAATTCTTTCTATAAGGCAAATACCCCTCTCTTGGTAATTATTACGCCAAGAAAGGCTTTGCCTCTTTATTCCGCTTTGCCAAAGTACCCCCATCACTTTAGTAATAAAAAGAAAGGAATGAAAATTTGGACCTGCCCAAATCCAACGCACCCTATTTTGTAACTCTCCATTCATTGATCAGCCAACTCTGCTAGGCTTTGAGTGGCTGCAGGGGAAGGATCTTATCTTGTCCATCTTTGTGTAGCAAGAACCTAGCACAGTGCCTGGCAGAGTGGACATCCAGTGAATGTAGAATGAGTGGACAAACATCACTTCATTCCACAGATCTATCTGACAGGAATATTACTTCCAGTTATATGTTATACATGATTAATCACTTTTCTTATACCATAAGCTCTGATTTTTTACTCAAGATTGAGCTAATCCTATTGTAGTGATGTTATATTATATATTATAATACTCAGTATAATTCAGTATGACAAACTTTTTTGAGCACCTACTCTATATAAAACAATATGTGAAGGCCGGGCGCAGTGGCTCACGCCTGTAATCCTAGCTCTCTGGGAGGCCGAGGCGGGCGGATTGTTTGAGCTCAGGAGTTCGAAACCAGCCTGAGCAAGAGCGAGACCCCGTCTCTACTAAAAATAGAAAGAAATTAATCGGACAACTAAAAATACATAGAAAAAATTAGCCGGGCATGGTGGCACATGCTTGTAGTCCCAGCTACTCGGGAGGCTGAGGCAGGAGGATTGCTTGAACCCAGGAGTTTGAAGTTGCTGTGAGCTAGGCTGACGCCACGGCACTCTAGCCCGGGCAACAAAGTGAGCTGGGCTGTCTCAAAAAAAAAATAAAACAAAAAATAAAACAATATGTGAGATTGCTATGGGATATATAAAAACAAAAAACACTATAAGATCCTTTCTCTAGAATAGATGTTATTAACATTTTTCTTACTCTAAAATACTTGGTAGATAGTATGAAGGGAGTACCTAGATTTTGAGAAAAATAACCTTGAAGAAATAGAGAAAAAACAGAGTTTTGAAAGGAAAGATGTTAATAAGCATTTTATGAACATAAATAATGAAATGAGGCATTTAATGATCTCAAAATTATAAGTTTACAAGAAAAAGAAGTATAACCAATTTTTCAATAGCTAAACTTTACTTTTTTAAAAGTGAGTCTTGATTTTTTTCTAGATCTTCACCCAAAAGGTAATGTTTATAAGATATGCAAGTAGAACAGAAGAAATACAAATTTTTATTGTTTAAAAAATAATCCCTAGAGTATATAGATTCTCCTTATTATTAATATATGAGTGCTTTTAGAAGTTTCACTTGTATCATTGACTTGTGTACTTTTGGTTTGATAATATAGCTGCTCTTCAAACTGTTGAATCGGAAATGTTCACAACTTCCCACTTGCCCATGTACAATGTAATTATAAACCTGCCTTGTTTCTAATTAAAATATATCTATAAATAAAGTTTAAAAGAAAATAGAAGTAATTATAAAATTATAATTCAGAGGCTCTGCAATAGTGATTGATATAGCTATAACTCTTAACAGTACTTTAGAAATGGTATTCATTATCAGTTCAGCATAGATAAGACAAACAGACTATAGACATTATTCTTGGCTAGTCACAATGCCACAAACTCCAAAAGCAGTTCTTAAATCAAGCAGATGAGAATGATGCAAACTGGAATCTTATAAATCTCTTACTAGATTTATCAAAGTATTATAATATGCACACAGCAAAAATCAAACAAAAATCAAATAGTCCAGAGGGTTTATAGTGGACAGCAGTCTTCTCCATGATTCCCCCCAGGAAGAAACCAATTTTTTTACTATTTCTAATTCTTCTAATGGCTTCCACCATGTCTCTGAAAAATTTGCTTCTACCTTCATGGCTTATCATTTTAGACATTTACTCTCCCCCTTTTGAAAAATGTAATTTATTTCAATCCCCCTTCCCTTTTCTCTTCACTTCTCCCAGTATTATAATTTTATGTTTAAATTGTTGTTGACTACCTTTTAAATTTTAAATTATGTAATTAAAAGTTTATTTTTTTGCACTATCAACTTTCGATAGTGTCTCTATGAGGGTGAAAACCAGCAGACTAAAAGACAATGTCCAGACAAACAGAAATAATTCTGGGAATAGGACATTTTTGAAAAGCTCCACTACAGACCTTGGTGTTCATCTTCTGAGCTGCTGCTTCTTCCATTTTGGTTCATCTGCAGATTGCCTCTATCCATTTTTTAAAACTTTCTTTTAAAATATAAAACATATACAGAACAGGGCACACATCAGAAGATTCAGCTCAATAAATTATCAAAAATTGAACATCCATGTAACCACCCTCCCTTGTAGAATAGAACTGTAGTCCCCAACTCCCTGGGCTGCAGACCAGTACTGGGTCCCTGGCCTGTTAGGAACCGGGTTGCACAGCAGGAGGTGAGTGGCAGGGAGCTAGTGAAGCTTCATCTGTATTTACAGCCACTCCCCATCATTGACATCACCGACTGAGCTCTGCTTCCGGTCAGGTCAGCAATGGCATTAGATTCTCCTAGAAGTGAGAACCCTACTGTAAAGGGCGCATGCAAGGGATCTAGGTCACGTGCTCCTTATGAGAATCTAATGTTTGATGATCTGAGCTGGAGCTGGGGGGTGAGGCTAGCGCTGGGGAGCAGCTGCAAATACAGATTATCATTAGCAGAGAGGTTTGACTGCACAATAAATGTAATACACTTGAATTATCCTGAAACCATCCGCCCCCCACCAGCCTGTGGAAAAATTGTCTTCCGTGAAACCAGTCCCTGGTGCCAAAAAGCTTGGGGACCTCTGGAATAGAACATTGTCAGCACCCTAGAAGCCCCCCTCCTGTCTCTTCCCAATCACTATTCCTCCTGCACCTCCCCGAAGATAAACATTCTCATGACTCCAGTGCTAAACACTTCCATGATTTTCTTTACAGTTTTACATTTACATGCATCCCTAAACACTATAGTTATGTTTTGCTTCATAGTTAGGTTTGGAGAACTTTATATAAATAGAATCATACAGTGAATAATTTTTAAGGTCTTGTTTCTTTCATTCAGTGTTGTATTTGTGAAGTTCATCTATATTGTGGAATATAAATGCAGTTCATTCATTTCATGACTGTGTAGTATTCTAATATATGAATATAACATAATTGATTTAGCTGTTCTACTTTTAATGGACAAATATGAATTGTTTCCAGTTTGGGGCTATTTTGGAAATTGCTGCTGTGAACATTATTGTATCCGTCTCTTGGTGTTTATTTGCATGCTTTTCTATTGGCTAGATACCTAGGATTGGAATTGGAGAGTCATAAGGTGTACATATCTGCACTGTAGATAATGCCAAACTGTTTTTCAAAGTAGTTGTACCAATTTACAATACCACCAGTGCTATAAGAGAGCTTGCGTTGTTCTGTATTTTCACCAACTCTTGCTATTATCAGTCTTTTTCCTATGGGCACGCTGATGTGTGTGTAGTAGAATCTCACTGTAGTTATAGCTTACATATCCTTGATTAATAATGATATTGAGCACATTGCATGTGTCTCACGGCCATTTTAGATAAGTTCTTTTGCGACATGCCCATTTTTAATAGGGCTAACTAATTTTTTTTAATTTGAAGAAACATATTATATATTGTCAGTTATATGTGTGGCAAATAATTTCTCCACTACGTGTCTTGCCCTTTCACTCTCCTAAAGTGCCCTCGATGATAAAAAAAGGATGTTAATATTAGCATAGTACAATTTATCAATCTTTTCCTTTTTGATTAGTGCTTTTTTATGACCTGTTATGAAATCTTTCCCTACCCCAAGGTCACAAAGATATTTGCCTTCAGGATCTTCTGGAAGCATTATCGTTCTGCCTTTTACGTTTAGATCTTTAAACCCCTCCCCACCACCACCACCAACTGATTTTGTGAATGGTATGCAGTAAGGGTCAATTTGCATGTTTTCTGTATGGATATTCAGCTGTCTCAGCCCCATTTAATGAAAAGGTCATCCTTTTCATATTGCTCTAAAACACTGCCATTTACATAAATAAAGTGTTCATGGGTCTGTTGGAAGATTGTCTATTCTGTCCCATTGATCTATATATTTATTCTATCTTAAATACCAGACCTTTACAATAGGCCTTAGTATATGGTAGAGCAAATCCTCCAACATTGTTTTTCTTCTCTGAGAGAAACTTCATTATTCTGGGCCCTTTGCATATTATAGAATCAAATAGTCAACTTATGGGGGAAAAAACTATTGGGATTTCTTTGGAATTATCTTGAATCTTTAAGTCAACTTGAAAGGAACTGTCATGTTCACAATATTGAATTTTTTGATCCCTGAATATGGTGTATTTATTTAGTTCTTTTCTTTCTTTCCCCCTTTTTTTTTTGTTTGAGACAGGGTCTCACTCTGTCACTCAGGCTGCAGTGCAGTGGCCTAATTACAGCTCATTGCAACCTTGAACTCCTGGCTCAATAGATCCTCCTGCCTCAGGCTCCCAAAGTTGTGGGATTGTTACAGCCCAAGCAGGTTCATTGCCTGCTGCTCAAGAGGAAGCCAATACACTGAGGCAGCAGGGGTTACAGTGGAGAAAGAGTTTAATATCACAGGTGCCATGTGAAGAGACAGGAGGAATTTCTCAAATCCATCTCTCAGAGAATTTGGAAGAAAGAGTTTTTAAAAATAGTTTGGTAAGCAAAGGGCTAGGCAGTTGGGTCTGCTGATTGGCTGAGTTCAGGGTGGAGTCATATGTAGGTAATGTAGAAATGTGTAGAAATGGTCTCCTTATGCTGAATTAGTTCCCTGGTATGTGCCACTGGTGTGGGTGTGTCAGCCAGTCCACCAGAATGCAATTCCTGGATAATATCTCAAAAACTAGCCTTAGGTTTTACAAGGATGATGTTATCTATGGGCTAAGAATCTTTATTATAGGAAAGCAAGCTAGGGAATGATGGCTGGCTATATATATTTTTTACCCCTACCACAGTTCCCACATTATGGCTCTTTATTAATTTTATAAAGGGTGGTTTTAGGATTATAGGCATGAGCCACCATGCCTAGCCTAAATTTACTCATTATTTCCAATAACGTATCTAGATTATTTTGGATTTTCTACATATACAATTTTACCATCTGCAAATAACTATAGATTTTTCTTCTTTCTTTTCAGTCTTTATACTTTATTTCTTCATAGCTTACTGCCTGTATCAGTTAGCTATTGCTGCATTCCAAACCACCCCCAAACACCACATATTTCTCATAAGTCTGTAAGTTAGCTGAGTATTTCTTCTGATTTGAGCCAGTCTTGCCAGGGTTCACTTGTGTATCTGTAATTAGCTTCAGGTTAGCTAAGTAGCTTTGCTGATCTTGGCTGGGTTCCTCATATATCTGGGGCCACAGCAAAGATAGCTGGGCTCACTTAGTTCTGTTCTACATGGTCTCATCCTCCAACTTGCTATTAACCCCAGTTGCAGAGAGAGAGAGAGTTGTTTATTGAGGCTTAGAACTGATACATTGTCAATTCCACCACATTCTTTTAATCAAAGCAAATCAATCACAAACCTAGTCCAGAACTAAGGGGTGGGCAAATAGAATCCATCTCTTGATGAGAGGGGCTGAAAAGTTGGTTAAATTGCAAAAAGCAGGGATACAGAGATGAGAAAGAGAGAAAATTGGGGCCATTTTTTGTTATCAAACTGCAACACTGATCTGGGTAAGATTTCCAGCACAAAGTTGATTAGGAGGGTTAATAGTAGGTACTCTTTTCTTTTTCCTCAATCTCAAAGGAAAAACTTTCCATATTTTACCATTAATTAAGATATTTGTTGTTCCTTTCTATTCCTAAAAGGGTTTTTTCCCTTTATAAGTTGTTGAATTTTATCAAATACTTGTTCTACGTATATTCTAGTAATCTCATGATTTTTTGTTAATTTAGTGAGTTACACTAGTTTTCTAATGTTAAACCAACCTTGCATTCTTGCAATAAATCCAACTTTCTCATATTGTGTTATCCTTTTACTCATTGCTGGATTTGATTTGTTAATTTTTTTAATTATATGCTCATGATGAGATTAACATATACATTATTCTCGTAATATTCCAATTTGTCTTTCTCTGGAAGAGTTCATGTAAAAATGATGTTCTTTCTCAAAATTTTTAAACTGATGGGGGAAGCTATATGTGCCTGCAGTTTTTTATGAGGGAAGGTTTTAATTATGGGTTAAATTTCTCTAATAACTTATGACTTTGGTAGGCTATGGCAGCTGACACCTACAATCCCAGCACTTTAGGAGGCCAAGCTAGGAGGATCGCTTGAGGCCAGGAATTTGAAACCAGCCCGGGAAACATAGCGGGACTCT
Source organism: Propithecus coquereli (assembly GCF_000956105.1). Classification (NCBI taxonomy): domain Eukaryota; kingdom Metazoa; phylum Chordata; class Mammalia; order Primates; family Indriidae; genus Propithecus; species Propithecus coquereli. Next base: position 3,853,708 of record NW_012149063.1, read on the forward strand.
GTCTCCACATAAAAATTTAAAAATTAGTCAGGTGCAGTGGTTCATACATTTAGTACCAGCTACTTGAGAGGCTGAGGCAGGAGGATTGCTTGAACCAAGGAGTTTGAGGTTGCATTGAGTTATAATGACCCCACTGCACTCTACCATGGGCAACAGAGTAAGACCTGGTCTCTAAAACAAAACAAAACAAAACAAAACAAAACAAAAACTTATGACTTCATATTTTCTATTTCTTCCTATGTCAGTTTGGTACATTTTATTTTTCTAGAAATTTGTCCATTTCTTCTACATTTTTTAATTTGGTTAGAATTTTTCAAAATATCTCATATTTTTAATATTGTAGAGCCTATAGTAAGATCCTCTTTTTCATTTGTGATGTTGATTATCTCTTATCCTTTTGTTGTTGAGATCTAGCTTAATTGTGTTTTGAACAGAGAACAAATTCAGTATGATTTCAAGCTTTTGAACTTTGCTAAGACTTTACAGCCAAGCATATGATAAATTTTTGTAAATATTCCATATATACTTAAAAATTAGGTGTGTTCTGCAGACTTCTATAATATATAGTAGGTCAAGTTTGTTAATTGTCATCTTCTCCATGCTTATTGATATTTTTACTGCTTTTTCTGTCAGTTAAGAGAACTATATTTAAATTCTCCACTAAGATTATGAATGTGTCTATTCCTCTTTTTATTCTTGTCAATTTTTAAAATATATTTAAACCTATATTATTAAGTGCCTACGAACACTTTTATTATTCTCTTGTGGCTACCCAAGAAATTACAGTATACATCCTTATCAAAATCTAAATTACTTGGTACTTTTGCTTTATTCCTAGATAATTCAAGGATTCAAGGACCTTCAAATACTATGTATATGTATGTCTTTGTGTGTGTATGTGTGTGTGTGTCTGTGTATGCACATATATACACATACAGTAAAAAAAAACATATATATTCCTCCTCAATATTATTGCCATTATTGTGTTATATTTTAACTTCATACATATTTTGAATCTCACAGGATATTATCATTATTGTTTTCATTGCTCTTCATTTCTTCGCACATCTCTGACCTGCTATTCTGAGATCCATTTCCTTCTGCCTAAAGAACCCTCTTTAGTGTTTCCTTTAGTGTGGGTCTTCTTTTACAAGTTTTAATTTAACCGAAAGTATCCTTATTTCACCTTTATTCTTGAAAAATATTTTTGATGGGTATAGAATTTTATACTGGTGGGTATTTTCTTGTAGCATTTTGAAGTTAGCACTTCACTATCTTCTGGTTCTCATTGTTTCTGTTGAAAGGTCAGCTGTAAGTCAAATTGTTATTCTTTTGAAGAAAATCTTTCTTTTACCCTGACTGCTTCTAAGGTTTTTTCTTTCTTTGGATTTTAGAGGTTTTACTATAATATAGTTCTCATTCATATTTTCTTACTCCCTTGGTTATTTATTGCACACTGGAAATTATATTTGCAAAATTATTTATAAAGATAATTTGAGGCCCAGGATAATATTCCCTTCCCCCATAAAATAGTAATAATTGCTGGGGAACATGAGTAAATCAAGACCACTTTAATCCAACCTCAGAGCCTGCAATGGTTGAAACTGGCCTGCAATCCCTAGATTGCCAGCATGGCGTGCACCTGTAGTCCTAAGAGCAGTCTACACCTGGTTCAACATCTCCTAGAGTGCAGCTCTTTGTTAAATCAAAGTGTGTGTGTGTTGACAGGTAAGTGTTTAAGAAAGACTCCAACTTGTGTCCCACAGCCCCACACCATTGAGCCTCATGGCTTCTTAGTTACCTCTTCTGTAATTGACAAATGCCACACGGAAGAAAAGTTACTCCAAATGCAGAATTTCTGTCTTCTCCTAGACCTTGGTTCAGTATTTCTTTACTCTCTTGCTAGCTCCCTAAAGCCTTCAATCAGTATGTTTTAAATTTTGCCCTAATTTTCAAGGAGAGGGCAGTTTGAATCCCCTAGTCCTTTATTACTGAAAGCAGATTTCTTCTTCCATCTATTTTTCACCTTCTAGAAATTTGTCGAAATCTCTTTTCTCTTGATGCGTCCCTCTTCCAGTCTCATCACTATTTTGAGTTAATTCTCTTTAGTTCTTCTTTATTACCATTTAAGTGAGGTCTCAGGAATCTGAGGAGACACATGTGTGCATGTTATATCTGCCATGTTGTACCAGGTCCTACTTAAAATAGTTTTTAAGTAAATCATTACAAACATTAGTGCTTGAGCTATTATTTTTATAAGTTTTATTGAGATATAATTCACATACTATACAATTCCCCCTTTTAAAGTCAATGTACTTGAACCGTTATTAAGAATAAGTTACTTATGCCACACCTGATGACATATCTCCAGTTCCCTGCTGACAGTTAACACAACCTCCAACAGAAATGGCCTATTATATCACATATACCATTTTATAGATATTTTAAAGTTTAAAGACTATCCCTAAAGTAAATGTTTAGGGATTCTTTTTTTTTTGATTGCATATGGTGCCCCTTTTCTATGTAGCTATGATGGAATTACATTAATTTTCGTCCTAAATCAAATTTGTGTAAAGTGGAAATTTTAAAGGGATGTTAAGATATTTTCTCTTAAATATTTTCTTGTTTGTATCCATGACTCACTCACAATACCATATCTAATCACACCTCATGGTTTAAATCATTTGATCCATGGAGGACCTCTCAATAAAGTCACTAACTTGTTATTGATCAAGTTAATTGGTTGAATGAATGACTGGGCCATCACTTCTGATTGTGTCTGTGTATAAAAGCTGGTTTGACTGTTGTTATTGAAGTGCCCAGTTTTCAGTATACTCATGTTAAAAGTGAAGAAGGATTTTGTGTATTTACACATGACATACATGAGCCAGTGACCACCTGTGAATAAAACTGGAGGTTGGGGAGGACCCTATACTTGTTTAGTTGGATAGTGCTTCCCACTTATGTGGACCTCTGGTATTTACTGTTCTCCAAACCAGCCCTTTGGTCAATGACAGCAAAGAATACTAGTCTTTTGAGTCACACAGAATGTTTTCTTCATTCACACACTCTTGAGGTTTTACTGGGCCATGTATCATTCAAAAAAAAAGGAGGGGAACAAAAATAAAATGACAGTGGCAAAACCCTTATGGCCACTCACCCTGTAACGTTAAAAGCAAAGAAAACATTCCTACTAATTAGCATTCCCAGCTGGTTGGCGCGGTGGCTCACGCCTGTAATCCTAGCACTCTGGAAGGTCAAGGCGGGAGGATCCCTTGAGTTTAGGAGTTCGAGACCAGCCTGAATAAGAATGAGACCTCGTCTCTACTAAAAATAGAAAGAAATTATTTTTCTTTTTGCATAAATTTTGCAAAAATTTGGACAACTAAAAAAATATATAGAAAAAATTAGCCAGGCATGGTGGCGCATTCCTGTAGTCCTAGCTACTCAGGGAGGCTGAGGCGGGAGGATTGCTTGAGCCCAGGAGTTTAGGTTGCTGTGAGCTAGGCTGACACCACGGCACTGCAACAGAGTGAGACTCTGTCTCAAAAAAAAAAAAAAAACATTCCCTTGATAACCTTGGATGGTTGGATGTCACTTGCCAAATCAGTGTAGGGACATAAATAATGACATATCACTGCCCTGTACACAAAAAGGAGGTTCTAATTTAGAACAGTAAGAATCCTTGGAAAATACTTCGGCCAATCCACACTTTGCAGATGACAAAACAGAGGGCAAGATGATTTGCCCAGGGGTCATACAGTGAATCACTAACAGAGTCAAGACAAGAATCCAGGTCAGTTTATTCTACACTCTGGGCTCTTTGTACCAAACTGCCAGGCTTCCCAGTGAAGTCATACTATCCAGGAAGAGCTTTGTCAGTGCACACAACAGACAGCTTGCTTAGAACGGAGATGTTCTTCTTTCCAAACATATTTCTCTAATTCTCCCAACATGTAAGATATTGATAGCAGGCCTAGTGCACTGTAAGAACTCCACAGCTATGTACGGATATAATCTGAGGCCATTACTGAAATAATATTTAATAAGAACTGGCAATTTCACTAACATCCTCCCACGATATACTCTTCATACCTACTGTGTTAAGTAAGTAAAAATTATAAATGGTAACTCAGTGAGGTTATGTTACCTGACCGTGGTCAGACAGCTAGCAGGGAGGAGCAATGTGCAAATCCAGGTGCGTCAGAGTCCTAAACTATGCTCTTTTCAGGAGCCAAGCAGTGCGTATTTCAGTGTCTTTAAGAAGCACTTATAGTTAAAAGACAATCTGCCTGTGGCCAGAGTAACGCAAATGCAGTTCAATATAAAATATGCTGATGCTTTCATCTAATTTTTATCTGAGAATCCTACTCACTGACATGTATTGAGTACTAATTATGTGCCAAGCTCTGGCACTACTCCTATTGTTCCATTAATCTTCATGGTAACCTATTAGATAAATGTTGTCATCATCATTGGTACCATTTTTACAGGAAATTGAGGTGTGGAGCACTTTAGTGACTTGCCCAAGACCCCACAATTTGCAGCAGGGACTTGATCCTGGGCAGTTTGGCTCCAGAGCACTCTGTAATCGCTACTCTTACCCGCCATGTAGACGCCTCCAGCCTCCATGAGAGGCCTGCAGAAGGGGCCTGGTAGTGACTCCTTCAGGAAAATTCTGGGGACTCCAAATTTCCAAAGGCTCAATGGAGGCAGTGTTAGAAAGACACTTGAAGCTTTTAGACAAATATTATATGAACTACGAAAGTATTGGATGTCTTAAGGCAGTGTGGGATAGCCTTGATAGGAATTTGCAGAAAAATTCCTGATCTCCTGGTGACAATTAACAAGGCAATGGGGAAAATGATGTGAGTCTTCTGTTTGGAGACCAGCCTGAGCCATCTTTCATCTGAAAGAAAAATGCCTAAAATTATTGTTACAATCTATACTTTTGTTATAATTAATTTCTCAGATGAGTTAACTTTTGAGAGCTGGTCCTCAAACAATGAATCGGGATGACAAGTTTGTTGGGATTAATGGGCAATAAAATGTCTGGGGTGTGTTGCACAAAGGCAGCTAGAGCCACAAAGAATGCTTATGAGCAAAGAAAACCTGAAAGGATAAAGGAAAGCAGGGAAAACTTCCATATCAGTTCTGGCTGTAGTTCTGACATTTAGAACCTACAAATACCCAACTGTTGTGCAAATATAACTCTAACTTAACAGTCTCTGTTTTCAAAAGTCTTTTATTAGAAATAGCATGCAATTCCTACGTCACATGATTTTTGGTTGAGTCATTTCTACTTTCATTTGCAGAACATTCAGACTGAAAAATCAAGCATATAACTCATCAGACTTTCCCTCAGCAACCCAGTAGTAAATATATCCAGGCAGTAAAATAAATAATATCAACTTTATTAATTACTGATATGCAAAATTTGTTACTAATCTTGGCCATTCAGGGAAATGGCATTTCTCAATGCTAAGGTGCTACAGGTTAACAAACTACAGCCTAAATAGGCCAAACCTCCTGACCCACAGCCTCTTTTTTTTTTTTTTTTCTTAAGAGACAGTGTCAGCTGGGCGCAGTGGCTCACGCCTGTAATCCTACCACTTTGGGAGGTCGAGGTGGGAGGATAACTTGAGATCAGGAGTTGGAGACCAGCCTGGGCAATAGTGAAACTCCATCTCTACAAAAAAATAGAAAAATTAGCCAAGCATGGTGGCACAATCCTGTAGTCCCAGCTACTCAGGAGGCTGAGTCAGGAAGATCTCTCAAGCCTAGGAGTTTGAGGCTGCAGTGAGCTGTGATGATGCCACTGCACTCTAGCCTGGGTGACAGAGCAAGTGTCTCTCTGTGTTGCTCAGGCTGGCCTCCAATTCCTGGGCTCAAACGATCCTCCTGCCTCAGCCTCTGGAGTAGCTGAGACTATAGTCACATGCCACTGTGTACAGCTCCACGACCTCTTTTTACAGATAAAGTTTTATTAGAACACAGTCACACCCATTAGTTTATATATTGTCCATGGCTGCTTTCACACTACAACAAAGTAGTTATGACAAAAACTGTATAGCCCACAAAGCCTAAAATATTTACTTTTGGCCCTTTACAGAAAAAGTTTGCCAATCCCTGTTCTAGACCATTAATCAGAGGAATGGAGGGAAAATTTTTTCTACCAACTTCCCAACTATTTGGGGAAGACATCAAATAGATTTGGCCTAGTGAAAAACTCTTGGACTAGAAGTCTGATAATATAAGTTGCATGATTAATATTATACTATATAAATGAGCCTATGGAATATGAGCCAGTGAGGTAGTCCTAGCCTGTGACCCATGTATTGATCAATAACTACGGGAAGAAGGAAGACAGTATGGAATGCTTAACAGCTCACCTGGCACGCTTCAAAAGAGAAGCGGAAAAAAATGGGTAAAGGAGCCGCTTGGGGAAAGAACAGTAAAGAATCCTTTCAAAGCTGTGTATTTCCTCATCTGTTGAATGAGAGCACCAGGCTTCTCCATGGGGCCTACGCCCGAGTTTCCAAGGACCCTCAATCATTAGCTTCATTGGCTTTCATGAATCACCACAAAATCCCAAGATGTTATGTCCTGAAATCCAGTATCCTATATTCACTCCCAGATTTGGATGTCTTCTTGAATAGTACCATCAACAATCATCAAACCCCTGAAGCATCTATTCATTACACTGAGTTTCTCTGGTTACTTACTACTATTCTGACATCTTTAGTTTCTATATGAATAATATGTCTGAGTATTTAACTTTTATTTTAATTCTTAACAAATTCACGTCTTTCCCTCAATATTAATACACACAAGCTAGCTGTAACAAGAAGCCATTCTCATCTTAGCTCTATAAGATTCCCGAGTTCTCTAAGACCTCAGTAGTATATTCTTTTTTGGGTTTTTTTGAGACAGAGTCTCACTCTGTTGTCCGGGCTAGAGTGCCATGGCGTCAGTCTAGCTTACAGCAACCTCAAACTCATGGGCTCAAGCGATCCTCCTGCCTCAGCCTCCCAGGTAGCTGGGACCACAGGCACACGCCACCATGTCCGGCTAATTGTTTTCTGGTTTTTTTTTTTAGTTGTTTGGCTAATTTCTTTGTATTTTTAATAGAGACGGGGTCTCGCTCTTGCTCAGGCTGGTCTCGAACGCCTGAGCTCAAGCAATCCTCCTATCTTGGCCTCCCAGAGTGCTAGGATTACAGGCGTGAGCCACTGCGCCCAGCCAGTAGTATATTGTTAACAGCTAACTGCAAGCTAACTTATGCATTTTGGATCAGGTTAGGAGTGGCTAATAATTGTACATGTAGTTGGGTAGCTGTAGGTTCTTGACAATCATGGCGGGTAATCATGTGACCAAATAGCAGCTTAATTGAGATTTAAAAAACTGTCACAGGGCTGGGCGCGGTGGCTCACGCCTGTAATCCTAGCACTCTGGGAGGCCGAGGTGGGTGGATGGTTCAAGGTCAGGAGTTCGAGACCAGCCTGAGCAAGAGCGAGACCCCATCTCTACTAAAAAATAGAAAGAAATGATCTGGACAACTGAAAAATACATATATAAAAAAGAAAAAATTAGCCGGGCATGGTGGCGCATGCCTGTAGTCCCAGCTACTCGGGAGGCTGAGGCAGAAGGATTGCTTGAGCCCAGGAGTTTGAGGTTGCTGTGAGCTAGGCTGACGCCACGGCACTCACTCTAGCCCGGGCAATAAAGCGAGACTCTTGTCTCAAAAAAAAAAAAGAAAAAAAAAACTGTCACAGCTCTCTGAAAGGTGTAATAGAAATTATCTGTGTATCTCCTATGTCTGTGTTTTATAGCTTGAAACAGAGCTTGGGTCTGTTAAAAAATATATTCATTTATTCAACAAATATATACTGAATGCCTACTCTATGCCAGAAATTGTATTAAACTCATATCACCAACTATATATTATGACATTATTATTATCATTATTATTATTACAGAACTCTTACATTATTCTGAGTTTCTTTTTTTTCAACATTCTTGCTAAAGTAAGCCACCATAGACAAGTTCTTTGATTTTTCTGATAAATATTGAGCTGTCCACTTGATGAAATTTTCACATAAAGATCACGGGAAAAAATAACTTCCTGCAAGGACATGAGAGGCATTACCCACTTTCTCTTGATGGCTTTGGCTCCAGGGGGTCAAAATGTCACATCATATTTAACCGATAGTGTTCCCTCAGTGACAGTGCCCACTTTTTTCTCTTCCAGTTATAACTGAAAGGGAGCCTGCAATTTTTAGCTCCAGGATGTGTGTGAAAGAGCCATAAGAACACAAGACAGGGATGGGAAGGGGGCAGTGTTACAGAAACCTGACTGTCCCGCTCACCTCCAGAGGGCAGAGAGAAGTATTGGGGGCAAGAGCCACCTTTCCTTCTTCAGAACTAGGAGAGACATGAGAGGGGGTTCTTGGGAGCTAACCCAGACCAGAAGGGTCAAAACAGTGGCTGCTCACCCAGTGTTGCTCTGGTGCTTCCCAGCTTGGTGCATCAGAGCGACCTGCGGTGGTGCCGCACCAGGCCTTCTCCTGCACCCACCCAAACCCAGGCACTCACGGTCTCTGGAGGTGGGGTGAGGAGATTCTAGACTCCAAGTGATTCTCATGCACAAAGAAGTATCAGAAATCCTGTTGAAATCTTTATGAATTAGGTTAATTTACAAATCTAACTTTGAATGAACTATTAAATCAATAAAGCATTGATTTAAACAAGTGTGGAAAATATTAGACTAGAGCTTATTAAAACTCAAGTCCTTACAACACAATGTTGAGTGAGAAAAATTTACCTTGGAGAAGGTATTTCTTCCCACCCTCTTCTCTTGTCTGCAGCTTCCCTCTCTCTCCCCACCCCTCTCTCCCTTCCTTCCCACGGGAAGGGCTGTAGGACTAAACACTAAACAATAACAGCAGCAGCAGCAGCAGCAACAAAGACTAAAGGCCAGACGCAGAGCAGGACTAGGCATTAGCTCACGGCTAAGAAAAGAAAAAAGATAAATGCAGAGAAGGCAAAACGGCAAAACATCTACATTTCTGTTGTAGACATTTCCTCATCATTTATACAGATAGATATAGAAACAAATATATCCCCTTCGATCTGTAAAGATTAACAAGACTGGCAGAATTTATCCCTGAAATAGGAATTTTCTTCCAAATTATCCCTGAAGCTAAACTTATTAATAATTATTACAGATGTACGTAATACATCTGTAATGTATGGTATATGTATGCTATTATCCGTATTACAAGAAGTAGTTTTCCTCAATCTCTCTTTCTATCGTGTTCTTGTGTTGCCTAAAGAGATTGACGCCCACTGGTGCCCTTCCTCTTCATCCTACTGCTCTAAGAAGCCCCGTGCGCCATGTAACCACTCTTCCTCCTTGGCCAGGTGTTGCTCCATGAATGAGTATTAAACGTGTTTTGGGACAGGATCTGTCTTAGGAGTTTTTACAGAGCTTTGCCCTGAAGGCATAGGTGAATGTGCTGGTTTGCATTTCGAATGCTGTTACACTGGAAGGGCGTCTCTGAAAGGCAGTAGCGGCTGTATCCCACGAGGCGCTGCGTTTCTCAGACCTAAAGAATTCAATTTGCTTTGTAAAGCACAAGCGAATCTATTAAAAACTATTGACTGAGAGCTGACGATGGAGTGCCCTCTGGAACAAACAGCTTCCCGGAAACGACAGCTTCCCAAATGCCCAAAAGCAAAGCTTTTGTTTAAACCACTCTAGACTACCTGTCTCCATTCATGATAACCTAATAAACATGGAGCTTGCATATCTCTGTTTAACCCCTCTGTTTAAATTATAAACTTACCTTAGAATTTAGAAATTAACCTTTGAAAGACTTTGTAACTGTTCGCTTACGTAAATAGAATTAGTTAAAGAATCTGTAGAAGCCTTCTGTAAAAGCCTTTTGAAAATCTGTTAACCTGAGAGGAACTACCTGTTGTTATGTAAATCTGTTACCCCTGACAATTGTTGGCTGTTTCCTATAAGTTACCATGTAAGACCTCATTCAGGGCTTTTTGAGACCAACAGAGAGGTCCGAGCCCCCTGAGCTCCCGCTTTGCCTATAATCTTTATAAACTTATAAAACTATATCTTTGTCTCAGTGTATTCTTTTATTTCTTCCATTTTCCATTTCTCTCTATTATTTTCTTATCCTTTGCAACTCTACCAAAGGGACCCGGGTTTTTGCGGGGAACACTGGCCACGTTCCCCGCAGCCAGGTTCTCTCTGTATCTTCCTAACTCACCTATGGTCCCCACACTCCTTCTACACACTCTGTATGGTTTTAGACAGAGAGATGAAATAAACATCCTTGCCCTCCAGTTTCGTGCCATCTACAGGAGGCGGCAGGCAACGATGCCCAGATCAGATGTTCAATTCAACACAGATCTTCCTGGCCACTCCTCAGCATCTCCTCTTGCTCCTCCCTCAGCTCACTCTTCAAATTTGCAATTTTTCTCCTATGCCCCTTACCTTTCTCTAAATGCTATCTTTCCCACACATCACTGAAAACATTTTGCTAATGAGAAAGAGCTCCCCTTGGAGACATTAGATTAAACAAAAGATATTTGATGATGAAATCATTTTAAAATTTTATATCATTTTTTTTAAGGTAAGTACAGTACCACCTGGACTTTGAAGAAAGAAAATATTAATAGTTGGCCAGGTACAGTGGCTCATGCCTGTAATCCCAACACTTTGGGAGGCCAAGGTGGGAGGATTGCTTAAGGCCAGGAGTTTAAGGTCAGCCTAGTGAGTCCCTCTCAGTGCAAAAAACAATTTTTTTTAAAGATAGTTGACTTCTTGGTTTTGTTTTATTTTATGGGGTAATCAAGACAGCTTTAAAATTACACCAAAATAAAGAAGAGGGATAAATGAGAGAACAATGTATGTTCCATCCTATATATGTTTTCTGGCAGTCAAACAGCTAAAGCATAGTCTTTCCTATTTCCCTCCTGACTGTAGTGGAAAATATATGTTGGTGTTAAGACAGATATTTATATATATATATGGCAAAGCGAGAAATTTAAGTGGAGACTATGCAGGAACTAATTCAGCATGAATTATTGGTTAATACCTGAGGGGGAAAAAACACTAGAAAGACCATGAAATCAGACCATGTGGGAAGGTTGTCTGTAAATTAATATTTTAATTCATGCCAAAAAAAATGACAAAATATTGCAATGTAAATGGAGACCTTCTCCTACTGAAAAGTAAAAATAGCTCTCCAAGTGAGCAGAAAAGGGATAGAGAACACTTAAAAAGGTTATATTACTGTATAATAAATCAATCTTTATTTATCCATCCAAATGAAAGAAAAAATAGCAGCACATCAGTCCAGAGTGGCCAACCAAAAATATCACTAGTATCAGACTTTAGAATATACGTAAGTCATTCATTTCAACAGGGATCAGGGTTCTGTTCTTGGAATTCAACCGATCTCAAACCAGATAATCAATTAACCAGGAAATATTTAGCATGCTCCTGTTATGTACAGAACACTCAATATAGTGTCTTGGGGGTGGCAAAGACTTGGCACCTCATGGTACAGTTTAGATAGTCCTTCGCATTTATATAACGCCTTTTCCAAAATGAATTTTTTTCTTGTTCATTCACATATTCATCCATTTGATGAATCATTCTTGAAAACCTACTATATGCCGCACGCTGCTCTGGCCCTTGGGATACATTGGTAAACAAATAGATAAAAAGCTCTGCCTTCTTCTCACTCCTATGGAACTTCAATTTAGGTTAGAGGATGGCCAATAAGCAATAAGCATAATAAATAAATCAACTACATAGTATGACTAACGTGATCAAATATCTTCATCTGCTTGGGATAGTCTCAGATTACAGACATTGTCCTGAACCCCTGTTCCATTATCAACATCAGTCCCCTTTCATTCTCAAAAGTGTTACATTTTGTTAATAAATTATACAGTCTAAGTATGTTTGAAGTTAATAAGGGCCATGGAGAAGGGGGGCGGCAGAAAGTGGATTACAACTTTAGTGGGGTGGTCAGGGTGGGTCTGACCACCCCACTAAGAGACATTGGAGCTAAGATTGAAGGAGGTGAGCAGGTTGGCCAGAAGAATATGATTTTAAAAGTTTACATATTTATTATAAAACATTGAAATAATACCAACGTGTAAAAGGTTAAACAGCCTTTCTCCTTCCCCTCCCCCCCTTAATTCTACTATTAAACAGTTTCTTTTACACATTTTCATGCTTTTAAGGCATATATCAGCTTGTTAAACATAAGGTGTGTCATATTGCATACCATACCGCATTTTTGAATCAACAACTTACGAAAACACAGCATTCTACATTTTAAATATATAAAATTTTTATTCTAAAATAAAATGAAAAAAACCAACTCATAATGGACAAAGAAGGGAGTCAAAGAAGGGAGTGGGGAATTTGGAGGAGCAGATAGGGAGAAGGCGGAGGGGGTTAAATCTTTTTTGGTAATGGAGTTGACGCTAAGACTCAATGCATCTTGCAGGCTATGGCAAGTTTCTAGAATAAAATATGCAGAAATGGCAAGAGTGACCACAAAGCAAGCAAAGCAGATTTAGAATGCTTTAAGAATAATAATATTTCTCCATGCAGAAATTGCAGGATTTGATCATCTCAGTAGAAGTAAAATCAGTCAGTGAAGAAGTGTTTGAGAGATTTCATCAGAATACCATGAAAGCATTTGGGTCAGTTCTCATCTTCACTGGGGGTTCCCTCCTTTCCCCCTGCAAATAGGAAAGGGGCTAGGTGTCACTGACATTATGGATGAGTTTTGATTTTGTTTCTCCTCCTTTCTGATCCTTCCCCTACCTCATCTGAAGACTGGAGCCACCATGATGACACAAGCTAAGGGTGTGTCCTTAGGGATAAAAGGCTGGGGACAAGGTCATAATTTATGATAGAAACATTTCTCCCTGACCAGTACATTGTATGCTCCAGCTGATCAAGTTATGTCATGACAAATTAAGTGTGTAATTCATTTCTTTGGGTGAAACTAGTCCCATAATAATAGTACATTTTATGTACAATCTGTCAGTAGGGACTGATTTAATAAAAAGGCCATATCACTAAGACATTTATAGTACCAGATTCAGTATGTCCTACTAATTGATTCTTCTCTTTGATGATTTATTAATATTATTATTGTGAAGGCATACAGGCTGATACTGGATGTTTAGGACTTCAAAAATATCAAAATGAAAAATTTTTAAATTCAGTACATCATCTGGACATTATGGTCTATTGTACGTCAGTCATTTTCTGGCTTTTTCTAAATAGTATCAGCATGTTCCCCAAGTTTCCAGAAGACAGAGCACCCAGACTGAAACCTCTCCTTGTCAGCATTGAGTCTAGCCTCTAGAGTATGTAGATATAGCTTAAGACCATAACTCATAGAAAGAAGTGGGGAAAACCTTTAACAAATAGAATAAATTCTTGTTAAATGAGAATTTTCTAATTAGAGTATATAAGGCTTTCAGTGGTTTAAATAAAATTCCCTCTGAATTGTCAAGATCTTTTTTATGAATAAGAGTCTATTTAACTTTAGTTGCTTTTCCAAATTATGGGTTCAGGAAAATAAGATGTGCCGTCATAGTCTCAGTCTAGCAATTTAGTCTCATAAAGGGGTGTGTTTATTATT
>NW_012149063.1:3868707-3881192 GCF_000956105.1 Propithecus coquereli
GGCAGCTTGCCAGGGATTGACACAAGGAAGAAAAAGCTATAGTAAAATATTCTTAAAATACATGTATCAGAAAGCCTTCAGTAAAACAGGAAATAATAGATCAAGTACATTCAAAGTATTCGCAAACTGTTTAATTGGATAAGGGCAAGTCAAACTCTTCTGATCACAGCCACATCCTTATTGTAAAGCCCACTTCAGTGATACTAAAGTTAATCCCAAGTTCTGTTACAGGAAACCCATCCTTATTAAAGTAACATTAAGTGCTCCTTTTTTATTGATCTTTCCCTTCAGCTTAATGATAGAAACTTACTGATGTTTTAATAATAACCTCACAAGCTTTATCTCATTTTACTTTGCCTTGGTACTAAAAGACGCAGTGGAAACTAACTTAGCATAAACATTTTGCAGATGTCTTTAAAGGCCAGGGGGAGGTGGAAAAAAAAAAGATTCAATTGAGCTGTGTGTTAACAAAGATGGCTGCAAAACTAAAAGATAAAAGGGAGGCTCCAGTGTGAACATCAAAGAATTGTTAATGACAAGAAATACCATTAGGGTTAGCATCTCTTTTGTTTCAACCCTTTCACACCTGCAGTGTGTGGTGAGCTAAGCCTTTGTTCCAAAATCTGAATTACCTCCATTAGCATTTATAGAAAAATGGTTGCAAAACAACAATACTTTCGGTTCTCCACTTTTGCTTGAAAAGTCAGAAATTAGTTAGGTGTCTGTGGATTTCTTTCTAGTTACTGGATGCAACTATAGAGATTATAGAGGTGGAAGGTAATGGGTTGCAAATGAGTCTGGTTGCATTGTGAGAATAGCTTTGTAACTGAAAAAGAGAGTAATATAAGCAACATGGAGAAGCTCACATAAGAAGCTCAGACATTTGCAATAGCAAAATCAGAGCGTGAAATTCAGATTAGCCCTCCCCAGGCTCTGAGAGGAAGGGGGTATTGCAAGACTTGGCATGGCTAAAGGTGTAACCTGTTTTATTTGGCCCCTGAAAAATTTTAACAGATGGTGGGACCAGCTGTCTTTTTCAGCCATTTAATAAACTCTTCGGTGGTAACAGTTTGGAAAGTGGGGGTTTTTCGTTTTAGGCCAGAGGAGAAAATAAAGAAATCTGTCCCAAATTGTCTTTGCCAAGTGGTAAAGCCTAGAAACATTATGAAAAGTTAAAAGGAGAAAAAATTTAATCGACTATACTATTGTCATCATATTTTTTAAGGGAGCAGCAAGAAAAAAAAAATTCCTCTCTGCCAAATTGGGTGATTAAGTACTGGCAAAATGTGTTAATATTTTATATATTTGGGATTTTAATTTTGCTCTTTCAAAAAGAGATGCCTGATTATCCTGTTTAATGCTCATTGACAAATTAACAGCACTTTAAGACAACTATCCAAAGCATTACAAAACATTTGCTAGAAGTTAGCATTTGTAGAAGGTAAATACTTCGTCACATAATGAATGAAGGGGTGAATTTTATCCAGTTTACATAATTGGTCTAAAATGGCATACAACCCTCCTAATCATGTCATGTAGATTACAGAGCCCAGCTCCAGACCTTGGGGAGTGGGAAAAAATTCTCATGTTAACTTATTTTCAGAACAAGATCTAAGAGATTTTACAATTTTGTAAAATTGGCATTGTTTTTTCCACCAATAAAATGGCAACTCTCAATTATGGGAGAAAGAGTTTACTTACAAAGATTCTCCCTAATGTCTATAAATTCAATTCTTTTTGCAAATGCTCATGAGCCCTGGCTGAGCAACGGCCTTTTCATTTGACAAAGCTTTGTTCTGTCCACAGGCCTAGATACTAGATCTATATTGTCCCAAGTAAATTGCAGCAGTAAAATGTAAACTCTTTATAAGTTAAGAGAGATGTTTTTGGACACCTAAAGCATATGCAGCATTCATTGTATGCAGTAAATCTCTTTTGCTTAGCTTCCAACTTGCCTCCTTTCCGGATTGCTAGTGATGTTTGCCTTCTTAAACATTTAGCAAAGTGTAGGTGGTTGAGAAAGGAAAAACAAATAATTCTACCTGGAGTAAGGTATATAGTCACCAAGCTAGTTACCAAATTTAACGGAATGCCATTTCTAATCTGCCAATACCCATGATTTGTGAATTGCCTTAGACAAATTACAGTTCTTCCTTTAGGGGGTACTTTCTCTAGTCTGTATCAGCAGACTCCCATTCATTCAACGCATCCTTAAATAGCCCCTACTATGCTCCAAGCACTGTGCCAGGAGCTATACGAAAGTGACCAAGGCAGACGAGATCCCTGCTCTCTTGGAGCTTATACAGCTTCCCATCTCACTGTGTAAGGAGGGAGAGAAAGGCTGTAAACACAAAGGCCTTCACAGCAGAAAGTTCAGGCTCCATCTACTCAGCTTCAAAACTATGTAAATGACACAGATGAGTTTGACTATCAAATGTAGGGGAAGGGGACTTGCCCTCCACCTCAGGACGAGCAGTGGAAGTAACTGCAAGGTCATCCTAGCAATCCTTAGCAAAGCGTCTGGCTTTTCAGTGTAACGTTTTAGTTTTTCAGCCACTGATTTCAGACAGATGTCACAAGCTCCTCACTAAAGTATGATTATCTAGAAATTACATGTATCTAGAAATTACAAGTATTTTCCTTACACATTACAAAGTGCTAACTACATTTTGGGACTAAATAATTTCAAGTGGGAAAAAATAAAGATATAGATCCTTACTTTATAGAAATAAAAACATTAACACCATCTGAAAACTAGGTTGATCTTGTGGCTGGAAGGCAGATACTTTCAACTACTTCTAGTCCCTACCTCCAAAATTTTAACACCTTTATTTCCTGTGAACCATTTACAGGTACTAACGTCAATTTAAATACTGACAGTAATTCTGTCAGATTTTCCAGAATGCAGAAATGTACTCACCTTGAAAACAAGAGAAAAATGGAGAAATTCATGTGAAATCCAACTAAATCTGTATTGGAAAATTCATTTGTTTCTTAGAGCATTATACTTGCATTTTTCTTTCAATATCATCAAATCAACAGGTCGTCTGGGATTAGTGAACATGGAATTTCGGACTACTTGCCAGCTTTAATGTTTTCAGGTCAACAAAGTTAGGATTCCTGTCTGTCTGCAAGGCAACTGCCCCAGACGTTGCTGCCTTGGCCAAGGACTTAAGACACCCACACACAGGACACTCTCTGCTGTGGCTGTCCATGTCACCTTCACAGATGCCAGGTATGTCCTTAGCAGTGACCATGAACCAGCAGAGTAGCCCATGGAAAAAGGCACCCAAAACAGCAACCCCTAGGAGTAATCTCAGTGACACCTAAGTAGCAGTTCTGGTGATAGACTAAGCCCACGTATTTATGCTGCTTCCTTAATGCCCTTCAAACATGCTGCATTTGACATCACTTTTTTTTAACTAAAAACTCTCTAGCCAAGACAAACCAATATTTTACACTAATGAAAAGCAGGAATGATGAAATTATGAAGCCCATTAAAAAGTGATAAATAAATACCGACCTATAAATTCCCTGAATATTGTTGAGAAATGTCATTACTTTAGGAATTCTCCAAATATCCAGGAAACTAAGAGGAGAAAAATAGTACAAGAATCCTTTATATTAGGCATTTTCCAATAGGATAAATTCTTTTCTTAAATTGTATAATCAGTAACAGTTAAATTCTTAACATTTAAAGGAATGATTTAACAAATTAGTTAACGAAATAGTAGTATATGTGAAAATTAAATTATTTCCAGTTTCAGTGCTGTAATTAATATAATTACAAACATTCAAAAGCGATTGAGTCCTGGACAAAATAACTCTCAATTTCAATGATATTGTTTAAAACATATTTATGGAACACTTGCTGTATGCCAGATACCATTTATCTGGTACCAAGAACCTTAAAAAATTCTAAATGTGACAGGGAAGAAAAAAAAAGAAGAAAACAAGGAGGAAGAAAAATAAACAAGGAAAAAGGATATTTACTACTTTACATTAAAATATACTATAAAATTACAAAAAAAGAGTATTTTGCCGGTACCAAAATAGAGAAATAGAACAAGAAAGATATGACATAAACACAAGTATATCTAAGTATTTCTTATGATACAGGTGAAATTTCAAATCAGTCAAGAAATGACTCAATAAACGGTGCTAGAAAAATTTAATTTTTGGAAAAAATAAAGTTCATCCTTGTCAAGAACTGTGAGAGCCTCAGGCTTTTTATCTACCCACAAACTACCCAGTTAGCCTGTCATAGTTTCACGGATGTTGGCAGAAGGCACAGGATTCCTGCGTCAGAGACAAACCATAGTAGCAGTAGCCCGGAGGTCAGCATTTGCACCGGTTCCTGGAGCCTCCAGTCCCGCGGGGTGATGTGAAAAGGGCCAGATGCTACCTGCAGGCAGTGGAGTGGATTATAGGAGAGGAACCCCAAGTTTAAGGAGCTGGATTCTTTTGTAATGGGCAGTAAACCTGCCCAATCTTTGCCCCTGATGGAGGTATTATTTTTATTATATGCACAAGCTACCAACCTGCCCTCTGCTCCTAGGCGGACACTATATTTTCCAAGGCTGTTCACTATACAAACATCCCTAAAAAGATAGTTGGGAACAAAGGCAGTGCTTTTGCTCACAAGACATGCAGCAACACAAGAGACACATGGAGAATTCTCTCCCAGCAGTCATTAACTTTGTGCTTTATTTTAAAAGAATTCTGGAGAAGTTAAAGAAAGAGTTCAATGTAAAAAGAAAAGAAGAAGAAAAAAAAGAAATCACAAAAATGAGGAGAAAATATATATGAATGCTCCATACTTTTCAGATAGGGAGACTTTTCTAAACATAATGTCAAAGACAGCTTAAAGGAAGAAGAAGAGTATGTTTTATTACATAGAAATTTAAAACCTCATCATGTCAAAGACACTGTAAAATAAATTAAATTGCACTGGGGAAATGGGGAGTTACACCTTTAATGTGTACCGAGTTTCACTTTGGGAGGATGAAAGAGTTTTAGAAATAGATAGTGGTGATAGTTGCCTGACAATGTTAATGTATTTAATGACACTGAACTGTACACTTAAAAATGTTTAAATGGTAAACTTTATGTTATGTATATTTTACAATAAAAATATTTTTAAATAGGAAGTTGCAAATGTAAGCTGGAAATAAAATTGGTTGCATATATGATAAAGGCTAATGTCTTTACTATTTTTTCATTCAACAAATATGTATTGACTGTTATGATGTGCTAAGAATACAATGGAAATCAAGATGTTACGATCTTGCCTTCAAGGATAATAATGAGCTTCTACAAACTACTAAAAAAAAACAAAAACATCCCAATAAAGAAATGAAGAAAAGAGACATGCACAGGCAGTTCACAAAAGAATACAAATTGATACACATGAAAAGGTATTCAAACTTACTAGTAATAAAATAGAAATTATAAACAAAATACCACTTTTACTTTCAGAACAGCAAGTTTTTCTTAAAGTGCTCAGTGTTAGTAAGGATACTGGGAAATGGGTATCCCTAAACTCTGCTAGTGGGGTATAAATTGACATGAACTTCACCTGTGACCGGAGCATATATATCAGAAGCCTTAAAACCACACTTGCTCCGTGCCCAGCTAGTCCCCTGATAGGAAGGCATCCCAGGAGAATGGTCTGAGATATGTACAAAAGTTGTTCTTTATAGCATGATATATAACAGCAAAAAAAAAAAAACCCCACTGGGAACAATTTAAATATTCAAAATTAGAGCATTAATTAGTTAGGGGACAGCCACACAATAAAATAACATATAGCTTTAAAATGGCTCAAAAAGGTGGAAAAATAAGGCTGGCTATAAAAAGAGTCCAAAATGACACTATTTTCAATTTTCACACAGGCCTATGTAGCCATGAAAAATATTAGAAAGACTTATATGAGAAGGTTGGGAATGTTTATCTTTCTGCATTGAGTGTTTAATAGTAGTTGTCAGGGACGAAATGTTTAAGGGAAGAGAGTAGCTGGCTCTTTTCACTTCATTCAATTTGTATTACTTATACTTGAAGAAACCTTAGTACAATTTAGTTCATTCTCTGATGCAAAATGCTTTTCTGTGCTTTTTAACATTGTCCAATTCTGTTTTAAATCTTTGTTTCCTGTTAAAAGGTTCTGGGAATGGACTCTCCATCAGTCATCTAGAGGAAAGGCCTTATAATCTACGTAATTATTACAGTGGATTATTGCACAACTATTAGAAATTACAACTTTGTTAATTATATAGAAATATGGGGAAATATTTATGTTAAAATTGACCGATTGAAAGGATGTATGCATGACGTACATTATAGTTGCAACCATACGGTAACATGTATGGAAGCCTTGGAAGTAATAGATATAAAGACAAGTGCAGATGTGCCAGGAGGTGGAATGATGGATAATCAGGTTGAAGTTTACTTTTATGTTCTCATCTGATCTTTCAATAAATACAAAAAAAGGGCTGTGTGAGACTCAGAAATGGACTCATGTGAGAGAGAAGCTACATGACTCAGGCCAGGACAGCTTGAGGCCTGCCTGCACCTTTGTGGGGTCGCCAGAGCCTCAGCCTTGCCAGCTCAAGAACTCAGTTTAATCTGTCTATCAGGGGATCTTCTGGCTCTGGGGGACTGATAAAAATAATCTAATGGTTTTCAGAATGTTTTAAGTCAAGAGCCTTTTCTTCTCGTGAAGTCTCACGAAAGTCCAAGAAACAGAATGTTCTAGTTCCAGCGAAGACAGAGCCGGGAGGGCCCGGCTCCTCCCTTGAGGATCCCCAGACCCACACACCCTGGGGCACCTCTGCTGAACCCTAGGCCTTTAGGCAAGTTGAAACCTCTGTCTAATCTTCCAGAAGAGAGATTTATGAAAGAAACAGCAATTTACTATTAATAGGAAAATCTAAGCAAACTCTAAGAAGATCAAGTAAGATGACTGTGGGGAGGAGGAAGTCAATAGAGGAGCTGTATGTGCATCTCTCAAAGTGCTGGGTGAGAACCCCCTGAATTACAACCGTGCAAGCATGTGCTCGCAAAGCTCCAAACTCCATTCCAAGCTTACCGCTCACAGTCTCCAAGGGTGGGGCCCAGGAGTCTGCACTGAGGCACACTCTCCAAGGCAGAGGGAAATGGTGGCCTGGTGCACCAGCTCCATCGACTGCCCACCTACAAGGCAGGACTGTTTGTGTCAGGCCAGCGGAACACCGTCTTCTCATGACTGACAAATGCTCCAACCTTCAAGATTGTTTCCAATACTTTGCCTCCATCACCATGATCCTCTGGCCTTACAACATTGTCTCAGGGCAGACAAAATACCACCAATTAGAATATTGCATCCTGCATTAGTCACCTGTTCAGATGGCAGTTGGGAGAAACAGCAGTATCATAAGTCACATTTGCAAATCATTTCTGTGGGTAGTCTGAGAGATTTCCAAAGATGCAACAATTTCAAACATACTGATGTTATTTCAATTTCAGAGGGAGATATTTTCTTACTGTGTTCCTAATTTGGGGTATACACTCTACTTAGGTTCTCAAAATCTCTATATATTAATAAAACTAAATACTTTAAAATCGAGCCCCTAATAGAAATCAAGAAGAAGATACTTCGAAACTCCTTTCCTTCCCGGAATTCTCTTTTCTTCGAATGAAATAAAAAACTTGTAAGAAAAGGTAATGTCCGTGGTACTGATTTATTTCATTTCTGGCAGCAGAATTCAGGGCCTAAAACTTTGCATTAATTACATTACTCTTTTGATAATAAAAGAGATGCATCTGATTCTTTGAAACAGTTGTGGCCAGATGGAAGTATAATGTGAATATGACAGTATCTATGAGAGTTGCTGGATTGACTGCTCTGGGGACTAGAACTTGAGATTCCTCTGCGAAACAAAGCATAAGCAACAACAGTGAAGGTTTTATCTCTGGTTGCCCAATCTCTGTCACTGAGCCTCCACCCTGTCCTGCTGGGGCTACCAGCTCCAGGTGGAAGAGCAATTTGATCTCTCGACTTAATCCTCGCCTGTCTGTGGAGACCTCACCGAGGGTGCCAATTGTAAGGATGGCTCTTGGTTTCAAACACCTGTCCACTAGGAACTGCACTTACACCCCCAACTTCCTTTCATGCAGCCACAAGGCAGACATCAGATGGTGGCAACTTCTGGTCCCTTCTGAGCAGATCGGTAACATGGTGTCCAACAGCTTTCTGCTACAGCTTCACTATTATCAGAGTGTGGAATTTTAAATGTGAACTAAAATAGCAAGCGAAATCTTCTTTGGGAAGCCTTGCCAGAATCATAAGCAACATGACTACACTTTCCTCTTGATTCTTACAACATTGCTCTATTCTCATTGTATTATATGTGTTTTTAAAATTTGACATTAACTTTGTGCATTATTCTAAGCCCTTTACATGTATGAACTGTTTTAATCCTCACAACCCCACAGGGTAGGTGGTATTATTATCTCCATTTTACACATGAGAGCATGAAGCGCATGAGGCACAGAGAGGTTAAGCAAAGTGTCCAGGGTCACAAAGTAGTACGTGGTGGGGCTGGAGCCAGGCAGTCTAGCTCTGGAATCCGTGCCTGCGGATTATACCAGTTGCTGCCTACAGTTTACAGATAAGCTCAGGTGCTTCGAGGTTACCTGCTTTACCCCATGTCACACAGCTTGAATTTGCCCCTTCTAACTTGAAGTCCCAACTTGCACTGTTCTTACAACCTTCACGATGCTTGTGTCGGTGCCCTTCCGTGTCCTCCGACCCGTGGGGCTCCACTCCAAGTGCTCACAGTGTGAACCTGACAGCCTTGAAACTCCCAGCAGGAGCAAGTCAGCAGCTAACTCATAGCCCTGCTTTCTGCCCAGGCTTCCTTGGCCTCCACCACCCTAAACAAGGACCTCCTCAGGGAACCACTTGGGGGCTAAATCCTTTCCTGCCACACACACTAACAGGACCCTTGGATCATTCATTTGTTGATTCATTCAATGCATATTTAATGAGAACCTACCGACAAGCACCGTGCTAAGTACCAGAGACACCACGTGAACCAGACGCACAGGCCCTGCCTCCGAGGAGCCCACAGTGCACATGCGGACAGAGGCAATTCTAATATCCAGGAGAACGTGTCGTAAGAGGGACGGGTAAGCTAGGGTGTTGCAGTGCACAGCAAAGGGGCAAAAGCCAGTAGAAGATTCTCAAGAGGAGGTGCCTGCCACCCTCACCCCATGTGCAGAGGTCCACAGCAGGACGCCGACACACAGCTCGTTAAGGCTTGTGTGTAGGACCCGAGGTGATGCATTCTAACGGCCATTGAGGAGTTGTAAGCCAGGAACCGACATGACCTAAGTTCAGTTTCCAGCACAATTATAATAAGCCCTAGCATTTATTGAGCTATGTTCTAAGCCTCTATATGTATTCAGTGCATTGTATGCGCACAACAATACTATGAGTTAGTGTTATTACCTCATTGTATAGATGAGCTACTGCATCCTCAGGAAGTTAAACCACCGAGTGGTGGAGCCAGGGTTTGAGCCCAGGCAGTCTGACCCCACACCCGTGCTCGTATTTACTCTGATACACTCGCTGCCACAAGCACAATGTCACACAGGGGATTTAATAAACGGGAGATCCGGTAGCCACTTTTTCACTTTCCCCCTAGTCCAAGGATGCTTAGCCCTCCTTTTCATTGGAATCACCTGGGAAGCTTTTTAAAAATGAAGAACTGAAAGCGTGTCTTCACATACACACACACACATGTGTTTATAGCAGCTTTATATGTAATAGCCCCAAATTGGAAACACTCAAAATGCCCTTGGGTAGGTGAATGGATCAACCGTAGCATCTCCATCCGATGGGCTACTACTCAGCAGCGAAAGGGAACAAACAGTCGATGCACAACAACCTGAACGGGCATTATGTTGAGTGAAAAAAGTCAATTTCAAAAGGTCGCATGTTGTAAAAATTCCATTTATAGAATATTCTCAAATTAGAGAGATGCACCAGATTAGTGGTTGCCAGGGGTCAGGGCGGAGGGATGTGGGGAGTAGGTGTGACTATGAAAGGGTAGCAGGACGGCGTCTTGCAGCAAGGGAGGACTTCTGTGTCTTGATTGCAGTGGTGGTTACACAAGCCCACACACATGACGAAACGGCACAGAACTATGCACACACGGTACCAATGCCAGTTTTCTGGTTTTAATATTACACTATAGATACATAAGATGTAATCATTGGGGGAGCCTGGTTGAAGGGTACTTGGGACATCTCTGCACTATGTTTTGCAACTTTCTGTGAATCTCTATTTCAAAATAAAAGATAGAAAAAAGAAAAAAGAAAAAAAAAAGCCAGTGCCTGGGCCTCACAGATTCTGATTTAATTAGTCTGTGTGGGGCTTGGGTACCACATTTGAAAGGCTCCAGAAATGATGCTCACCTGTGGCTAGAGTTAAACTACTCTGAGCCAGCGATGGGAATCCTAAGGTTGGAGGCACTCTTTTGGGTTGAGATGTTGTCTTCTAGAGACTGTGATAGAAGGTCTATAAGAGGAAGCTTATGAAGTTCACTAGCTGTCACCTGGCAGAGGACAGGTCCCTGAGAGGCCAGGACACCAGACACATTCTTATTACTTAAGTAGGGAAAGGAAGGATGTCCTAAAGCAGGAGGAACGATGAGCAAACAGCAGCACAAATTCCCGATTTGCTCATTTGTCCGGCTCCCTGCTCATGGTGCCTCTGAAAGTCTGAGCCCAGGTGCCCACAGATGGGTGCCAGGTCCTGCATTAAGACTATTTCCCCTCCTGGAAGCCCCAGTCGCCAGGTCTAGTTTCAGGGCCTTGTCTATTTTATCTCTTATCACGGCCTCGTAGAAACGATGGCTGAGTCCCAGATGGCCAACGCTGATTTACCATGTGATAAACTGTCTCCAGAACAGGACTCATACAGAAAGGTGCCAAGCGTGTTTTTACCACATTGCACCCAGTGTACGCTAACATTTTCAAAGGAGTTATTAGATTGGTATTGATTAAGAGCAGGTCAAGAAATCAACCGCTTCTGCCTGGCAGCTGGCAGCTCAGATTTCTGCTGGACGTCTCCAAAAGCTCCAAAAGGGTTTCAAATCAAGGACAGAACTACATACTGGGTGTCTGAGGCCCCCCAGTTTCCCTGGGCCCCTCTAGCGAGATGGTAGCCACTTATGCTCCAAGTTAGGACAGTGGCCACCCACGGAGCCTCTGGGCAGCTGTGGAGCAGGCCCTGGAATGCATTTTCTGGTAGCTTCATCTGGGTAAGTGGCAGACTTCCTGGTCTGCCTTTTTTTTTTTTATAGCCTCTTGGCTGTCAGTGTGCGGAGATGTTCTGGCAGCTGGGGACCTGCCTTGGGGCGGATTTTGGGTGGAGTCCTGAGGAGCGACTTTATTCTCTTAAACACCATTGTCATCTGAGTCACCTATTACTGTGAATAATTTGCTAATTTTGGCCATAAAAACAAGTTCTTAGACAATCTCCAGTAATGTGTCTTTTTGTGTTGATCACGGGAGTATTTTCCTGCCTCCTCTTTGTTTGATATGGAAATGAGCCTGATCGCTTTCTAGCCAGCCAGGAGTTGAACATGGGAGAGAAAGAAAATTGTGTCCACCATACAGGTGGCTTCTGCTCCCTTCTGCAAGTCTTTGAAGAATTGGTTCTCAGAAAACAAAATCTCTCAAAATAAATGAACATCAAATTAGAGTTCCCGTGGGTGTGCATGAGTACGTTCTGGGTGTCTATTAAACATACATATTATGTAATGTGTTGCCTGCTACTGCTATTTATGAATCATCTGAGACCAAGTTTCCTTGTTAAAGAAATTAACTGGGTTAAGAAGGTCACATCATCATAAATCACGTGAATCTATGGATTCTCAGTCATATTGTCTGGCCCAGGCAGATCTACTGCCAAATACCCAGGCCCACAGCACCTGCAGACAGATGAGGCTGAGACCAGGCAAAAGTGCGCATGTGCCCTTGATCTGGGCGTCCGCCTTCACTCTCTCCTGCATTAATGCAGAACTTCCCTGTTCCGCAATCCCGGCAACCCACCTGGCTGCTCAGTCTCTGCTGCCAAACAAAGCTTCTGATAAAATCACTTACACTTGTTGAAGGGTTGGTTGATTATACTTTAATGGGCCACAGGATCAATCACTCTGTTACTTCAATAGGCATTTGCAGTTTAAAACTTCTCCCACAGCCTTAAAGCTGTTGTCCTATTTTCAGGTATTTCAAGCAACAGTGACAGGTGGCGGACACTAAAGAACACCATGATTTTTCATTAAACTTAGCTTATTGGAGGAGATGGTCCCAAAGTAAATTTGATTTAGCTGCTCTAGCGAAGACGTATTTTTTATCCACTAGCACCTTTTAAAGCCTGGGTCTTCCACCATCACCAAGTTCCCATCTGACCCCTCTCCTTCCTCCACCCCTCCCTT
>NW_012149063.1:3881272-3883921 GCF_000956105.1 Propithecus coquereli
TCCCCATACCTCAACCCCTTCCCGGGCTCTGCCCCACATTCCCAGATGCACGTTTCCTTGTCTAGCACAACCGAGGCTATTTTTGCCTTCTACCTAATGCTATTTTAAACCTTGTAATCTGTCTTTTAGGGTTTCCTGTAATGCAGCCCCTCTTCTCGTGCAGTGGAAAGAGTGCTGGTGTTGCATGTCCTAAGAGCCTGGCTTCTGGCCAGACTCCTACACTAACCTGCTGGGTGGCCTCTATGAGTCACTTAAGGTCTCTGGCCCTCAGCTCCCACATCTGCAAAGTAATAGACCAGTTTTCTAGGTCTGTCTCTACCCTAAAATTTTATGATCCTATCTACCTTGAAGAACAAGGTTTCTTTAAAAAAAAAAAGTGTCAATACTTCAGCGTTAAAAAGGAAGGAAATCTTGACACATGCTACAACACAGAGGAAACTTGAGAACATTACACTAAGTGAAATAACACGCACAAAAGGACAAATCTGTGAGATTCCACTCATATGAGGTATCTGGAGTAGTCAAATTCATAGAAACAGAAAGTGCAGTGGTGGTTGCCAAGCGCTGGAGTTTCATTTTGTCAGATGAACAAATTCCAGATATTGGTTACGTGACAATGTGGATACACTGAACACTGCTGAAATGGTCACAATGTGGTTAAGATGGTAAATTTTGTTGTGTGTTTTATCACAATTAAATTTTTTTAAAAAAAACTTCTCAAACTTCATGTGTATTTTTTTAAAGTGTTATTACTGTGTTGTTGGAATCCAGAAAAAGAAAAAAGAAAACAGCAGTAAATGTGTCCCATATTTCACTGTGAAGAAATGAGGCCCAGAGTGGCTGGAGCCTGCGTGCATGCCCAGGGGCCTGCACCTCCTGCTATTCTGGAACCAAAACTGGGAAAGGTAAAGACCGTGGTGGCTGCCCTGTACTGCTTTTAGAAGAAAATGGTGTTAATGCTTCACATGATGCCAAGAGAACAGAGCAATATTTATTTTTGTCTACTTTTGTCTACTATTTTTGTCTAATTATTAATTAGGTTAGTAGAGAACAAATACACAGGTATTTTATATAGTTCTCCCTTTTAAGTTTAAATTTTAGCCATCATATTCTTAAGTCATTGAGGTCTGAAGATTGATATTACCATTATAGCAAATGATGTGGGAAGTTATTAAAACCTTCTCCTGGTCCTGGGATGCGAGTTCGGGGTATCACTCCCTCGGCAGAGGCTCCCTGGTAAAGAAAAAGAAAACAGTCGCGTGTGCGTGTGAAAGGGGGCGGTGATTGGCCTGCCTTGGGCCACACTGAGATGCCCGCAGCTGGGGTTTTGCTTTGCCTCAGTTCCAAAGGCATTTACTGAAAGTGCTTTATAATAGGCACTTTTCTAAAATATCAAGAAAAAGTAATGCCATCTGCATCTTAAAAACTCATCCTAACTAAATAACCAAATGTTGTGGTTGAAATAATAATTATTCTAAAATGACAGCTAAGTTAGGAGAATGGCCCAAAGGTATTCAAAAATCACTGAATATAAAACCAAAGAGCAATGCCCTAATTTTCAGCATCTATTCCAGAAACAGGTACATAAATTCCCATTTATTACTATCAGATGAAAGTAATTGAGTAACTGAAAAAGGGCTTCTGGTACAGAGTCCAGGTTTTATATTTAAAATAGAAAGTTTAGACTGAGTAAATATTAACCTCAAAAATGTCCCAGGTTTAATAGGAGTTCACGCAATGGTTATGAGTGAAGGGAAGCAGTAACAATAAACACTGTTAACGTGAACACAGTGTCATATATAAACATCATTGGAGCTTACCTCTTTATGGGGCTTGTAGAAGGCTCTGTTTATGAACACAGGGCATCTATTGCATGCTAATAGCTGTGCTTTATTATACATGTGAAAACTTAGACAGTTAACTTTAAAATTATTCTGTCTATACACACACACGATGAAGATGTAGTTTCATCACATAGTATATAATTTAGAGTTCAGTTTGTTGTGCTTTATTTGTATGAACTTAATGATTTATGGATTGTTAATAACCTTTTCTTAAACTGAATGAATTTCATCAGTCTGATAATTAGTTGTTCCCATCTCCTCCTTGATCAGAGGAGCAACAGTGAGAAGGAAATTCTTCCTTGGCTAGACTTGGCAAGTAGATTAAGACATCATGAGGACTAGGCAAAGAACTGGCATAATTTGATACAAAACAAAACACACACACACACTCCATAATAATTAAATCCCTAAACTAGCTACCAGAGAGACTAGAAAAGGCAACACCAGAATGCCCCTCTCAAAAGACCCTCCTCCCAAGTCATTTGTGATTTGAGAAATAGCTTTCCTGGAAGATTACGTGTTGTTGAAGATAACTGATTTGTATTGTTTGTCGAATATATTACTAGAAAGGGTCCTAAGAAATCATTTAACCCTAACTCCTTGGTACAGAGATTCATTGTTGCTTCCTTGAAACCCAATGTTTATCAGTTTATTCAATGTTTATCAGTTTAACTTTAAATTTAGATAGCCGTATGTGGCTACTGGCCACCATACTGAACATCATAGTTTTAGAGGATGTGAGATTTCAACTGGGTTGAACGAAGGATAGATAGAAATTTGGTAAATATATAAAATGAAAATTCCA
>NW_012149063.1:3883971-3935547 GCF_000956105.1 Propithecus coquereli
AATGCCCCTCTCAAAAGACCCTCCTCCCAAGTCATTTGTGATTTGAGAAATAGCTTTCCTGGAAGATTACGTGTTGTTGAAGATAACTGATTTGTGTTGTTTGTCAAATATATTACTAGAAAGGGTCCTAAGAAATCATTTAACCCAAACTCCTTGGTACAGAGATTCATTGTTGCTTCCTTGAAACCCAATGTTTATCAGTTTATTCAATGTTTATCAGTTCAACTTTAAATTTAGATAGCCGTATGTGGCTACTGGCCACCATACTGAACATCACAGTTTTAGAGGATGTGAGATTTCAACTGGGTTGAACGAAGGATAGATAGAAATTTGGTAAATATATAAAATGAAAATTCCAAGCAAAGGCCAGAGCTTGTGAAAGTGTGTGGAGGCAGGACAGCATCCGTCATGGCCAAGTGAAGATCTAATATCTCATAAGATTGGAATAAAAGGCAAGTAGTGGGTAAAGGAGAAAGATAAGGTAGTAAGATTCAACACTATGAAGCATCTTGAATGCAAGCCTGAAGAGTATGCCATTAATTCCATGTTCACTGTTTTTGAGCAAGGAAAAAGTTTTTTGAGCAAGGAAAAATATGAGCTGCTTGGTGTTTTAGAAAGATAATCATCAGATAATCTGCAATATGGATTTGAGGGCTGCTTTGATTCCCTATTGCTATATAACAAACCACCCTACACTTAGTGGAGTAAAACAACAGCCATTTCATTGTGCGTATGGATTTTCTGGGTCAAGAATTTGGACAGAGCACAGAGAGGATGGCTCATCCCTGCCCATGATGTCTGGCTAGGGTGGGTCCCAGGTAGGATGACCCACAGAGCTGGAGGCTGAAATCACCTGAAGGCTTCTTCACTCACATGTTGGCTCTGGGCTGGGATAACTCAAAGGCTGGGTTCTGCTAGGAATGTTGACCAAGGCACCTGTTGGGCTTTTCAAAGCTGGGTTCCAAGAGAGAGTGTTCCAGGGGGAGCATCTGGAGGGTGAGAATTCCAAGAGAACCATATGGAAGCCACTTGGCCTTTACTGGCTTTGCCTCAGAAATCACCTCTGCTGTATTCTGTTGGTTATAAAGTGAGTCACCACAGCCAGCTAGATTGTGGGCTGAGAGATATTGTCATGATCATCTGTGGAAAATACAGTCTGCCACAAGGACCATGAAATGAGAGTTGAGAGATAAGGAAGATTTCAACCAGGAAAATGGAAGTAGAAAAAGAAAGGACAAGTGAGCATTGGACAACAGCATGGAAGTAGAACTGGCAGTGATGAAAGTGGAGAATGAGGCAGGAGGAAGTTTTTAAACTGAATTTCAACCAGTTTAAAAACACCAATCAGAAATCTTGGGAAGACAAGTTGATTTGAAAAGTGGGAAGAGGAGGTATGTTTACTAGGGATATATTTATTCCAAAGATCTAGTGGGATATTCCTGAGGATATGTCAAGGGGGTAGTTAGTAATTTAGGGCTAGAGCTATTAAGAAAGGTCAAAGTTAAAGCTAGAGACAGATTTGAGTCAAGAGAGATGGAGATGGTCAAGGGAGTGCATATGGTAAGGACTCAACTGTTGGGTGAACATAGCCATATTGTAGCTGGGATCTGACTGGCTGAAACATAATTAGTGTTTGCAATGAGAAGAAAGAGCATATTGGTTCTCAGACAATTCCTCAAAGGAGAGGTAAGAGTCTAGGAGTGGAGACCCGGAATTAAAGCAAAGAAACTGCATAATCAGAAAATGTAGCAGATATTTGGACTGGCTCATTCAGTAGGTATTCTAATCTTTTTCTAGGCCAGAAAGCTAAAAACTACATTTCCCAGACTCTCTTGCAGCTACAGTTCCAGATATATGATTCAGATCATACCAATCAGATGCAGCATATCAAATTTGGAAGGCAGAAGTTAACAATTGTGAGGCAGGAACTGTGCTTTAGCTGTTCTCACTAGTGAGCACAGTGGTGGTACCTTTGTCTTTTCTATGGCACATGTAACAGAAGTCCTAAGTCCCAGCCCTACATTCATAGTTGTCAAGAGACAAGATATAGATCATGGCAGAAGTGGCATGATTCTGGGCAAGTGTCATCATGGCTTCCGAGTGGGCAGGCAGCTTTCTGATTCTACACCCCCGATCCTGGTAGGGCAGCAGCTCCCTTGTCAACCCAGGTCTGTGATGTGGCTTTGGGAATCATCCCTGAAAACTCAGCAGAGACTCTTTCTTCAGCCCTCCAGTCATTCTGTAAGACATTGATATCTTGTAATAAGTCTCTTTTTGCTTAAAGTAGATAGAATGGATTCTGTTCACTGCAAATGAACCCTGAATGATACCGTAAGGAAGGGACACAAGGGAATCCTGGCATAGATCTGAGAGCCTCTTGTAGCAGCCACCTAGGAGAACCTTATAAAAATAGCAAATGAGGAAGATTTCAGGGAGCAGCCATGAAAAGACTAGAGAAGGTGAAGAGAGCAAATGGAAGGGAAATTGGTGCTGGGCCCCGAAAGGATGACCTAAGACGCACTGAACCTGCAGGGCAAGGTGCAGAGTAAAGAGGACAGTTCCAACTTGAAACTAAACCATGGTACCAGAAGCCAATTAAAAAGGATGTTGCTTCCTCAAGGCAAGACTCATGCCAGTCCTAGAAGAAGTAGAAATGACCTTTTAAATGGAAATGGGGGACAGAGACCTGGTATTTACGTCAGTGTGTCCCCAGCTGTACTCCTAAAGATATTAGACTAATA
Organism: Propithecus coquereli; assembly: GCF_000956105.1. Classification (NCBI taxonomy): domain Eukaryota; kingdom Metazoa; phylum Chordata; class Mammalia; order Primates; family Indriidae; genus Propithecus; species Propithecus coquereli. Next base: position 3,886,713 of record NW_012149063.1, read on the forward strand.
TTTATCTATATCCTTCAAATTGGTGCCTTAAAACTTTCAAGGTAAATAGCTGATTCTGTGAGAAAAGAGTAATCTAAAAGAGAAAGAAAAAGTCATGGATCTGGACTATAATCCTTGAGGTCAAGACCCATATTTCTCCTTGGGTAAAACCAGACAGCAAACATCTCACATGGGACTAACATTTTCACCACAAGGCAAATAATAAACAAACTATAATGTGGCCAGTGTATTTTATCCTTGACTTTGGATTTAGTAGTGTCACTGCAGACCCATATACACATTTAATTGTTTTTCCAATAATAGAGATTTGCATTCACCCAGGGAGGCACTCTATTTGATGGTTAAAAGGTTGCCCTCTGGAGTATCCTGAATTCAATTCTAAGAACAAGATGTGGAATCTTGGGTAAAATTCCCATCTATAAAATAGGGTCAGTGAGAGGATTCAGTGAGATCACATGTTGCTGTGACTGGCAGCGGCATCACAGCCCTCCAGCCACACAGTGATACAAGCATACTGAGTGTGCACAGACAGGGCACAAGCTGTGACCACCCAACAGAACACTGCCAACCCATGGCTTTGCCAGAGCTCCTGTCTCCAGCCTAAGTCAGCCAGCCCCGCCCACTCCACCCCAGGGTGCTAGACTTAGAGGGGTGGAAATGGAGAGTCCAGACTTTTTTGCATTTCTTGATATGCAGAGAGAATGTTTTTCATTCAGTCTTCACTAGGCTTGCATCCAAAGCAATTTTCCTATCTATTAATGCATGCTTTTATTTTTTGCTATACTCAGACCAAATTTCAAGAATTTTATATGTGTAAAATTATTGCTTAGTTTAAAAGAAAGATTTATCATGTTCATCTCTCTTCAGGGAATAGATGCCACTGCAAATAGGATATGGAGAATCTTTCAATACTCATGTTCCCTATCAGCATTAGAAACATGACGCGTATGTGACTTAGTGCTTTCACTGTGCTGTGATCTCAGGAAGCCACCTCATTTCTTTGGACCCCAGTTTCTTCATCAGTCAAAGATAACCACCAGGGTCCTCCCAGCCCTCAATATCCTCCCTGTGATCCTGGGAGCCAGCTGAGGCTCCCTGCAACCTCCTTCCCTCGGGACTGGATTATAAACTCCCTGAGGATAGGACACCTCTTCTTTACCCCTGGGGTCCTCTACAGTACCTGGCACAGTGCCAGTGCTCACCTGGGCATGCCTCCAGGTGCACTCAATACAGATTTAGTTCCTTGTGCCTGGAAAGGAAGGTGGGAGACAAAGCCACAGAGTGGTACTTTGAGCTTCTGCAGGCTCCTGCTGTGATCTCAGTCCATGGATTTCCCTGTGCCTTTATTTCTTCTCACATCAAGTGGTACTTGACACACAGTCATTCTGAAACATGAATGTTAATGACTAAACTAAGTAGGAAAAGATATGCTTAATAAAAGAAGTTTGGTACTATCTTTTCCTAAGAATGTCTTTTGGAAGAGGGCTTCTCTGTACCTAAAGAGCATCCGTACCCATGGCAGTGCTGTTGAAAGCAATTTCCCATGCCTAAGAGAAGCATGTTTATTGGAGGACTTCCCTCCCATGGGACGCAGGAGGCACCCCAGGGCTCCTCCCCCTGCCCCACATCACAGCCCCACAACAGGACATTAAGGCCACCCCTCTCCTTACCTTTTGTCTGCAGGAATCCGAATGGCAGCAGGCTGGAGGAGCAGGCAGGCCTTATGGGTGTGAGGCTACAATGTGATCAAGTGAAATGTCCAGGACAAGGCTCCCACAAGCAGGTGTGACCATCCTGATCTGTGACTGTTTCCTGTGTGTCCTCCCCTTTCACTCTCAGCAGTGACTGTGCCTTTCACTTTCAAATAAATAAGAAGATTTCCCTTGAGTTTTGTTTCACATCCCTCAGGTCAGAAGGTATCTCCTGCGGTTATACTTGCTTCATGCCAGCCTGGGAAAAAGAGGTTCCTGTGGCCTTGCTCAGTCTCCCACCTCTACCTTCTTTGTTTCTTCTTGCCTCTAACTCTTTTCCTCGGGCCACTTTAATGGCTCCTCTTCCTCCGTTCATCTTCTATTTGTGGTTTCCCTCTGAATCTGTTGCAGCTTTTGTCTACCTGCCTGTGTCCACTCACTCCTACGAGCTCACTTGTTCAGCCATCCCTAGTTACCAAACACTCACGAGTCCCTCTCCCCAACACTATCACACTGCCCACTCCCCACATTTCCAGCCTTTTGCAGGCATTTCCTCAGGAGCAGCCAGCCCAAATCTCAGATTCAATAGCCCAAACTGAAGCCAGTACTTCTACATAACTTCAGTCTCCCTTCCTTATTCTTCCACTGTTGACAGCAACTGAACTGTTCCTGCTGTCTCACAGGCTAAAAACCTTATGGTCCTTTTGATTTTTTTAAAACAGCTTTATTGAGATATAATCACATATCATACAAGTCATCCATTTAAAATGTACAATTCAATTTTTTTTAGTATATTCACAGAGTTGTGTAACCATCAGCACGATCCATTTGAGAACATTTTCACCCCCGCCAAAAGCCTGTACCCATTAGCAGTCATTCCCTATTCCCCAACCCCCAGTCCCTGGCACTCACTAGTATACTTTCTGCCTCTGGATTTTCCATTCTAGATATTTCATATAAATGGAAACATACAATATTCAATCTTTGGTGACTGGCTTCCTTCACTTGACATAATGTTTTCAAGGTTCATCCATATTGTAGCATGCATCAGTACTTATTCCTTTTTATGGCTGAATAATATTCCATTGCATGGATGTATCATATTTTATCCATTTGATCCATTTATCAGTTGATGGACATTTAGGTATCCAACTTTTGGCTATGAATAATGCTGCTATGAACATTCATGTACAAGTTTTTGTGTGAATGTATGTTTTCAATTCTCTTCGGTATGTACCTAGGAGTAGAAGTATAATTCCATGTTTAGCATTTTGAGGAACTGCCAAATTGTTTTCCAATTGTTTTACAAAGAGACTGTACCACTTTACATTCCCACCAGCAATGTTTGAGGGCTCCAATTTCTCCACATCAACACTAAGACTTTGTTATTATCTTTTTTTATAATCTAGTCATCTCTAGTGGGTACACAGTGGTTTCTTATTGTGGTTTTGATTTGCATTTCAGTGATAGCTAATGATGTTGGGCATCTTTTCATGTGTTTATTGGTCATTTGGTACATCTTCTTTGGAGAAATGTCTATTCAAATCCTTTGCCCATTTTTAAATTTGGTTAGTTGTCTTTTTATTGTTGAGTTGCTAGAGTTCCTTTATTAAATATGTAATTTAAAAATTCTCTCTCCCATTCTGTAGGTTGTCTTTTCACTTTCTTACGGTGTCCATTAAAGCATAAAAGTTTTAAATTGGGTGAAGTTCAATTTATTTTTTCTTTTGTCACTTGTGCTTTTGGTGTCATCTCCAAGAAGGCTTTCCCTAACCCAAGGTCATAAAAATCTACTCTTTTGTTTTCTCCTAAGAGCATTTAATGCTTACATTTACGTCTATGATCAATTTTAAGGTAATTTTTGTGTACGTTGTAAGGAAAGGATCCAGCTTCATTCTTTCACATGTAGATATCCAGTTGTCCCAGCACCATTTGTTTAAGAGGGGTCCTTTTGAGTTTTCCCTTCATTTTATCTCTTAGTCCAACCTGTCACCAAATTTTGCTCTTTTACCCTTTAAAACGCTGAGTCACCCTTTCACTACTACTACCGGTTTCCAATCAAAGCCTTACCATCTCACACCTAGATAAGTGCATCAGCATCTTCCAGGCTCTCTACAAGCCAACCCTCCAAGGGAAAAAGTTTTCAGAAATGGAATTAAATTCTTGCTATTCACCTACTCAGGAGCAATCCCTGCTATACTGTATATAGCATGTGGGCAAACTCCTCTCCCTGACTTCTCTAACCTGGCCCTGCCTTGTCTACGTCTTTGTTCAACTTCTCTCTGAAGGGGAGTTCTCTTTCCTCTATTGTGCCTTCACTCCTTCACCTTCTTTCTTTGTACCACGTTAAAATTCTTTAGGCCCTTAAAAGCTCCTCCAAACCCCAGCTCCTTTACAAAGCCTCAGTTAACTACTCCAGCCCTCACCAGTCCTCCTCTTCCCTCAGTTCCTACTGCGTTTGGGTGTTCTGTACACAGATGACGCTGGTACACACAATTCCACTCCATCACCCACCACCAGTGAGCATTTATTGAGCATCTACTGACGTCCACCCCACTGTGGCAAGCATGATGCATATCATGCAAATGCTGTTTCCTCTTGCCATCAAATGAGGGAATAGAATCGGATGAGATTAAAAAAAAAAATAGCCCTCCTAGTACTACATCCATTCTATACAGATTCAATTTGGAAGTCAAAGCTTAAAATTAACTTAAGACTTCCAGTTGAGGGAACTTTCCCATTTCCTTGAGAAGTAAACTTTCTACAAGAAAACCTGGTCACCAAGCCAGGTTTCCAGCATTATAATTGCCTGCGATTAAACACTCCCCTGAGATGAAGTGCCCCCTATTTCAGATAGGCTTTAGGGCATCTGTGATTTGGTCTGACGCGTAAACTGGGAGATTGCTCCAAATCCTCAAAGTTAACTTAGAGAGTATCAGATTGCAGTTACTCCCCCACCACCATAAAAAAAAAATCTTTCAAATTGAAGAGGCAAAGTTTGATCCCTTCCTTGTTGAGAGCTGAGAACAATAGCAGCTTTCTGCTCTAACACAACTTCAAAAGGCTGCTAAGTGACTGCTCTGAGAATACTTGGTTGTAGATGACTCAAGAAACGAATGGGCATCCTCCTGCGACTCAGCGCCCCATTAGTACGAGGAAAATTCTGCCCTCACCCCTCCCAGCACCTTTAATAACGCAACGACTGGTACTGTATTAACAAGGTAGATGCGGGCAATTGGAAGGTCGAGCCTCCTTGGCAGGGAGGGGCGAGATCTGGTCGGTTAAGCAACACCCTGCTGTAAAAGGTCAATGAATTAAGAATTGTTGAAATGACCTAAATAATGTATAGATTTTTAAAAGAATCAATTGGAGAGGGGTGAATGTCTGGTTGGATTTATGCCAGAGGCGTGCTTCGCCGGTTGCTTCAAGAAAATGCCCGAGGCGAGATACCAGGCTTGGGCTGGAAGTAGCAACCCCAAGAGTTGATCCCGGAGAGATCCCAGAGCGCGCAGAGCAGGTCTGCCCCGCGCAAGTGCCGCGGCGGGTTCACCTACCCGCCTCTTCTCGCAGGCTCACTCAGTCTGCGCTTGCCGCCCGCCTGCGAAGAAACCACGGAGCAAACTTCCCAGCCTCGGAACCCCGCTGCTTGGAGAGCTGCTAGGAGAAAGGCTCCTCAGTGCCAGCCGCCGCCCGGAGACAAGTATTCAAGCTCCCCGCCCCCCGCCGCGGTTAAAGTTTGCTCCACATTCGCTGCTCGCACCCCGCCCCCATCTCCGCCCCCAGGCGGGAGGACCACATTGGAGTTCCTGGGTCCACTGTGCACAAACACACCCACCCACAAAAGAAAGCCCATTAAATCTTCCCTCCTGTGAACTCGCACCCCAGCGGATACTTCTTTGAACTGACCCCCGCCCCGCAGCCCCCGCGCCGTCTGGGGCGCGCCCGGCCCTCCCGGGCTTGCTCCCTCCCTCCCGGCTGCGCACTTTGCGGCGCGCTTGGTCTTTGATGTCTCTTTACATTATGGCAGAGCAGCCACACGCTCTTCCCTGGCGCGAGGCTTTGTGTAATGGAACTGACATTTGGCCTTGATACCTGTATCTCTTGGTGATTGCAACAAATTTCTAAAATAAATATTGTACTTTGATCTCCTCGCATTGCATTTTTAATGGACGCTGCGAACATTACTTCGTTAAGAAGTTTTTCAGGAGCTAGGAGGGCGAAGGGAGGGAGGCTAAACAGCAGTTCGGCAAAGTCTCTCTCCAAACTTCTGCTGGGCCTGGGTGGGCCGGAATTCCGGCTGGCTTTTACAAATGGAGGTGAAGCCAAAAGCAACGACTTCCAACACGCAAGAGACTCATACTGTGTGTTCCGCTTTGTCCTAAATACTTTGCATATATTAACTCTTTTAAGCCTACAAACATTCTACAAGCGGAGCGCTACTATAAATAACTCCCATTTTCCAAATGGGGAAACCGAGGCACAAAGAGGCTGAGTCACTTGCTTGCTAAGGTCACCAACTAGAAAATGGCGAGGCAGGAAAAAATCTGGCTTCAGAGTCCAAGCTCTTAACGACCAAGACACTACTCTCTTTCGCCCTGCTGGCCACTGATAGTGGTTAAACTGGCTAATGGGGACATCCTGGAAAAAAAGTTAACTCCTGTAACTTTGGAGATGCGAAATGGCTTTTCTTGCCTTTTTGCAAAATAACTATCAGATTGGGCAAAAGAGGATGCCTTCCATCCTACTTAGCCCAGCCCGGCCCGCCTCCCGGAGAAAGGGGGTTTGAAGAGCTCAAAGGAGTGGGAGAGGAAACAAACGCTAAGGAACCAGACCCGCTTCGAGGGGACGGGCATATGTCGGCGCAAGGGGCTACCTGGCCTCTAACTTGCGTCCGGAAAAGGGCTCCCTTGGGTCTCAGGCTTCTCTGGTACTGGACCCCTGGATGGGGCGTGGGAAAAGGAGCAGGTCTGCCAGGCCTCAGATCAAACCACTAAGCCCTCTCCCCTTCCTCGCTCCCAGAGCACCCCGACCTCATCTTCAGGAGCTCACCGTTCCAGAAGTGACACATCGTTGGGGAGACAGGGGTGCGTGCGAGTGCGGGACGTGTGAGGGATGCATAGTGTTTGGGCCGCGTGCTGCCCCTTCGTCTTCAGTAAGATGTTCCCAGTTCGCAGGCGCGCGCTGGGCATGGGAGACTGGGCCTGGGGCACAGTGTCCCGACCCCTGAAGGAAGTGCGGAGGGCACCATTATACATACAGGCCAGACTCCAAATCCGTTGGGGTTAAGCTAACTTCTGGTACCACATCGAGAGGTGGGCCACCCGGTCCGTCCTCTCAGGTCAGTCCGGGTCGCAGGGTGGACCCCGGGAGGACGACGCGCAGAAAGGCCGGGAGCGAGCTGGTTTCTCAGAGAGAGGAGACCATGTCCGCGGGGAGTCGGGACCAGGAGCCGGGTAGGCCGAACTCCCGCGGCCTACTCCGCTGCGCGGTCACGTGAGCCGCGGCCGCGAGAACCCCAGTGCGGTGAGGGCCCCGCCGCCTCTTTCTTCTTCCCCGCCCCGCGCTCCTGCGGGGAGCGACGCCGGTGGCCGAAGCGCCGCCGTAGGATGCGCCCTGCTCCCTGGCTGGAAGGAGGCAGGCGGCCCGTGTATCCTCGTCGGTCGGAGGTGGGCGGCCAGGGAGGGTTTGGGACTAACCCAGACCCTGGCGAGCGCTTCCCTGCCCAGGGCGAGGCACGCCTGCGCCTGGTGAAGAACTTTTTCTTTCCAAAGGAGAGGGGAACAAGTTTGTATTGATTTTTCTGTCCCCTCAGGGGCCTCCCGCATATGATTTGTGCTTTGTTGAACCACCACAAAAAAAAAGGCTCCCTCTACCGCACCTTGCTTTTTTTGAGTAGTTCCCTGGTAGGTCTGTCCGGCTGGCGAGAGCGCGCACTCACTTGGCGGGGCTTAGGGGAGAAACTACAGCTTCGCGGGGGGCTTTCGGTGGCGCCTAATAGCGGTCAGTCGCCTGCCCGGCCCTCGGAGCCAGGGTTGCCTGCCTGGGGAGAAAAGGGCGGGATAGCACAATTTCTCCCCCCGGATGCGTATTATGGGTTGCTCTCGGTGTCCTGCCAAGCTCAGCTTTGGGGGTAAGCGCGGCGTGAGGGTTTTTCCCACGTTCACTCTGCAAAAGTTATGGCCTGAGGAAAACTTCCAGGTCTCCAGCAGGAACGTCACAAGAGAGCTCCGGTCGCTTGTCAGGCGGGCGGCTCTGGAGCGTGCGAGCCACCCACCGCCTCCCTGGGCGGCCGCCCGGCCCCGCCCCGGGTCACAGCCCTACCCTGGGCTCCACCGTGACGGGCGGGGGGACACGCGGCCCTTCGGGTGCGGTCAGCCCCACGCCCCGCCACAGGAACTCGCTCGGGTCCAGGTGTACGTGGGCGGGGGTTTGTGCTGTGAGAGTGCGGGGTGTGTAAATACGGGGGAGAGTTCCCTCATCCCCGTCTCAAAGTCCCGCGCCTGGAAGCCGAAGGCAGATTTTTCTAGAGATAACAAAGACACTTTTGTCACTTTGGGCGCTGCCTCAGTGCAAGTCTTTAATTGCAAGTGTGTGTGTGTGGGGGGGGGAATCGAGTGTCTCTAGCAACCCAAGCGCGGGGTCTCCAGGCGGCAAGGCCCCCTTTGATCAGGAAAATCCAATTATTTGTGTATATACATTTCCCACATAGTGATTACTTCATTAATTGTCCCGCCTTTATCTCCTCCCTTCCCATCCCCCCTAATAATCAGTTCTTTTATCCAGACCAACAAACACACCATAGGAGCTTTGTGGATTCAAAGGATTTGCTTTCGCTTCTGAAAGAGCCGCTATTCTTTGATGATTGGGTAGCGGCAAACTTCAAAGCCATAAATCTTCCCTCTGACTGGCTGGCGGCCCAGCAAAGTCCTTATCAAATTCTTGGAGGTGATCCTGAAGCGCTCAGACCGCGCGCAGGGCGAGCGAGCGGGGCGCGGCGAGGGGCGCGGGCGGGGAGGGCCCCGGCGTGCAGAGCGGGCGCCGGGGAGGCACGCTGGGCGGCCGTTCGTCCTCGCCTTCGGGTGTCCATGCCTCGGCGGCGGCGCCCCGCTCCGCGGCGAGCGGCCTGCAAGCTGTAGCCATGGCCGCTGTGGCGGTCCTCCGGAACGACTCGCTGCAGGCCTTCCTCCAGGTCAGGGCCGGGCCCGGAGGGGGCGGGGAAAGGTGGGAAGTACCGCGTCCGGATCTTTCCTGGTACTCTGTGCACCTTGAATCTCAAAGGGAACCCCGCCGGTGGATGCAGCTGGAGCCAGACCTAGGGGCGCCCACGCCAACTTCACACCTAATCTGGTGTCAAGAGTGTGGCCTTTGGGGGAGGGACGGGTGGATCCGGGGGTTCGGAGGTGCGCGCCTGGCAGAGAACAGGGCCGGAGCTCATCCTGCTGGGCCCTCCTGCTGATTTCAGCCTGGGGCGGGCCGGGGAGGAGCGCAAGGGTGGCGAAGACTAGAGAGCTTAAAAGATGAGAGGGACGATGGATGGGCAGTCGGGCTGTGGGTGTTTCCAGACTCTTAACTGATCGCGGAGTTGGGAGCGGCCCGTCGGATCCCTCCTCCTCCCACTTTGCGCCCGCTTCCTCTAAGGCTGGATGGCGTCTCAGTGCACCAAGTAGTTTAGCAAGAAGCGCTCGCGTGCCCCACGTTCAGGTCGCACAGGCACCAAAAGTTTCCCGGGACCGGTGGGTGCGCGCGTGTGGCGCGGTGGCCGGGCAGGGTCGGCGGGGCGGAGGAGGGGCAGCCGTATAATAGCCGGCTCGGGGGCGGCGGGCGGGCCCGGAGTCCGCGCTTGGAGCGTTAACCTTTTGTCTCTTCTCCGCCCTCCCTCGCCGCCGCCTATGCAGGACCGCACCCCCAGCGCCTCCCCAGACCTCGGCAAGCACTCTCCTCTGGCGCTGCTGGCCGCCACCTGTAGCCGGATCGGCCAGCCCGGCGCGGCGGCGCCCCCGGACTTCCTGCAGGTGCCCTACGACCCCGCGCTGGGCTCGCCCTCCAGGCTTTTCCACCCGTGGACCGCCGACATGCCGGCGCACTCGCCAGGCGCGCTGCCGCCCCCGCACCCCAGCCTGGGGCTGACGCCGCAGAAAACGCACCTGCAGCCGTCCTTCGGGGCTGCGCACGAGCTGCCGCTCACGCCCCCAGCCGACCCCTCCTACCCCTATGAGTTCTCGCCAGTCAAGATGCTGCCCTCGAGCATGGCGGCTCTGCCCGCCAGCTGCGCGCCCGCCTACGTGCCCTACGCGGCGCAGGCCGCGCTGCCGCCCGGCTACTCCAACCTGCTGCCCCCGCCGCCGCCGCCCCCGCCGCCCACCTGCCACCAGCTGTCCCCCAACTCGGCCCCCGACGACCTCCCGTGGTGGAGCATCCCGCAGGCGGGCGCTGGGCCAGGAGCCCCCGGAGTTCCGGGGGGCAGCCTCTCCGGCGCCTGTGCAGGGGGGCCCCACGCGCCCCGTTTCCCTGCCTCAGCGGCTGCCGCTGCCGCCGCCGCCGCCGCCCTGCAACGGGGCCTGGTGTTGGGCCCGTCGGACTTTGCGCAGTACCAGAGCCAGATCGCTGCGTTGCTGCAGACCAAGGCCCCCCTGGCGGCCACGGCCAGGAGGTGCCGCCGCTGCCGCTGCCCCAACTGCCAGGCGGCGGGCGGCGCCCCCGAGGCGGAGCCAGGCAAGAAGAAACAGCATGTGTGCCACGTGCCGGGCTGCGGCAAGGTGTACGGCAAGACGTCGCACCTGAAGGCGCACCTGCGCTGGCACACAGGCGAGCGGCCCTTCGTGTGCAACTGGCTCTTTTGCGGCAAGAGCTTCACGCGCTCAGACGAGCTGCAGCGGCACCTGCGGACTCACACGGGCGAGAAGCGCTTCGCCTGCCCCGAGTGCGGCAAGCGCTTCATGCGCAGCGACCACCTCGCCAAGCACGTCAAGACGCACCAGAATAAGAAGCTCAAAGTTGCTGAGGCTGGGGTTAAGCGGGAGGATCCGCGGGACCTGTGAGCCCAGCCCGGGAGCCCTTGATGCCACTCCTGCCTCGGACCACCTTCTCAGCACCTCTGCGGGAGATGGGGCGGGGGGTGGGGGGGGGTCTTCGAGCAGCTGCCAGAGGGGAGACTCAGCAGACTGCCTGTCCGCTGCCCCCCTCCCAAAGTGGAGCCAGGTTCTCAGCTTCCTCCGTCCTCGGACACAGGGACCCAGTTCCCAGGAGGAGCGGGGGAGGGAGGGTTGGAAGCTGGGGCCATTTGGGTCATGGCTCGGATCCCTGCTTTACGCCAGGGCGATTCCAAACTCTGAACCATTCCCACCGTCTGGGAGACCGACAGTTTGGGGATACCACCCTGAGCTGGCCTTGTATATAGGAAGCGCTGCTGATTTAAAACGGAAGGAGCTCGGGAGATTTGAAATCGTGCTCGGGTTTTGGTTTGGGCATTGTACAGGTTATTTAATAGCTTTGTTAAAGAATAATAATATTAATAAAAATGTTACTTTTGTCCTCAGCTCCATGCAGAGCTACAGCATGATATGTCTCTGTAAAGTGATCAGCAGTTACAGCGTGAAAATAAATACGTTAACTCCGGGTCATCTCGGGAAGACCCTGCTGAGCCGGTCTCATTTGATCTTTTCTTCTGCGAGGCTTTACTAAGCGGTCAGGTTTCACCGGGAATTTGATGGTTCCTCTAGGCAGCCTGTGTCGGAGGCTTCTTAGGTTTGGAAGGCCCTGGGCAAGTGTGTTGGGTGCACGGTTGGAAGAAGGAAGACCACCTCAGTTTTGTGGTAAAGAGGCTAGGACAAGATTTAACAAACACAGCTTGAGTTCCTCATACGCTTTAGGACTTCGCCGAGAATGCTGGGTTACAAGTTTGGGACCTGCTGCATATACTTTCTTTTTATCAGGCGAATTCCCTGTGGCTTCCCATTTGTTGGTACTCTCAGGACAGATCACACGCGGGCTGAGCTTTCTTCTCCCAGCCGGCTGTGCTGGTGTCTGGAGAAGTATTAGAGACTCGAGGATCTCTTCGCAAGTGAGATTTTGGAGAGGTACAGAGAAACTGGGGACTCTTGTTCAGCTTAATCTTTGCCTCGGGGAAGAGGAGAGGAGAGGGGAGAAGGGAGAAGATAGCTTCCCAGGCATCACTTCTGTATGTCAGCACCGTCCTGATACACGACGTTGTTTTGCTTGTTTTCTCATTTTGCTGTGGAAATCTTTGTAAGTCTTGTTTCCCAGTAACCACCCAGGGATTTCTGGTTAGGCCAGGAAATTTAGTTTCATTTTGTATCTTGGAATTTTATTTTTTTAATCACTGAATTAGACTAAGATTTTCTCAGGGAGGAACCAGGAATACTCACAGCTTGAAAATGTGGAAAAGGATTTTTAAATCCAGGTTTCTCGATTTTCTCTAAAAGTTGAAGTTTTAAAGTTTACGAGTGTTTTCAAATATCTCAACTAACTCCTTGATGTTCTCTAATATTTGAGTTTTTAAACCTGAAACTGAAACTGTAATTAGCAGTTAAGTCATCTGATTTAGGATTAGCAAAGAAGTGTATGTAAATTCATAGGATTTGACAATTTACAAACCTTTACCTTGCTTTTGTTAGAAGTCAAACTGAAGGATCAGTTCTTATAAGCTATGAGGGTTGTTCTTGAGACTTATTGTATTAAGTAAAACACAGACAACGTAATTGGGATGAAAATTATTTTTATACTCCTAAGAAATATCATTTTTGCCCTGTAACTTGGGACAAGGTAGTAAATGAATGATTTGTTGTGGAAATATGCTCTAGAACCAGTTACTCTCAGATTTTGGAACTATTTAATGACAAAGTAGAAAGCAAATCTTCGTGATTCTTTACCTGGGAAGAGCGGTTTGGGTTAGTTAAATGTTCAGGGATGTGGCAGTTTCTTGAACAACAGTAATAAAGTTGCTGGACAGTAACATTAATATACACCCAAATGTGTAATCTTAATCAGAATCATTAGATCTAAATCACTAGATTAAGATGACATATTTGTATGTATAAATCAATGTGAAAAGTTACAGAAACTGTTACATATCCATTAAGAGTTTCAGAAACTCTCAGATCTGAACCATGCCCAGGAATCAACTTCAGAGTCAAAAAGTTTTTTGGCAGGTGATGGGGAAAGAGGAATCCTTGTTACAGAGTGGAAAGACCAAGGGCTTTGAACTCAAAATTTGACATAGTTCTCTCATGTGAAAAAATGCCCTTGGTAGAGGAAAAAATGGTGATTATTGACAGCTACAATGCAAACCGATGAGGTGTTGAAGAATAAAGTTTCCTTACAACTATAACTTTGTGGTTTTCAGAGAAAAAAATAGATAAAATATACAAAATTTAATATCTAGACAAATGAGGTGTTGCAGTTTCTTTATAATTATAACTTTGTGGTTGTTAAGAGAAAAACTAGATAAAATATATGGAACTTGCCAAAAATATGGTATATGTAATTTATTTAAAGCAGAACAATGTCACTTGACAAAATAGCTTTCTTATGGTTTCACTTAATTGCACCTGCAAATTTAAAAAGTATGGTCTTTAGTTCACTTGGTACAGCTGAAAGACTGCTGCTCCTTGTCCAACTGCAAATCTGTGTTTCTGTAACTTTAGAAAAAAAAATTTATGCCATTATCCAAGTGGAAGTCAGGAAGCCACAATGGTTTGATACTATTATCCAAGTTTAGGAAAGTATTTCATGTTTGTACTGAAAAATAAGCTGATAAATGCTCAGAAATACAAGTTTGATAATGTAGAAATGCATTAGTGTTTACAAGCTGTTAAAATGTAAATTGCTGTTGTCTGCTTTGCTCATAAAACTGCAACCACAGTACCACTTAGGACTTCAAAAATTACTTTCAAATACATCAATATGCAAGAATTAACATATATAAATTAAGCACGTTCATTGTAGAAAAAAATTTAGTGAAATTCAAATGAAAAGAAGTTTAGAAGCAAATTACTTATAAATGTAAACTAAAATTTATTTTCAGTTGGAGTTTTGCCAACATCAAAAAAGCAAGTTTAATCCACCAACTTTATGCAAGTTTTCACTTAAAGACCCCAGCACTCAATTCAATTGTTTTAAAAACTAATTGAAGATGATACGTTAATGATTGCCTCAAATGTCAGTAGACATTGTAGATTTTTTTAAACACGTATTTTGGTAGCATGCAAATATAACACAGTGTCATATTTTAGAAAATTCTAAAAATTAATGTGATATATTATTTTAAATTTAATACTTAATTGATAAATGAACTATTTTTACCAAGAACTTGGCAACATGAAGAAATTCAGTTATCAGGAAATTAGCTAATTTGCAGTTATGTGTTTCTGAACTTATTAACACTATAGTTTTCTGCTTTTCTCAAGGGAAAATTGTGCAAATATACCCTTCACTGGCCACTAATTTTTAATAGTTCTGGTAATTAATGAAAGCAAATTATGTCAAAGAAAATACAACTGTTACTCACCTCCATGTTAGTCTTTTCTAGTTTCAGCTAGAGTTTAAATCTAATAACTTTATTGTGTATATTGTTTTAAATTATTTTGTCTTAAGTCAATCAAACAAGACATGCCAATTAAAAAATTAATCTTGCTAAGCATGCTTCTTGCAGAAACCTATTCGAAATAATTACATATGTAGAAAAGGCAGTTTTTACCCCATTTTGCACTATTTTCTATTCTAATGCTGTGGATTTTTAAGTAATGTGGTTTAAAGCAGCATCTTCAATGTTTTCCATTTATTTTCTGCTGTGAGAGTTTCACTGTTACTACTGGAGTAGCTATGACTCCAAATTCATATAAACACCTAGTAAGTTGTTTAGGACTCTAAAATTACGAGCCACTTTTACTTGCATTAGCTCATCACATCAAATAATGACAAGTTAAGGTGAATTGACAATACCTGATGGGGAAATGGTCTGTGTTATGGAATCAGAGTCAAGCCTTAAGCTTCGTTTTATAGTAAGTGTAATTATAATTTGTTAATGTCCCAAATTGAGGGTCACTCAAAACAAGTCGTATTAATTTTGTATTAAATATATTACCTTTCTATGGTTTGCATGACAGAGGAAACTTTTATTGTTTTTATTTTTTTGTTTTTTTAGACTTCAAGACTGCACAGCACGGCTCTTTTCAGTTTATTGTATGAAGGAGTTACAATAGTCCAAGTTAAAAGCAGGCACCCAGAGGGAACTTTTAAAAGTGTATGACACCGAGGACAGTTTTAAAATGCCATATGCCAATGTAGTTTTATAAAGTAGGAAAAAACAAGGAAAACATCTAGATAGGTGCATGTTGGTAATGAGATATATATTTAGATCAATACACCACAAGGATATCTTTCATTATTGGGCCACCATAATGGTAACCTGATTAAAGTGGCATTCAGTATATTAATTTAAACAGAAAATTTTTCTCTGGTATTGTTCACACTCAACACATTATTGATAATGATCTTGATGTCAGATGCTCCTCCCTTGGTTGTTTTTAAGGAAACTGATATGTTACCAGAGAAAGCAAAGTTTCAAATGAATTTATGGATATTGTAGAATAATTTACATAATGTGTCTAACTATAATGAACAAGTGATATTTATCCAAGAAAGATGTAATCAAACAGCTACAGACCCCAAATATTTTTGATAGTTTCACAATTGTTTCACTATTTTTTTTTTTTTTTTTTTTTTGAGACAGAGTCTCACTCTGTTGCCCGGGCTAGAGTGCCGTGGCGTCAGCCTAGCTCACAGCAACCTCAAACTCCTGGGCTCAAGCGATCCTCCTGCCTCAGCCTCCCGAGTAGCTGGGACTACAGGCATGCGCCACCATGCCCGGCTAATTTTTTCTATATATATTTTTAGCTGTCCAATTAATTTCTTTCTATTTTTAGTAGAGATGGGGTCTCGCTCTTGCTCAGGCTGGTTTCGAACTCCTGAGCTCAAACAATCTGCCCGCCTTGCCCTTCCAAAGAGCTAGGATTACAGGCGTGAGCCACCGCGCCCCGCCCACAATTGTTTTACTATTACAACTTATTACCAATAGAAGATTTGTACATGATGATTGATATAGTTTCGTGCTGACATTTTGATGACTTCCCTTTCTAGACTTTATACATTTTTCTCTTCCATGTCTTTAGTGATTGATTATCTAAAGCATAATCCCCCATGGGACATTTGACATTTAATTCATAATTCAGTCCATGCATATGAACTACAGTAGTATCTTCACAACACATAATAAACTATATTAACTTATACATTTTGGTTGTGTACCTAATATCAAAATTAAATTCAGGGAAAATAAATGCAGTTCTTAGTTTGATATCACGTGAAAAATCTGCAGCTTTTCACTTTTCAAAAAGTTGTTTCAGGATTATGAAGATTCAGTCTGTCTATTAAGAAGTGGAAGTTTGTTTTGTGGTAAAAGTATTCATCCATTCTTTTCATTATTTGTCAAAACTATGATATCAAAAATTCACTAAAATTTTCTAAAGTCTAAGGCAGTGTCTTGATATCACCTGACTTTTTAATATAAAGGTAAACCATTCAGTCATATATGGGTATTTTCTAATCATTTTATGTTTAGCATAATCTAAAACACAAATGGAAAACCTCTGGCGCTCAGCTTAATTTCATCCAGTTCATGAGGCAAATATCAAGACTAACTCATTTATGCTTATGGTTGGGAAAATGTGTCCTAATTTTAAAAGTATTTGGTGGCAATTTCCTGAAAGTCTACATAAGACACCATGAAAGCTCATTTCTCTTATTTCTGTCTATTTGAGTTTTATTATATTCTGTGTATTGCTTTCCTTTTCCATTGTTTATGTCTCTTTACTTGTGGATGTCACATGTCTTTTATATATTCATGTCCATCTCTGGACATGGAAACTTTCATTTTGTGTCATGTGTCTCTCTTCCCAAAATATTTATGCCCATTATTTGGTTTTGCTCCCAATAAGGCAGAATTCAACAGGATTCTAAATTGTAGTTACTTTAAAACTGTTTTGTTTTTAATAGACCCTTGTATTCTTTGGTCTAAATTTTACATGTAGGTGAATTAAATTTATAGTTCTATTTGTAGATTCAACTCATGTTTTATTTTTGTAGCACATGGCTACTGTTGCCTATTAATTTGTGAACATTAGTGGGAAAAATGTTTACATCACAATTGAAAATAAAATTGTAAAATATGATAGAGGATTATGGTTTAAGGTAGTCCTAGTTTGGATAGATTTTAATTAGTAAAAAATGTACAAATGGAGTAGGTTAAAGTCTTTAAACACAGCCCTTTATTTATTGAGCTAAAGTTTTAATGAAGGAGGTATGAACTAAGTCTGGGAAGCACAAAGCTATATTTCTTATTGAGGTTATTATATTTGAAAGAGCCGCCTTTTTCTCTAAAGCCTTTATTCTCCTCTGTTTGATTCTTGAAGTTCATGTCATTTCTTGATAGTACTGCAGACAACTGCCAAGAAAATCTTTGTGGTAGCAAATTATGCACTGAGCCTAGGTTTGAAGTAGGAAGTTGCTAAGTTGTCTTCTAAGGAGAAAGCTCTCCCTTCATCAGTCATGATTCAGACTTGCCAATAGTAAGCCTGTGTGCCCGGAGCAGCCAGCAGCTGGACGATGTGGGGCTGTAGATGCCCCCTTGCTTCTGCAGCAGGGAGATCTAGAAGCAGGGGAAAAGGAAAACACATCATGGGGAATATCCTATCTAAACAGGATATTGAAAGGAGCTGAAATAGGACCACTAGGTCGAAGCTACAAGGCAAGGGTTGAGCGCCTTCTCAAACTTGAAATGGACCCTTGGGGAGGAAAGTGTCTCCCTCACCACAGGTTTTGTTTTTGGTTTTTAAACTAAAGGTGAGTATGAGTAGGCTGTAGAGGAGATGTGGCCTTTGACTGAGAACTTGGCCTTTGGACTTGGGTGATCTTTATGGTCTTGTCCAACGCTGAAATGCTTCAAATCTAAAATCTGTATATCAAAAAGTTCAAATAAATCTTATCGTTACTAAAAAATACAACAGTAATGTGAATGATCCTGGCATTCTGGCATCTGATTTCAGAAGTCTAGTTTTTGGAAATATAGTTTGTTCTTAAATAGTTAAAGGCATTAATGGGGAGCAAAGGTAATTTAGAATAAGCTAGTCAGCCTCTATGCAAGTAATAGCAGCATTTAGTGACATGATCTTAGTCTTGGCTTTCAAAGATAATATTACTAGGTGTGTTAATCTTTGTAAGTGTTGTACTGTTATGTGCAGCCCCAAGTTCTGTTACTATCTATGGAAATTTTGTAGTAAAATGACAGGATTCAAAAGTATAGGTAGCTTTCCAATAGTTAAGTAGGTATAACTATTTACATTTACAAGTGTTAGCCCTAGTTAAGTTTAAGGAAACCATTCTTTCCCTACACCCTCGAAGTCAATTTGATATGTACAATTAAGAATATGTGAGCTGCATACTTAATTCAGTATTTGTCATTTATAATTATTAGATGTAGGAAACTAGGCACAAAACAAATTCAAAACATGTATGTATAACTAAATGTACCAACAACTATTTGATGTCTACAAGATGTAAGGTATAATGATGATTCAAAGATGAATGCATTCCTTCAGAGAGCTCATGGTTGCAAAGGAGATAAAATAAATGCACAAATGAATATAATAGAAGGCTTAATGCCTGGTAAAAGTGACCAACAAAATTCCTATAAAAACACAAGGAAAAGGGAAATTATTTCACAATGACGAACTGTTTTATCCCACAAATTGGTATTCTGCCACAAACTGCATCTGTAGCATTCAGAATCCAATTAGATTTTTACACAGAGCTAATAGTTCAAGACAGCATGGTCCCCAGGCCTGCAGCACTAGCATCACTTGGGCTCACTTGTCAGAAATGCACATTCTTGGGTCCAACCCCCAGAGTTACTAAGTCAAAAACTCTGGGAACAGGGTGGGGCAGTTTGTGTTTTAGTAAGTCCTTCAGGTGATTCTAATACATGCTAAAGTTTGAGAACAACTGGCTTTACAAATTGCATATTTTAACCATATATAAGAGGGAAAATACATAAGCAAATTCTAGCTTAATACATTTCTCACAAGTTACTTTGGGGAAATAGAAAAAGGAGAGGTCATTTGACCAAAATCTTCACCCAGTTCAGAAAATTGGGTTCTAACTCCCAATTAGGAGACAGCAATAGTCTTAATTAAAAAGTAATTCTTACATGCATGTTATGTAATTATGTAGACAATTGTCCTTTTATAGTATTTAATATCAACAGAGGCTTTACATTTTTGAATTATAAATCACATATTTTGTATGTTAGTGGAATTTTCCCCAAAAAGTGGAACAGTGACTTTTACCAGTATCTGTTTTCATAAAAGGAATACTCAGCTAAAAGAGCAGTTTGGTTTTTTAATGTCATTGGATGATTATTAACTAAACATCATAGGGCACATATAAACTCCACCACTAAGACTGAAAAATAAATGTAACTCCATGCTGCAGAAATGCAATGATGGCACTTCTAAAAGACAAGCTCAGTTGCTGAGAGACTCTGTTTTGCTACATTAGCTTTTTAAAACTACTGGGGCAGGGAGCTGGAGACAGGGAGGCCAGGCTTGGTGGCTCATGCCTGTAATTCTAACATTCTGGGAGGCCGAGGCAGGAGGATCCCTTGAGCTCCGGGGTTCAAGACCAGCCTGAGCAAGAGCGAAACCCCATCTCTACTAAAACTAGAAAAATTAGCCAGTGTAGTGGCACATGCCTGTAGGCCTAGCTCCTGGAAGGCTGAGGCAGGAGGATCACTTGAGCCCAGGAGTTTGAGGTTACAGTGAGCTATGATGACACCACTGCACTCTAGCCAAGGTGACAGAGCAAAAACAGCCATGGGGAAGCGCGGAAGTCTGAGGCTTCTCTGTAGTGCCCATTAAAAACTTATGAGGTTATAGATGTTTGTCTAAACCCAAAGTCTTCACTTTCTCTGATTCCATCCCAATCCTCTTTAGCCCATCACTCTTCTCCTTTACAAAGACTTTCTTGCTCAAAGAACATCTCAGGGCTATTTCTCAGATCAGAACATGATTCAGTAAAATGTCTTTGAAAACCTGTTTATTTCTGACCTTTGAAATTATAGAAACCTGCTGGGAATTACCAGTACCAAGAACACTTGTAGCATAAATGAGAATAACTCCATGGTTTTTTTCTGGGAATGGGCCCCTCTCTCTGCTCCCAAGTCTAAACTACCCAATCATCATAGTTTGAGGGTCCTTCAGGAGGACCCCTAGTGAATGATAGGCTAGGTTGATTCTGACCGTAGCATACACCTAAGAAGTCCCCAGTATCCTGAGAGATCAGGGAGCTCCCCAAGACTAGGTGGAGCTCCCCAGCCAGAATTTATAGTGGTAGAATTTAGCATGTTAGAGTTGGAGGAGACTTAAAAACCACCCAGTCTGATCCTCTCATTTAACAGAGGAGAAAACTGAAGGTATACTAGATCCAATGAAGTAATCATTGTCCACAATGTGCTAATGAGTGAACACACTCAGCAGGAAGCCAGTAGCCTAGAAAAGGGAGCGATGGTTATGGATAATGGAGACTGGGAGGAGACTCAGGGAAGTAGCATCAAGGGAAGCTTTGGCCTGCAGCTCCCAAAGGACTAGGAACTACAGCTCTTAACTTTTTATGTTTATGAAATTTACCTGGAATGCTTATTTCAGTGCAGAATTCTGAGCTATATCCCTGGAACTAGTGATTCATTAGGTCCAGGGGTGAGGCCCAGGAAGCTGGCTTCATTATAACCATCACCCCAGTGACCCTAAGACAGGCTGTAGGAAGACCACCATTAGAGAAATACTTCCTTACAAGAAAAAAACCATGTGGGTAAGGAAATTTCTGAGCATTTTGACAGTGGCAAGTGCTTGGGTATTAATTCCTGTCTAATTTTCTTTCTTTCTTTCTTTTTTTTTTTTTGTAAAGTCCACAGCTGATTACTGAGGCCCAATAAAATACATACCACGAGGCCGGGCATGGTGGCTCACGCCTGTAATCCTAGCACTCTGGGAGGCCAAGGTGGGAGGATTGTTTGAGCTCAGGAGTTTGAAACCAGCCTGAGCAAGAGCGAGACCCCATCTCTACTAAAAAAAAAAAATAGAAAGAAATTAGCTGGACAACTAAAAATATATAGAAAAAATTAGCCGAGCATGGTGGCGCATGCCTGTAGTCCCAGCTACTAGGGAGGCTGAGGCAATAGGATTGCTTGAGCCCAGGAGTGTGAGGTTGCTGTGAGCCAGGCTAACGCCACGGCACTCACTCTAGCCAGGGCAACAGAGTGAGACTATGTCTCAAAAAAAAAAAAAAAATACGTACCATTGTCTTGAAGAGGAGAGGCAGCTCAGAAGCTTTATCTTACCTGTCTGGGTCTGTGTCAAATGCTGTAGAAGCCATGACCTTTCCCCTGTCAAATGCAAAAATAAAGACACTAAATGGTCACTTGGGTTTACTAAATTCCCAACTAAGATTGGTCGTATTCTGAAGTCAGAAAAATTGAATTAAATAGATGTGCTATAGATATCTCACTTTGGGCTCATAGCTCTGTGACAATTCAGAATCAAAGAGTCATTCATGTTTATAACTAAAATCTCAGAGTTCACCACATCAAACCTCTTCATTATATAGAGGAAGCAACAAATACTCATCAAGGTCCAGCCCTGACAGAGCTCTAGTGAAATAACTGAGTTGTAATTCTTACTCCCTCGCCTGATGTCTTAACCTCTCTATCGTTCTATTCACTTTCCAGTTCACTTATTCCACAAATATTCACTAAACATTTACAGATGTCAAAGATGAGCATCCACCATGAAAAAGTCATACAAGGTCCTTGGCCTCATAGAGCCTGCAGTCTGGTAGGAAATACAGAAAGTCAACAGGCAGAGCCTAGGGGCTCCAAGAGAACAGGGTCTATTTACCACTGCATACCAGCATCTAATATGGTGCCTGACACTTACTGCATAAGCAATAAATATTTTTGTTGTGAACATGAAGCAGTATGATAAGTACAGTCAGTATAGTAAGTTAGTATAGTAAGGATGCCCCAAGTTTAACTGATATTATCTCTTCCCATCAGCATCTATAAGAAATATCATAGGGTTAAAGACCAGAATCCCTTTCAGCTTTTAGCTATTTGTGTGGGGGATACAGTAGTGGTTCTAGAAAGCTGCTAACTGGCTCCCTATCCCTATCCCAGTATCCTGGGTCTGATGGCTTCTCTCAAGCAATCTCAACATCCCGATGTCTAGCAGGCATTCTCTTGCATTCCCCAAGTCTCATTACTCCAACTTTTAAAGACATGCTCTACCACCACCTTCCTGGCTAGTGTTATCAAAATCTAAACTGATTTAGAAGAGTATGTAAAGTGACCATTCAAAGAGAAAAAAAAAACAAGGCAAAAACCACAAGGGCAGGAAGCCAGAGCTGCAGAGAGAAGGAGAGTGTCTCAGATTGAGACGAGGTGGCAGTGGTGTGGGCGTGTGTTGTGTGGATCTGGAGATGTGGAAAGGCCATACCTCAGAAAGAACAGGTGTGATGCTCCAAAAAGGCTAGACCCAGAGGACTTGGCATCAATCTTGACAAAGACCTCCATGTATTAGTTACTTTTTGTTGCAAAAAATGACTATAAACTTTGAAGCTTCAAACATTACGCATTTATTATCTCCCAGATTCTGTGCATTAGTAGTCCAAACACAGCTTAGTTGCAGTCTCTGCTTCAGGGTCTTTTGTAAGGATATAATCAAGGTGTCGACCAAGGTTAATCTGAAGGTTAGACTGGTGAAGGATTCATTTCCAAACTCAAGTGGTTGTGGCTGGGATTCAGTTCTTTGCTGGATGTTGCCTGGAGATTGACATCAGTTTCTTGCCATATGAGTCTCTCCAACATGGCTGCTTCATCAAAGCATGCAAGCTGCAAAGGCAACAGAGTCTGCTAACAAGATGGAGGTTCATCTTTAATAATCTAATCACAGGCTGGGCGCGGTGGCTCATGCCTGTAATCCTAGCACTCTGGGAGGCCGAGGCGGGCTGATTGTTTGAGCTCAGGAGTTCGAACCCAGCCTGAGCAAGAGCGAGACCCCGTCTCTACCAAAAATAGAAAGAAATTAATTGGACAGCTAAAAATAAATAGAAAAAATTAGCCGGGCATGGTGGCGCATGCCTGTAGTCCCAGCTACTCGGGAGGATGAGGCAGTAGGATTGCTTGAGCCCAGGAGTTTGAGGTTGCTGTGAGCTAGACTGATGCCACGGCACTCTAGCCCAAGCAACAAAGTGAGACTCTGTCTCAAAAAAAAAAAAAATCTAATCACAGAAGCGACAGGCTATCAACATTCTATTCACTTGCAGGAAGTTAAGAAAAGGGGATTACACAAGACTTGAATTCAAGGAGGCAGGAATCTTTGGAGGCTGTTTTAGAAGCTGCCAACCACACCCTGTGATGCATGTTGTCGAAAATGATAATAATGTGAAGTTACATATCCGGACCATAGAGGCTTGGACAAAGAGTTTCTCAGCATCAGCCATGATGCCTTCTCGCCGGTGAGAGATTGCCAATTGTCCCCCCAGGACTCATATGTCCTTTCTTCCTTTTAGTTATAGTAGTCCCCAAGTTTTAGGAAGGCACATGGCTGTCCATCTTGAGACTATATATCCTAGCCTCCCTTGCAGTTAGGTGTGGCCATCTGACCAAGTTCCCGCCAATGGGAGGTGAGCCACTCCAGGTACCATCCTTAAAAGAAAGTTGCATGCCTTCCCCTTCCTCTTTTCCTCCTTCCTGAGGCACGAATACCGACATGACAGCTGGCATCCAACTCGACCATGTGGATAAGGACAGCAACCTGGAAGATGGCCAAGCAACAAAACAGAGGGAATCAAAGTCCCCAGATCATCACGTGAAGCAGAGCATCCTGATTTTCCTGGGCTGCCTACCAGCTGGACTTTTATATGAAAGACAAACACCGTCTTGTTTAAGCCATTGTTCCTTGGTGTCTAGTACAGTAACTAAACAAATATCCTTGCTGATAGACCACATGCTGCTTCTAAGGCAGTTATTAGCAGTGCTCCCACTGAGTCTCCCTGGGGCAGCTGTGAATTATATCCCTTTAAAAGAGTACCAGGAGAGCAAGCTCATGTGATAGCACCTTTTTAGCTCCTCCGAGGCTGTGTTTGCTGGTGTCCTCAAATGAGTTCTCAGCCCCTCAAGGGAGTCTTCTTAGGATGCTGCTATGGAAAACTCCATCACTACTTTCCTGCATTGCCCATCCTAAGGTACCTAGAGGACTTCACTCATTCACTTCTTCATTTATTTCACTATTCTGAGAGCTCTTCTCATGTGACAGTCACTGTTTCAGGCACCAGGGAAATAGCAGTGAATAGGACAGACACAAACTTCACATTCCCAGGAAGCTGATATTCTAGTAAGGCAGGAAAGACCCAATAAACAAATAAAAAAGATAATTTCAGAGAATTATAAAACAAAACAACAACCTGAAATTTGTCTTCGTGTGCCCTGAAAGATCACACAGGAGTTAATGCCCCAGGCGGCAAATTTTGATCCACAAAAGATTTCTATGAAGGGAGCTTGTGGATACATTTGCTCTTCCTTCCTCCCCTCTAATGGACTGTTCCAGGAACAGCATTTCCATATAGTCTGTCCAAAGAGGCCCTTTGTGACTGAGCAGGCACCTGCTGAGAAATCAGCTTGTTCATTCCTGGCTGTTTATGACACAATGGCCAGAGCAGTCATTTGTCACCTTGTACTTGCTACAATTCCTTCCCTGCCTCCCTTCCCTTTGCCCTGATTCTTGCAGAGGTGGGATTGTACCTCCTTAAAAAGCATTAGCACCTGGCTGGGCGCGGTGGCTCACGCCTGTAATCCTAGCTCTCTAGGAGGCCGAGGCAGGCGGATTGTTTGAGCTCAGGAGTTCGAGACTAGCCTGAGCAAGAGCGAGACCCCGTCTCTGCTAAAAATAGAAACAAATTAATCGGACAACTAAAAAAAAATATATAGAAAAAATTAGCCGGGCATGGTGGTGCATGTCTGTAGTCCCAGCTACTCAGGAGACTGAGGCAGAAGGATCGCTTGAGCCCAGGAGTTTGAGGTTGCTGTGAGCTAGGATGATGCCACGGCACTCTACTCCAGGCAACACAGTGAGACTCTGTCTCAAAAAAAAAAAAAAAAAAAAAAAGCATTATCACTTAAGCTTTGCCTCAGGCTCTGTGTTCCCAGGAAATCAGGCAAAGACAGACACTACCAATATTATTGATGGACTTACAGCTGTGACTTACATCATCACTTCCTTCCCTCCAGTGTTCCTCCAGCTAACTCGTTGTTCTTAGTTCTATTAGTCATGCTGTGACCTCCCATTTTGTACTTATAGCTTTATTTAATTTCCAACCACTGGAGATGGTCTTTCTTGTCTCTGATATTTTGTATGATGAAGACACTTGTGTCTCTACCCTTCTGTTCACCTCTCCTCCCCCATTCATCTCTAAACCTCCATCATCATACTTTCACATCCTTAAGGTTGGTAGCATTTACATTCTGTTCTGTAATCATAATTATCTTCTGTTATTTTCCTAAGTACCCTTTCTAAATTTGAAAATCAATATACAGTGTCAATTACTATGATGACTATCCACTGAACAATAAATGTTTATTAAGAGTTTGCTGTGTTTTGGGACACTATTCTCTAGGGTCTAGGGATAAAGTGGGGAACAAAACAGACAGAAATCCTTGCCTTTGCAGGTCTTTCATTTCAGTGGGGGAGAAAATAATAAACAAGATACATATGTGAAGTGTACAGTATGCTGGATTATGGAGAGGAACAAGAAGAGAACAAAGCAAGGAGGGGGACTAGGAAGAGTCAGTCTCAGGGACTGATATTTTAACTAGGCTGGGCAGGGAAGCCCACTCTGAGAGGGTGACCTTAGGAAAGCACGGGAGCAAGACAGCAGCTGTGGGGGGAACAGCATTTCAGGCAAAGGGAACAGCAAGTATAATAGCCCCATGACAAGAGTGTGCTCATTGTATTTAAGCAAGAGCAAGGAAGCTCATCTGGCTGGAGCAGATTGACCCGGGGGAGAATAGAGGGAGGAATGAGGAGCACATCTTGGAGGGCCTTCTATGTCAAAGCAAAGATTTCGGCTTTTACTTTAAGAAGAGATGGAAAACCTTGACAGGGTTTTGAGCAGTGGAGTGACAGGATCTAAAGTACATTTTAACAGGATCACTCTGGATATTGTGCTAAGAAGAGACTAACGGGGGTGAGAAGGAAGCAGGAAAACTAGTCAAGAGACTACTGAAATAATCTAAGCAAGAGATGACGGCGGCTTGATGTAGGGTGATAGCAGCCAAGGAGAGGAGACGTGATCAGAATCTGGATATATTTCGAAGACAGAACCAATATGATTGGTGAATGGGTGGCCATGGGAGAGAAAAATGCAATGAAGAGGAACCTCAAGGTTTTTGACCTGAGCAACTGGAAGAACGGAGTTGTCATATAACGAGATGGGAAGACTATTTAGAGAACAGGCTTTAAGGGAAAAGATCAGGGACTCCACTCTTTGTTGCTGTTTTAATCATCTATTACTGCACAACCAACTGCCCCAAAACTGAATGGTTCAAAACAACAATGAATTGTCATCACTCATGGTTTCTGGCAGTCAGGAATTTGGGTGGGATTCACCTGAGCATTTCTTGCCCACAGTCTCTTGCTGAAACTCCCCGTTTTAATACTGAAAGTCCTATGTCCTGGGAAATCCCTCCCAAGGATGTGAAAAGTTCTGATTTTCGGTGATAAGTGCAGAAGATGGGGGAAAAGGACAAAACCCATATAGCGATTCCCCAAAATAGGGACTAAAATCAGTGCTGTTTAATGTCAAGTGGACACAGCATGGACTATCTGCCTTAGGTAGCCACTGCCACAGCTCTTTCCCAACCACTGATGTTGGCAACTATGGTTTGTGGTTCACAGTAATGGATCACCTGTTGCAGCATCACTTCAAGTGATATGACTGAAGTATGCAACTTAAGTTGAATTGCAATCATGGGCTTTAATAGTCTGGGTTTGACTTGACCTATGGATTAACTGCTGTGCTTTGTATCAAGATTATTGTGGCCGCCCTGGAGGATTGGGATGGCTCTCGACTCCCACCCAAAATCTGGGTCAGATGTTGAGACTGATGACGCCAAGCACACACCAAGAGATAATAGAAAGGTCTGTTACTTGCATACTTGAGGTCCCTGGGGAGAGCAGGGCAGTCTCTCTGCAGGTCTGGAAAGGCTTGAGAGAGCAGAGAATGGAGTTTTTATTGGGGATAGGGGGTAGGGGTGGGGTGCGGGTTCCCATGTGTGAGGGGAGCTTGTGCAGTGTGGATCTCCCCCCAGAATCAAAGGAGAGAACACTCAGGTTTTCTTATCAGCTCACCCAGATGTGGGGTGGAGGCTCGAGGGAGAAAGGGGTGAGGCTGTTGGTAGTCAAACGTAAAAAACTGGAGTCAAGGCCGGGCGCGGTGGCTCACGCCTGTAATCCTAGCTCTCTGGGAGGCCGAGGCGGGTGGATCGCTCAAGGTCAGGAGTTCAAGACCAGCCTGAGCAAGAGCGAGACACCGTCTCTACTAAAAAATAGAAAGAAATGATCTAGACAACTAAAAATATATATATATAAAAAATTAGCCGGGCATGGTGGCGCATGCCTGTAGTCCCAGCTACTAGGGAGGCTGAGGCAGGAAGATTGCTTGAGCCCAGGAGTTTGAGGTTGCTGTGAGCTAGGCTGACGCCACGGCACTCTAGCCCGGGCAACAGAGTGAGACTCTGTCTCAAAAAAAAAAAAAAAAACAAAAAACAAAAACTGGAGTCAGCCTCTATTGCAGAGATAGTGCTAGTTTAATTTTTAGGATTATGAATATTGTGACAATGTTTTCTAAAAGTTCAGATCATGAAAGAGAGAACAACTGCAATATCACCAGTATGCCCCAGATCTTGCTGAAAAGGAAACTTAAATGACTATTCTTTTCATGATGGAAGGAAGGACACATACAGCTAGATTGGGGAGGTAAATAGCCAAAACAGAGCTTGCTGCACAATACGCAAAAATAATTTTGGATTGGGCACGGAGGAGAAAGAGATCGTGAAAACATATACGGAGACTGGATCTCGCAATTCTGGAATTAGCAAGGAAGTACTTCTAAATAAATCAGGTTTTTTTGTTTTGTTTTGTTTGTTTTGGTTTTTTGTCTCCCAAAGACACCAATGCTTAGTTAAAAATAGTGACTACTGAATTAGTTTAGGTGTACCACATGAACAAACACACAATATTTTACCATTGCCTTGATGACGTTATGGAACTGAGTGAAGTTACAGTTCCTGATTCACAGGTTGTAACTATAATGTCCTGTGGGCAAACAAAAGGGAGAAATTTGATAACTGATGTGTTGGCACCTGTATTAGGTTGCTAGGGCTGCCGTAACAAAGTACCACAAAACAGGTGGCTTAACACAACAGAAATGTATTCTCCCACAGTTCTGGAGGCATGAAATCTGAAATCAAGGTGTCAGCAAGAACAGCTTCCCTCTGAAGTTCCAGGGAAGAATCTATTCCACGCCTCTGTCCCAGGTTCTCGCGGCCCTGGCAATCCTTGCACTCCTTGGCCTATAGCTTCATCATTCCAACTTCTGCTTCCATCCTCACGTGGTGGTCTTCCTTCTCTCTCTCTCTTGGATTTATGGCCCACCCTAATCCAGTATGGCCTCATCTTAACTTGATCACATCTACAAAGACCCTTATTTCCAAATAAGGTTACATTCACAGGTTGCAGGTGGACATGAATTTTTAGGGGACACTATTCAACCCAGTACAGCCCCTTACAGCATGAGTTCATTCTATCAGATCTTACCTATGACCATTCTTTCTACAGTATATAAAGTAATACACCAAATTACAGCAACAAAAACATGTTCCCCTGCTCTTAGGTACTTTAATTTGAAAAATATCATTTCAAATAATTTTCTTATTTCTATGAAGAGTTTAATGAAATCACAGAAAACAGAAAATAAAAAAATGTTGATATGTTGCTGAAGTGAAAACTAGACTTTGCTCATCTCTCTGCATATTCAGCAAAGAGTGCAAATATAAATCTTGGGAAATCCCATTCTGTTTATAAACTTCTATAAACTTTATAATGTAGACTTGATAATAGCAGAACTGTAAGTCAAAATGAATTTACATTTGACTATATTCAATTTTACCACTACGTATAATAAAAGGAAAGAAGGCTGTCCTAAAGGCTGCGGGCAGTTCAGAGAAGTATTATTAGAAAAGGCAACAGAAAGATTAAAAATAACCTACCATATATCATAGGACAGAAGGAAATATGTCATTGCTATTTTTATTAGATATAGGTAATATCTGTTTAACTAGTACTATTTATGTTCTCCTTTTAATCTCATGTACGTTTACTTGTTTTAAGAATATACAAAAACAGGCTGGGTGTTGTGGCTCATGCCTGTAACCCCAGCACTTTGGGAGGCCAAGGCAGAAGGATCTGAGGCCAGGAGTTTGAGACCAACCTGGGCAACATAGGAAAACCTCATCTCTTAAAAAAAAAAAGAAAGAAAAGAAAAAAAATTAGCCAGGTATGGTGGTGCACACTTGGTGCAACTACTTGGAAGGCTGAGACAGGAGGATCACCTATGCACCACTGCACTCCAGCCTGGGTGACAGAGTGAGACTCTGTCTCAAAAAAAAAAAAAAAGAATATACAATAATAGAGTCTACAAAACTTAACTATCCAATATAGACTTAAAAAGAGATAAATTACTATATCAAACGACAAGAAGAAAATTATTAAAATATTGTTATATTTTTCTCACATACAGTTTTTTTAATTAGTCCTACTCTTAATTACTTCTAATTGCATTATTAATTAGTCTTATTGTTTATTTAAATAATAACCTATTAGCCCATATAGTCCTATTTTTAAAGAATTCGAATAGTTTATTTAAATTTATGTTTATGTACATACGTGATCTCCGGTATTCTGCTTTTGACAATAATTTAACGCTTTTGAATAAAAAGCATAAATAATTCCATTAATTTCATTAGCTCATAATCACATAATCACATTTTTCTGTTTATTTAATGAAATAGAAATGTATAGCTGGCTAAAACAATGAATTTGAAGCTAGCAACCATTTTTTTAATAGGAGGTACACAATATTTAACAGTTTACAAGATGGGGTCGACTATAACTGAAATAAATATTTCATGACATAATCTAATAAAATAGGTACTAATTATATTATTTAATAATGTACACCAAATCTGAAAGAAATCACGTAGAAGTTTATCTGTAGCCTTTATCTAATGTATCTTTTTAAAAGTGGCAGTCTCAAATCATTCCAGTTACACTAAAGAGTCAGTGTTACTAACTTACATTGATTTGTTGCTCAAAAATTTTTTTCTTTCTAGCTAATGACATGGCCCTAAGAATAAGTGCTGAGAATAGCTAAAATGATTTGCTAATGTACATTTAAAAAGTCATTTTTCTCACAAATACTCAATATTTCACCAATGAATATTCTCACCAATCTTCTCTCTGTTCTCCTGGACTATCCCTCAGGAATTCTGGACAAAAGTCTGGGACAGAGGAGACTGGGTCTTTCAGTGAAAACTGTCATCAGTTCTACCACCCCACTCCATAGTATATCAGAACTGAAAACATTTCATTGTGGATCAAAACACTCCATTTCTAATGCTGGCTTCACTTTAATGGAAATATACTTAGAACAGTGAATTTAAAATGTTTATGATGTCTTGATCAATGGTGAAAGGGAACTAACTACCCTTTGATTTAGTGAGGAGGTATTTGCACCCTGGGGGCCACCCTGAGATTGGAGGTAGGGGAGAGGTTGCCTTTGTTTCCTACGGTGGGAGAAGGAACATTGTGATGTGAATGAAAGCACATTCTCAGGCAGAAAAGTTTTAGGAAAGGGCTCCTAAGAATGTTGAGGACCTGATAGCTAATTCCCTTAAGCTATTTTCTTCTAGGAAAGCCACCATAGTTTGGTGACCACTGGTGCAGGAGAGAGAGGAAGCAGGAAGGCTGAGCACATGTGGTAGCAAGGAGGGCAGCACTGAGGACCTCCCGAGGTTAACCATGAAGAATTTGACGTGAAACTGGTCATGTGTTTCCATTAGCCACAGTCTGCTGCGCTGACACAAGCGCGAAGGTCTGGATTGAACCAGGATCGTGGCTCCAATCAAGCAAGTAGTTTTGAGAACTTCAAGATGTGATGCAGGCTGACAACGAACAATAAGGGGGAAAAAAGACTGTACAAGAAAGGAAACAATCCCAGTACACCTCTAAATTCTGCAGTAATACATTTTTATGCAGATTTTAGCTCCTGACTCATTATACTCTCTAAGAAAGGTCTGTCATATTCTTGGTAAGTTCATCGCCCATATAGAAAGGTAAGGGAGCTGAGGTAAGTGCCAGCGACTGATTAAAATGGTTGAGCATGGCATTTAAGCTCGGTAAGAAGGGCTGTGAGGACCCTGGGGGAGGAGGTTCAGTGAAAAGGTGATAGCATCAATAGATTAAAAGTCCTCTGGGGTTGAAAAATTGTTAAGGTCCCATAGGGAGTGAGCTGAGAACGGGATGATTAAAATGGAGATTATGAGGCTGGGTGTCGTGGCTCATGCCTGTAATCCCAGAATTTTGGGAGGCTGAGGCAGGAGGATTGCTTGAGACCAGAAGTTCAAGACCAGCCTTAGCAAGAGTGAGACCCTGTCCCTACAAAAAATAGAAAAATTAGCTGGGTGTAGTGGTGCACACCTGTAGTCCCAGCTATTCAGGAGGCTGAGGGAGGAGGATCACTTGAGCCCAGGAGTTTGAAGTTGCAGTAAGGTCTGATGACACCACCGCACTCGAGTCCCAGCGACTGAGCAAGGCCCTGTTTCAAAATAAATAAATAAATTAATTAATTAATTTTAAAAATGGAGATTATGGAGGATGTGCTGTTATTGTTAATAAGATCTAGGACACCACTAATAGAAACAGAATATGAGTTACATACATTATTTTAAATATTGTATCAACCACATTTAAAAAAGTAAAATGAAACAGGTGAAATTTGTTTTATTGTTTTACTGAACCTATATATCCAAAGTACTATCATTATAACATGTAAACAATATAAAATTTATTAATGAGATATTTTATGTTCTTTTTTTTGGTACTGTATCTTCAAAATCCAGTGTGTATCTTACACTTTGGTACATCTCAATTTGACCTAGCCACATTTCAGGTATTTCATAGCTAAATGGACCTGGTAGCTACAGAATTGTACAGCTCAGGTCTAGGGGCTGACAGAGGGAATGAATGGTGGAGGCAGGTAGAGGACACATTCATTGTAAGAGAGATCGAGGAGCTGAGTACAGGGAATTGGAAGCATCATCTCTGTGGACATTGAAATCACCAAGAATAATGACAGGATGGTGTCAGAAGTGACGGTAAGCCAAAATCTAAAATCTTTGTAAATATTTTTGTACTTTTTTTTTTGCGTTGTCTGCCTTTATCATTTCTTTTTAAGTTCTCAAGGATATTCTCTGAACTCTTTTCTCAGGTATTTCCAGGAGCCCTGATGCAAAGCTGTCATTATAAAACTTCTTATGTATCCGTATAATCCTACATATCTGAAAATATCTTTATCCTTAATAATTTGACTTGGTATAGAATTCTCAGCCCTTTGAAGGAATTCTTTACTGTTTTCTAGAATTAAATATTACTGGTGAGAAGTCTGATATCAGCCTGATTCTTATTCTTTTGTAGATGACTTTTTTTTTTAACTAAAGGTTTCTCGCCATTCTAAAATTTCACAATCACGTTGTATTGGTCAGGATCCAGTAAGGAGACAGAAACTATACTAGTACTATGAGCAGGGAAAATTTAGTATGAAGAATTATTAGCTAATAAAAGGGGATTATCTACTAAGAGGGATAAAGACTGCAGAAATGTCAGACGTAAGGAGCAGCCAGTAGCTCTAGGACTGAGAAGAGTACTCAGGAAGAAATGAACATGGAAGAGGACCTTAGATCAAGGCTTGAGATTCAGACCTCTTTGGACAGGGTATGCCTGTGGCCCACTGAATGGCAGAGAAATTTGTTGAAATGCCACAGGCTCAGGCTGGCAAGCAGGAAGTCACCTACTGGGGCACCAGCAATATTCCTGGGAAACTACCCTCTGGGTGCTGGCAAAATTTGCTGGCAGGTGTGCACCACTAGATTTCTTGCATACCACTGTGAAGGAAGCTGCCTGCTGGCAAGGAAGCCATCTGCTAGCAACCACAGAAGCAAGAAAAATGATCATTAGAACCAGGAAGAGAAGCTGCTTCCCCTTGCAATGTCCTTCCAGCATCCTCTACTAACAAGGCCTAACCAATGTTATTTGGGAAAGGAGAAGTATTTACAAGATCCACCTCCAGTAATCCAAAGCAGGGCAAAGAAGGGTGGGTATGGGCCTTCGAGGCTATACATTGGTAACTGGTACACACGTGCATAGCATAGAGTTTTGTGTTTTTCGTTCATAGTCTAAGCATTTCTTGAGCCATTTAAATCTGAAGATTTCGGACTTCTTTCAACTCTTGGAAATTTTTTATGATTTCCTTTATAATACTCTTCCCTCCATTTTCTCTGTTCTCCTTTTCTAGGTTACAAAAATTATAGGTTATACCTCCTGGATTGATCTTTTATACCTCTCATCTTTTCTCCCATGTTTTCTTTCCTTCTGTAATCCAGGAGATGTCCTCAATTCTATTATCTAATTTAATAAAAAATAATTTTCCATTTTCCTCTCCCCCCATTCCCAGTAACCACCATTTCAATCTTTGATTTTGTGAATTTGACTATTTAAGACACCTCATATATGCAGTATTTGTCTACGTCTGACTTATTCCACTTAGCAAAATGTCCTCAAAGTCCATTCATGTTGTCACATATTGCAGACTTTCCTCCTTTCTAAGGCAAGATAATATCCCCATAGTATGTATGTACCACATTTTCTTTCCACATTCATTTGTCAGTGGGCAGTTAGGTTGTTTCCACATCTTGGCTACTGTGAATAGTGCTGAAATGAACATGGGAGTGCTTATATCTCTTCAAGATCCTGATTTCAATTCTTTTGAGTATATACCCAGAAGTGGGATTGCTAGATCATATGCTAATTCTATTTTTAATTTTTTGAGGAATCTCCATACTGTTTTTCATAGCAGCGCACCATCTTCCTTTCCTACCAACAGTATGCAAGGGTTCCAGTTTCTCTACATTCTCACCAACACTTGTCTTTTGTTTGTTTGTTTTTAAATAATCATCCTGACTGGTGTGAGGTGATACTTCATTGTGGTTTTGATTTGCATTTCCCTGATGCTTAGTAATGATGAGCACTTTTTCATATTCCTGTTGGCCATTTGTATGTATCCAACCTTTTTAACTAAAAATGTTTAATAAACAATTATTTGTAATTTTTAAAGAGCTACTTCCTGTTCTTAGACTGATTGTAAGTTTTTATGGCATCCAATTAGTCTTTCATGGATGCAATATAGCATTTTCTCAAACTTCTCTGAGGATAATGTCTAGTACATTATTTTATGTTTCCTTCTGTTCTCTTAATTACCTCTTCCCTCTGGCATCATTTATTTTCTAATAGTTTATCATATTGTTTTTATTGCGTGTTTTGGCTTTTCTCTAATGTCTGGTAATCCTTGGTTGCTTGATCATATTTAAGATGAAGGCAATAGGAATTCTGTTTCTGACCAAGATGGAGTAATGGGGAGGGGATTTACCTTATAATCTGAAAAAACTTAGAAATCTATTTTTTAATGAATTATCAATTCTCAAGGTATTAGACATCTGGCAACAAAAGAAGCGATCCCTAAAAGACCAGAAACAAAAACTGTATCCCCATGGTTTTACCAGTTTATGCCTGGTAAAACCTACAGCATGCAAGAGGGAACCTAGGTGGAGCTGGGCAGTCTACCTAAATCAAACAGAGCTAGGAACCCGGCTAGGTCAAGGCAACTATAGTTCACAGGGCAATGTACCAGAGGGGAGAAAGCTGTACAGAGAGGAGACTCCAGAGATCTGCAGAAGATCCCCTTGAATAGTCATCTGAGCAATGAACAATGCACACATGTGTGAAAAATTACTTGAGGCCAAGGAATCACTGGAAAGGATAACAAATGACAGTATGTAGGACTCCACAGGGCTGTGAATAATGCTTGTTCCCACCAGCCAAAGGGGAAAACCTGGTAACTTATAGGGAATAGGGTAGAGTACACAGAGGGGTTTTGCCTCAGCAGTGGGAAAATATTAGCTCCAGGCTTAATGCTGCTCTGGTCCTGCCTATCAACGCTTAAAAGCAAGACCTAAAAGGATCAACTTGCATCAGAGAACAAAGCTCAAGTATATTTATATGAATAAAAAATATCCAGCATCGAACAAGGTAAAATTCATAATGCTTGACATCTATCCAAAAATTTCCAGGCATTCAATGAAGCAAGAAACTACTACCCATAATAAAATCAATCACTAGAAACTAACCCAGATTTAACACAAATAATACAATTAATGGGCAAGGACATTAATGCAGCTATTATTACCACCCCTCATATGGTCAGGAAGCTACTAGAGAAAAGATTGAACACATAAGAGAAGATATGGAAATTATAAAAAAGACCCAAATCAAATTTTAGAGGGGAAAACCAAAATGTCTAATACAAAAAATATACAGGATGGGATTAATGTCAGATTAGACATTGCGGGAGAAATAATTACTAACTTTGAAAACATTTTAATAGCAACTATCCAAAATAAAATACGCAGAGGGAAAAGAAAGACTGAAAATAAAAAAGAAAGAAATGAACAGAACATCAGTGAGCTGTGGGACAACATCAAGTGACCCAATATATATGAAACTAAAGTCCTTGAGGGAGAAAAGAGAAAGCAGAGGAGAGGCAGAAAAATATTTAAAATAATAATGGATGAAACTTTTCCAAAAGTGAAGAAAATGATAAACCCACAGATCTAAAATGCTCACCAAACCTGAAGCACAAGCAACTTGAAGAAATCATATAAAGGTACATGGTAATCAAATTGCTTAAAACCAGTAAAAGAGAATCACAAAAACACACAGAGGAAGAAAAGACATTACATACTGAGGAACAAAGAACAGTATGACAGATTTCTTTTTAGAAACAACACAAGTGAAACATTGCAAGGCGAAGGTACAAGACAATGGAGCAACGATGTCCTGAAGCAGGGAAAGAGAGGGAACCACTGCCAACACAGAATCCTTTACCCAGCCAAAATAGCTTTCAAAAAATGGAAGGTGAAATAAAGACCTTTCTTAGATACACAAAAGACAAAAGAGTTTATCATCACTAGACCAGCCAGCATTTCAAGAAACGTTAAAGGTAATCCTTCAAGCAGAAGGAAAATAATATCAGAGGTAAATCTGGATCTACACAAAGAAATGAAGTGCAGTGGAGATGGTAATTATGTGGGTAAATATAAAGTTTTCTTCTTGCTATTTAAATCTCTTTAAAAGATAATCAACTCTTTAAAGCAAAAATAAAACAATGTATTGTATATTTGGAAACCAAATGTAAATAAAACACATGTAGAAACATATGACAACAAAAGCACAAAGACCTGGAGGGGAGAAATGGAAGCACATTGTTTTACATTCTTTATATTCTACATGAAATGGTATGATATCCCTTGAAGGTAGATTGTTCTAAGTTAAAGGTATATAGTATACCTTAGCAACCACTGAAATAACACAGCAAAGAGTTAAAAAGTTAAATCATAAAAATTTGATTAAGTTCTCTTTCAGACAGTGAAGTTGCTCAGGAAATTTCACCCCAAAATATGACTCTGGTTTAAAAAGTATTTTGAATTAAAGGACCTTAGAGATCAACAGGCCTTAGAAGGAGCTTTACCCTCTATTTGCACAAAACCAGATGGACCCATCCAGAAGGACAATTGTCTTTCCTTCCCCTCCCTATTACCCCAATATATTGCAGGAAAGAAGATCAAGAATGCAACCAGACCTGGCCTAACCCATTTTAAAGATAATATCTGTCTCTTTAAAAGTTAACTTAATTTCCAAAGAGAATCAATAACAAGTAAATCTGTTTCTCCCCATCCATTCATTTTCCCAAGTGTCTATTCATTCTCCCTAATAACCGCTTATTACCCCTAAACAGAATTACCTACATTCCTCATCTCCCCCTCCCCTCTAAAATAAGGGTATATAAATTTCTAGACCCCATTGGGATATTGGGTAATCACTCTGTGATTCTCCCCGTGTACATGGTAAATAAATTTATAATCTCTTTGTCTTATTAATGAGCCTTATTGTGAGTTGATCTTTCAGTGACCCTTCCAGGGGCAAAGGGGAAGTTTTCCTTTCTCCCCCACAACAGGTGGAGTTTGAGACACCTATGGGATATCTAAGAAAATTTGCCCAGCATGTAGTTAGATTACATGAGCCCAGAGCTCGATGGAGAATTGGAGGCCTGTCAGCATATAGGTGGTAGATAAAACCATTAGTGTGAATAGGATCACCAGGGAGACCATGTCTAGCAGGATGGGAGGGGATTTAGGGCACACTAAGGTTTTAGAGGGTGGACACAGGCAGAAAACACTACAAAGAAGCCCATGAATGAGGAGAACTGGGAGAAAGACGTGCATGAAAGCCACAAGTGTTTCAAAAACGAGTGAGAAGTCACTATATCACGTGCAATAGAAAGATCTCCTAAGGCAAGGGGCAGAATCCCCACCCTCCCCGCACCGATGAGTCTGACACCTTTTGCCAGAGCAGTTTCATCAGCAAGGTGCAGACACAGCCAGCACCAGCGTGATAAGCAGTGGCTGAAAATGTTTGAAGAGACTTGGTGCAGAGAAGAAGGAAAAAGAGGGCACTTCCAAGTGCCAAGTGTTTTGTTTTCTGTTTCATTTTGTTTTGTTTTAAGATTATTTGACTTAAGCTTGTTTATTAGTTGAGGGGAAAGGTAGTTAAAAAAAAAAAAAAAAGAAGGGTTACACTCTAATGGAATGTTTTTCCAACATTCGCTTTTCCCAGGATTTAGGCAAAGAAGGAATCTACTTGTATTTAGTCTTAGCAACATCACCCTTCATCTCAATATATAGTTGGTTACGATTCCCAAGTTTGTTTGCTTTTTCTGTTACAAGTTTAGGTTAGTTGATTCCCAATTAAGTTGGGAAGGGACAGGGCATTTTTCTCACTTAGAGCTATCTTCAAATCACAGTCAGAGGAAGTATCTAGTTCTCCAAAGAGTTCCCAAACAGCACTAAGAAAAAAAGTGAAATTTCCTGGTCAAATAAATTTGAGAAAGGCTACACGTTAAAAATCTCCCTCTGAGAAACTGACAAAGTACATTAGCATATTAAAGTCTCAGAGACATTCTACATTAAATAACAAAAAAAAAACCCACCCTGTTTAACAGTTTAACAAACAAATTTCCCCCAGGTGGGTGGGGGGGCACTGCTTCTTTTCTCTGCGTGTTATTAACATACCGGAAGAGTTTTCTCTTAACACCAGTGTAGGAAACCCTGCTGTAGGCAGTTGATTCTACCTACCTTCTGTGGATTCCTTTTAGGTTTTATTAATACAATAGTGAGGTTCTTCTCCATCTTAATCTTTAGATTTAGGGATTCATGTTACCTCAGGGACTTGAAGCCCTCCCTAGACTATCAACAGTGAAGAATAGTGGTAACATCACCAATTGTCTTAGGAACCCCTTTATAACACCAGGGATAGGGGGCACTTTAACAAAAGGATACAGATGGTTGAGGAAAGGTCACTAAGAGACATCTTTAATTAAGGTTAACAAAAATTCCTGGTCTGTGAAAGGACTGGTAATTTATCAGACACCTTCCTAGAAGGATGTGAGTTGTAGACAGGATCAAAGAGACTCCTTACATGTCTGGAGGAAGCAATCAACTAAACTACAATGACTTTAAATCAAGATACACAATTGGAAATGATAGCATATTTTGAAGTTCTGATGCAATAAAGAATTATGATATAATGCCCATGGAAATGAAAGGATGATCTACATTATAGGTTGAAAGAAGAAAAATTGTACAGCACAAATGTGTTAGTGTGGCAGTGTGCTGTCTCCAGCATTACTCAGAGAAGAGCGGAGAACAATGGGATGCCGGTTGGTCCCAGTGCAAACCCCGATGAAGTCCAGCCCACCCAGCTACCAACCTTCTCCTTCCCCTCTTATCAAAGTGATTATTTAAGCACAACCAACCCTTTAAAAAAGATTGCTATTTCACATATGTACCAGTATTTAAATCCATCCACATATCAAGAATTGGAAGACAATCATCGTTTATATGAGGCCTGCATTAACAATGCTTTGGCTCCAGGCTCCCTCTACTGTCTTTGAAATAATAAACAAACATTTTATGGCACCCTCCTGACTTAGATTCTAATATTTATGAAAGTCAAAACAAACACAATCTTGTGCAATAATAAAGGATATCTTTACTATGATAATTAGGAAGTTCAGTATTTGGAGAAAGTTGAAAAAAATATGAACTAATTA
Source organism: Propithecus coquereli (assembly GCF_000956105.1). Lineage (NCBI taxonomy): Eukaryota > Metazoa > Chordata > Mammalia > Primates > Indriidae > Propithecus > Propithecus coquereli. The sequence continues at coordinate 3,926,144 of NW_012149063.1, forward strand.
ATGAAACATTTATACAGATAGAACCATATGAAGTTGCCATTATTTGCCTATTTCTTATCCATAAATGGCAATTTCATATGGTTCGACCTAAAGTATGAAAATTTAATTGCCAAAGAATAGTAAGGGGTGTGTGCATGTGTGTATATGTGTGTATATACGTATGTTGCAGGGGAGGTTATGGCTTTTAATAAATAATCTCCAACATGAAATCCCTAAATGCACTGGTTACTTGACATGATGTTTGTTGACCAAAATTAACTATAGAATATAAGTCCAGTGCCTTACAGGAATGTGTGTATTATAATTTCGGTTTAGAAGAAAGAAAGCTGCCTTCAGGGTAATAAGTGTGAAGACATCAAATGTTTCACTTAAGAAGATAAATAAAAGAAATGCAGAAAAGCCATATGTTTACAAGAGCAAAGCTGGAAGTAAAATAGTTAACATTTTAACTGTGAGAGGAGGAAGTAGGGCAATTTGCATAGACTTCAAATAATCTCACCCTATTGAGAAAACCAGCAAATCCTGGAAAGAATTAGAGGTAAAAGCTAAAGTCAATACACTTCAAATGTCCTTGGTGTTTCACAGTAACTAACAAGAAAGCATCTTCTGGGTAAGTTCACACTTTGTACAAAATAAATATTAATTCTGTTGTTGGTAGTTTTCCAAAAAGTTAATATTTTACACTTTAGAATTTTAGTTTCTTAACTTTGCCTTTGAAGCTCAAAGAATGCCTTTTGAAGTTATGTTTTCATAGTCCTAGGAATTCAGTCTAAGAATGAAAGATGCCATCAAAGATTTGTTTACAAAGATGTTCATTAAAACCTTATTTTTTGTAGTTACTGTTCACCAATTAAGTCTTATGCCTAACATAGTGCCTAGTATATAGTAAGCATTCAAAAAATATTTTTGAAAAAATGAATTACAGGAGAAAAGTTGGAAATTTCCAAATTGGGGACAGGTTGAATAAATTAAGGATAAATTGGTGGTTTATACATATGATATAATATTATTTAATATATGGCCATTAAACATGTTTTGAAGACTTTAAAACATTGGTGAAATATTCAAGAGAGAATGTTAAGTTAAAAGGGATGTTAGCAATATGTACACCATCTAATGCAAACTTTATAAAGTAAATATATATGTGCACACAAAAAGGCAAGAAGGAAAAATAGAATTATTGACTGAGGTTATTAGTGGGTGGTGGAATTCTGGGTGGTTTTTATTTTTTTCTTTATGTTTCTCTGTAGGTTGCAAATTGTTTATCATGAACATGTATTAGTTTTAAAATCAGAAAAACACTAAATGCTATTTAAACATTTTTTATATAATGCTCTGCTAACATTCAGATCTGTAATAAAAGTGTACCCATTAAAAAACCAGGGAGTTTAATAAAAGGTAGTTGTTGTGGGATGATTCAATATTTGTATAAGAGTGTTTGGCTGTGCTATAATAGAACAAACTCTCATGAGACGGGTACTTTTGGTAATTTACTCAGTAGTGTGAATGCACAGGCCAGAGCTAAACTGTGCTGTACTTTTGACTATTACACCAATTAACAACTTCTGCACAAAAGGTATAGAGATAGGTGAATTATTTCTCAAGTTATACAAATAAAGATGAACCATAATGCTTTTTCATCAGAGAGAAGTAAAATAATCACCATGGGTTCAAGCAGACACTGAGCCAGGTATTTTTCTTAAATGATCTCTAATCCTTACAGCTACTCTGAAAGTAGGTATTTTTATTCAAATACATAATAATAGAAGTAATAATAATATCTAAGAGTTATTGATGAATTGTCATGTGTCAGGCTCTGTGTTGGGGGCTTTAATTATTTTCTCTCATTCCATATTTTGAGCTACAGGGGTAAGTAGTGCATGAGCGCCAACTTCGCACTTGAGGCCCAGGGTGGAAGCCAGATCTGTCTAACCACTCCCCCATGTGGAGAAAATACTTTTATTCTCCAAGCTCATTAATCCATTTTTGCCCCTACTTTCAGAAACAATAAATAAACATTAAAAACATTGCGTTCTATGAATGGATTTGAGTTCTTCTGTTGTGGGGAAGAGAGGTGGGAAGAGAAAGTTTTTTTTTTCTTTTTCTTTTTCCTAACACAAGGAAACAAAGAAGAGAAAGTTTAATCAGTCAGATTTGATGTTTTCTTACACTTCCTTAGAGTAGAACAATAGAAATAGCCAGTCAGTCATCACCCATTCATCAATACTAAGCGAATTCAACAAAACTAATGTTTTCATAGGTGTTGATCAAGAAATATAATGAATTTCCTTTTGCTTTGTTTGAACGAAAAGTCTTCAATCAAACTTAAGACATCTTCTATGTAAAGGTGTTCCCATAATAGAGGAAGTAATGGCTTGCTAGATCCTTATCAAACTGGGGATATATTTGTTAATGACCTCATTGAGTTCTTTTAAGAAACTTCCATTCTGGCTTTTTTCTTTTGTCCTTCGTGTAATCCAGGGCTCACAGGAGATTTAGAGAATAATTGCGGGCAGGTGATTAAGAGAATTTAAAAACAACTGAATCTCTATATATTCTTGGTTCCTGAAATGGTCCACCCGGTTCTATTTTATAATAATAAAGTTTTCCCATCTATTAAGCATCTCTACATGTCAGAGCTTTATATATGTATCTCGACAACCATTTACCAAGGTACATATCCTCAGAGGTCACCTAACCCCAGAGGTTAAATAGCGATTATATTAATACCTCTTATCATGCAGCTACTACGTGAAATTCGAATTTGGATTTGATTCCAACAAACAGGCTTCCTTCAAAATACGATGCCTAGCAACAAATCGATTCTAGTGATTTCCCCGAATCCCAAGTGGAGCAAAATAACCAATTCCTTTCTAGAAGCCAGGCTTGAGGGACAATTAGAATTTTCTAACAGAAAAGCTCCCCCACCCCTTTATGACCAAAGTAGTTATTTAAGCAGGGAACCTGGACTTGGCCCCCGCTGGTGGGAGCGGCAGGTCTCTCCTAACCTCTTGAATCTGATTTCTGAGAAAACTGCCGTCCAGAGACTCCCCAGGAAACCTATAATCTTCTTGGGGCGACCTCAGGTTCGGGGACCAAGTCCTGCAGGGGACATTTGTTCATCCACATCCAAGGACACTCATCTCTCCCAACTGAAGACTTCTTTTACTCCACAAGTTTAAAACACTAACGAAGCCACCCGCCTCTTTCCCTCTCCTCAGCTTAGAATCAGGTATGGACATCGACGTTCCAATCTGTCTCCCTTCGGCCCTCCTCAAAGTAGCCGGTGCACGTGCGCACGTCCGTCCGACGTTGCCGGCAAGCAATTCGCAGCACTGCGGGATCCTAGGGACCCCGAGGCTCTAGCTCAACCCGGTCGCGCGCCCCGCCCGCGACCCCCAAAGCTTGTTCCGCCCTCTCCCAGCCCCCTCAGCCCCACCGCTCAGTCCCGCCCAGAGCTGGCCCCACTCCACCCCGTTCTCCGGCCCCGCCCCGGAACCTCCCCGTCCCGCCCCCTCCGCCTCGCGCCCTCCTTCGCTCCCAGGGTTCCGCCCGCCCCCGCTCCACCCCCTAGGCCTCTACCGGCCGCCGCTCCCCTGGCTTCAGCTGCACGCGGCCCCGTCTCCATGGCAACGTGGCGTCCCGGGCTCCTGGCTCCAAACCCAGCGCGAGTCGCGAGCTGGGCTGGCCTTCGGTTTTTGCCCTTCGGACAGTCGGCTTCACAAGGCCACAAGCGGGTAAGAGGCACCGCGGCGACAGCCGGTCGCCCTGTCCCCAGCCCCACGTGCAGGACCCAGTCCTCACCCCGGACTCCCCCAGAGGTTCTGGCACCTCCCCCAGAGGTGCCGCAGGAGAAGGTAGGAAGGATCCACGCGGCTGGAGGTGCGCCTCGACTCGGCTTTTTCCTCATGCTAGGGTCGAGCGCCGAGGAAGGGATGTGTGTCTACGTGGGTGTGGATGATAACTGGGCGGTTCTGACAGGCGTGTCTACACTGCCACTCTCTGACCTGCCGATTTGTTCGCGCTAGCTCCTCCCCTCAAACAATGAAAACAGCCGCGTCCCATCCCAGGGCTTCCTGCTCCCTCTCTCAGCCCTTGTCCCTGCCCAACATTCTTCTACTTATACTTGGAAACAGCTTAATGGCCAATAGGGATGAGCGCTCACTGTGTACTAGCTAGATATAACTTGCTCGGCCATAAAAACTTACGTAGAATTTGAGCAAATCGTTTGATCTCCCAAGCCTTGTATTCATCTTCTGTAAAATGAGGGGTTCTGACAACGGATCACTTCCATAGTCCAAGCGTCAGCCTTCTATGAGATGGTGAAATTGACTTGAAATTTCCAAAATCATGGTAGTGTTGTCTTTTGACTGTTCAGACTACTCGACACTGAGCCCCTGCAGCATTTAAAATAACACAGGGCATAGTTATCAATTTATTGTTGGCTGAATCTGTTCTTACCCCAAAGGAGCCCCAGAAAGTTGCTTTTAAAAAACAAGTCAGAAAAGGACACTGAAAATGTCTTTTGATTTGTTTTACTGTCCTAGAAACTAAATACAATGATCCCAAAGTCCAATTTGTTAATTTTTTTCGGTTTTTTTTTTTTTTTTTTGCTAATTAAAGTTGTTTTGGTTTTTGTAATCCCTGGAAAACAACAATAACAACGGCATTGCTCTCTAAATGTTAAGAGTTGACCGAAGCTGAATTCCAACACCTTTGTAGGGATTCCACTGCACCCACTCCAGCATTTCAGAGCTTCCTACCTACCCTCACCAACTGAGCTACCACTCCAGTTTTTTCTCCCCCTTCTTTGCCCTATCCAGTCTCAGTTGTGCACTTAGACCTGGCCCCATTTGTCAGAGTTCACCTTCAGGACTGTCCTTGATAGGCTGTAGGTAATAATAACAATAGTGATAGGAGAAGAAGGAGGAGGAGTTGTAGTAATTGTAATTATAGCAGCAGATGTGCTACTATTATTATTATAGCTGTTTATGTTAACCCTCACAATAACTCTGTGAGGTAGGGTGGCATTTTTATCCTCATTTTACAGTTGAGGAACTCAGTCACAGAGAGGTTAAGGAACTTGCTCAAGGTCACACGATTTGCTGGGATTGGAACATAGGCAATTTGACTCCAAAATCTGGACTCCTAGAACTATATTATGATGTAAAGGAAATATGTAAAATTTATACTTAGTCACTTTTAAAAATGAATGTAAGTCATGGATGATCATTGAAAGCATTTTTATATACATTTGAAGCTATGCTGTGAAATATTCTCTCTGCATCATGTTTTATCTTCCCCACAAGCTCCTCGAGGATTGGGGGTAGTGCTTAATCAGTTCTGTATCTCCTTCTCATCACAGTTTCAAGGCCTGAGCTTGTAGCTGTCTGTGCATAAATTCTTTCTTTGCCTATTAGAATACAAAGTAGCTTATAAAAACAAATAGCACAAAGCTATAAAATAATTGCATAGTTGGGATGAAGAAAAAATATGTCCTGTCTTCCAGTATGACAAAAGAAACCAAAATAAGAATTTTTCTAAATTTGAATTTTAAATTGGTAATTAGGTTGGTAATTAGGCCAGGCACAGTGGCTCATGCCTGTAATCCTAGCACTTTGGGAGGCCAGCATGGGAGGATCAGTTGAGGCCAGGAGTTCCAGACCAGCCTGAGCAACATAGCAAGACCCTGTCTCTACAGAAAAATATTTTAAAATTAGCTGGGCATGGTGGTGAATGCCTATAGTCTCAGTTACTCAGGAGGCTGATGCAGGAGGATCCCTTGAGCCCAGGAGTTTGAGGTTGCAGTGATCTGTGATGATGCCACTGCACTCTAGCCCAGGCAAAAGAGCAAGACCCTGCCTGAAAATAAATAAATAAATAAATAAGAAAAAAAATTAAAAAATAACAAAGTAAATGTTGGCAATTCATTTTATAAAAGGATTATTTTTTTTTTCGAAGTCTGTATAGTCCAGATAAAACCTATTTGGCCCTGTTGTCTACTGGTTAGTGAACACATACCTAGAGGAGTAGGTGTATGAGATGTTTACAGTACATTTTTTTTTCAAGTACTAAGCCTTTAAAATCCGGGGTATATATTTCAGTTGGCTCTGGACTATTGTAGTAGCCTCTTAACTAGTCTCTCTACTTCCAGTTCTCAGGTTTACCCTCCACAGAATCTCTTTTCTAAGATAGATCTAATCATGTGATTACCCGTCAAAGCCTTGGTTTGCTTTTACATTGCCTCCTGGTTAAAGTCCTAAATCCTTAGCACATGGCAATTAATGACTTTTATAATTTGCTCCCACGTATATATCCAATTTCATCTATTGCCATTCTCTAACACAGCTAAACTACAACTTCTTCTATTGACTGACTTCTTGGTCTTAACTTGGTTAAATGCCACCTTCATTCTGAAGCCTGACTCAATCTTGCTTCCCATAGCAGATAGAATTAATCTCTTCTCCCTCTGTGTTCCTATGGACTATGTTAATTCTAGTGCTGTAGCTCTTATTGCATGGTATCAAGTGTGTTAGTCTTTTTTGGTTTCAAGAAGGAGCTATATTAGTCAAGGTGTCTTTTGGTTTTAAGTGACAAAAACAACTCCAACTCGTTTAAGCAAAAAAGAAAAATTAATTGGCCTATGGGAAAGACAGAGGTTGAGCTGTAAGCAGAGACTGCAACATCATCAGGGATGTGTATGTCTCCCCCTGCCCCATCTCTTCATCTCTTATCCCTGATTCTTGTGTGTATTCCACTCATTCTCAGGCCTTTCTTTCCCTAAAGGCTAGAAACATGGTTGCTGGGAGCTCTAAACTCACATTCTCCTACCTTTGTGACAATTCCACTTGGAAAAGTCTCAGGGAAAGTTTGTGATGAACTTAGCTTGGATCACAGGCCCACAGCTTGGTCCCGTCACTGTATTAGCTTATGAGTTACTATAATTGGTCTATCTTGGGATAGTACTGCCTTTGTGTTCAGGTGAGCTTGATCTGTTAACCAAATAAGGAGGAAGGGACTATAGGCAGACAATACCTTATTCTAAAGATACCTGTAGGAATTACAACACTTGAGGAAATCTAAGACACCCAGAGAACAGGCATCAGAGCTGGATTCTGGAACTGGAAGGTTGTTCAGGGGCAGCTCTGTTGAGTGGACTCCCTCTTCCTCTGTCTTTCCAGTTCTACCTCCACTGCCTGCTGACTCTCCTTAGATACTTTGAGTCCATGAGCCAAAAAGAAAGATTTTGATTGTTCCTGGTAATTGCCATTCTCTCCGTTTGGGCAGTATGAAGAGTTATGTTGTAGCCCTTAGAGGGAAGCTTTCAGTATAGTACTTTGAAGCTGGGTCTGTGCCATACATATAGGAAGTTAGTACTTAGTTCCCCTATAAGATTCTGAGCATCTCAAAAGCAGAGAATCATCTTTGTAGCCTCAGAGCTTAGCTCAGTTATATCTGATATATGGTAGGGGCTCATCAAATGTTTGTTTTAAATAGACATTGAATATTGCATGAAAATTTAGAACTATCTTAACGATGTTATTCCTGTTGCCTCAGGGACGGTTGAAAGATTCTCAGGAGAGTCAGCCTGTGTTCCAAAAGCCAGAGGGTGCACTTGGTCGAGATTTAAAGGGATGGTTAAATGAATGTTGTGATGTTAATGTTAATCATAATCAATAGGAATGAATATACAAGGTGTACACCTATAACCATTCTTTCTGGTTACCATGACTCCAATTTGAGCAGGTACTACTGGATGAACAAGAGAATTAAAGTGGCACACGGCCAACGTACTGCTTACATTCCTGTAAGAGATGGATAAATGTAGAGATACAAATGGTATTGCAAATTTTAAATTGTCTTTGTTTTTTTAAACAGATAGTACATTTATATCATTCAAAGTTCAAGAGGTACAAATGGACCTAAAGTAGAAATCTCCCCCCACCCCATTCCTGCAGCCATCCCTTTTTCCTCCCCAGAATCAACCAATATTATCAGTTTCTTTTCTGAAAGCGTTTCCTTTCAGATATTTTTTACATATTGATATTTATTTTTAAAAATGCTATTACCTATGTAATAGGCATTCCTCATTCCGCTTGGTTTATTCAGTGTCACTGCTTTCACTTTATTTGTGTTCTAAATTACTCTGCTTTTTCCCTGGAGTCAATGATCTTTCTAAACAAGTATCAGTACTTCAAGGCCTTTGTGGATTTTTAATTAATTAATTAAAAGCCCTCAGAGCTAGTCTGCTTGTCCCAATAACAGTAAAGCCTTCTTTTTGTTTCCCTAAGCAATTTTAATAAGCCCCATAGGACATCTTCTCAGCTTTTCCTTTAGATAAAACGACAGGTTGTTTCTATAGTGTCTCTTCAGTGTGCCAGGCTCTGTGCTAAACACTTTACCCAGATTATCTCATTTAATCCTGATAATAATCCAGTGAACTTGGCACGACGGTGATCCCCATTTTTCAGATGGAAGAATGGAAGCTTAAAGAAGTTACGTAGCTTGCCCAAGCTCACCTGGGAAGTGGCAGAACTGGGATGTGAATCCAGCCTCTTTCATTCAAGAGCCCCAGCTCTTGAATATTTACTCTGTTCTGCCTCCCAGGGAATTCAATTTTATGAAAGGAGATTAAATGGACATTTCCAAGGTAATGATAAAGCCAGATGGAGCAGAGCCTGGGTCTCCATCAAGGGCTGGGATCTGCCCATCCCAGGTGAAAATGGGAGAATTATATGCACTGATGTTTCATCTGGGTGAAGGGGGGAATGTTACAAACCATGAAGATCCTAGAGCTAGAAAGTAGGGGAAGGCTCTAAACATAAAGGTGATGCTCTGTGTGACTGTGGGTACCCACAGGATTGTGGAAGTCTGTGGAGTGAAAGTACCTCTCAGGAGAGGTCACCTCAGATTTCTTTTGTTAAGGTCTTATTTAGTTCTTTTTTGCATTGTTTCAGCTTTGGAGCTTTACTGCCCTAGAGAATCAGAAAAATCTTTCATTTATCCTAGAGTTTGGTCTTCCACAGCTGTTTTCTCCCAACAGATGCCTTGCTGTTCTGATAGACTTTAGATCTCTGTGAGCTTCTCAGAGGGATAATCAAATTAATAACATAAATAATGTCTGGCTTGATCAAGGTTCCCCAGAAAGCAGGGCCTGAGGCAAAAGTTTATGTACGACTACTTTATTTGGGAGTGTAAGTCAGTGATGGGAGATGGATTTTAAAAAAGAAAAAATGTACAATAATGATGCTTCCCTTTTGTTGTCCACAGTCTTGAACCTGAATTTTGTATTCCAGAAATCCCTAGGTATGTAATAATAATAATAATTTTTAGGCCGGGCGCGGTGGCTCACGCCTGTAATCCTAGCTCTCTGGGAGGCTGAGGCGGGCGGATTGTTTGAGCTC